>NW_006159504.1:5203853-5228229 GCF_000334495.1 Tupaia belangeri chinensis | reverse complement strand
GTGGGAGATGGCAGAGGGTAAGAGATAGGGAATCAAGAATGGGAAAAAGAGCAAAATATACGGGAAACAAGAAATGGAAAATTACTTGTTGATGATAACATGTATGTTGATGTGCTTGATTGAGTCAATATACAGTGTATTCTGGATGAAAAGTCTCATTTTGTATGCTCTAATGAAGTACAGTGAATGAATGTAAATAAACAAATTAAAAAAAAAAAACCATAACCTCCCTCGAAAGTATTAAAAGCAGATTAGTCCATGCAGAAAATTGAATCTTGGATGTTGAAGGCAAAACCTCTGATCTAGAAAAAACAACCAAAAAAACTGTGAAAATAACCCCCCAAAATGAGAATACTGTAGAAGAAAACTTTCCAAACCCAGAGAGGCATTCAAATATCCAGACCCAGGAAATACAAAGAAACCCACATAGAATCAACCCAAGAAAAAAAAAAGAAAATCTACAAAGAACCCTTATAGAATCAACCCAAGAAAAAAAAAAGAAAATTTTGGAATTTTTATTGGGGGGAAGGGAGTGTGAAATGAGGGTTAATGCATTTTATCTTATTGTTTAAAAGCCACAATTGAGGGACTAGCAGATGGTATAAGAGTTACATCACTAGACTCTCATGTAGCTGATTGTGAGTCCCAGACCCGGTGACTTAAAACTCACACCAGGTTTGTGTGTGTGTGTGTGTGTGTGTGTGTGAGTGCCCAAGGTCGTGAGAGGAGAATGGAGAAGAAGGGATTGCAGCATGCCACCCCCCCATGGGGGCTGATTTCTTGCTTTTGGTCTCTCTGTTTCTCTGGCAAGTGCATGTGCCCTATAGCAGAAATTTCTCTAGAAAATGAATGAATGAATGAGTGAATACAAATAAAAGCCAGTCTTGGACCAGACTTGAAGGACAATGGTTAAGGGAGCCAGATCCCACTTGGTGACGATGGTTTGAATACTGGCCCCAGTGGGTTGAAAACTATGCTTCCCGTGTGTGTGTTTGTGTGTGTGTGTGTATGCGTGCACACATGCCTAGAATCTCAATACAATGATAAATGGAGGAGATGGGTTTGCTGCATGACTGTGCTAATTTGGGGGTGATTCCCTCCCCCACTTTTGTTCGTCTGTCTGTCTGTGGTGAGCACATATATCCTTTGGTAATTAAAAACAAAAGCCAGACTCTCAGACTCTTGAAATATAATGGCTTTTAAGATATTCATAAAATAAAGGAATTCTCCAATTTTTCTGAGATTGTGGTAGTAACATGAGCTAGCTCCTGGGACTCAGTTTCAATCTCACTCCACATGCCCGAGGCTCGCCTTCCTGCATGGTGGCCTCTTCTTTGCCACCTTGCTTTAATTTCTGCACTTTCATTGACCTTCTCACCCTTTCCAGCCTCGTATTTCTAGATGTCTACACGTTTTCTCTAATTGGACTTCAAGGTATGAAAAATGAACAATTCTCTCTCATTCTTTCCCACCAAATATGCATCTTTTCTCAGTTCTGACATTCTAATGCTCTTCTAGTCCTCACTGGAATATTTTTCGACCAATTCCTCTAATTTCCACTGCCACCCAAATGGACTTGCATACAACAAATGGTCATAAGTCCCCAGTGTGCAGGAACCCTGGCTCTCAAATCTTAACACAGTCCCTAGTAAATTTACTTCTTTCTCTCTGAGAAGATTTCTTCCTTTCTGCTTAAATCTCCTAAAGCTTCTCTCTCTTCTAAATAATCCAACCAGACTACCTGCAGCAGCTGCCATATTCTCTGCCTTTTTTCTGTCACTTTGAAAGAAGTGTCCCTGCTCTAAGGTCAGACCCTTCTCTGTGCTCAGGGTCTCATCCTCTCCCTCCTCCTCCTTTTTCTTCTTCTTCCTTCTCCTTTTCTTCTTTTTCTTTTAGTAATTTACCAGAGAGTGCCTATGCTCACTGGAAAAGAGACAGGAAAAGTAAAAAAGCAATCTTTTATGGGGAATTATCACACCACAATCCTTTCTCCTCCATCTCTCCCCCTTTCCAGGATTTTGAGAATGCATGCACATGCATCTGCTGTTTCCCAAGCTGACAAGTCTGGGACTGGAACTGCACAGTTGGCTATGTGGCATCCAGCTACCCTAACCATCAGGCTATGGGCTGGCTTTTCTCTCACTTTCTTAACATCTTTTTAGCGTTATTCCATCTCTGTCTTGCATCACCTATTTCTTTCTCTCTACTGGGTCATTCTACTAAGTACAGAAATATAACATAAAACTACCTGTCTTAGAGAAAATCCTTCTTTGATCCTGTATCCCCTCTGATATTGTATCTCTACTTGGTTGCTCTTCACAGAAACAATCCATGACAGCTGTTCACCTCACCCAGTCCCTTTCCCTCCTCAATCTTCCCTGCCTGAACTATCTTCCCATCTCTCCACTATGATGGCTACTGTCAAAGTTACCAAGGCCTTATCTTGCCACAAGTAGGATTGACACTCAGCCAGAGGTGTTCATCTTCTCGACTATCCTCTTTCTTTAGAATACCCCTCCTTGAGGCTTTCAGGACCCTTGCCCACCTTGTTTCCCCCTTGTCTTATTGGCCACATATGCTCAATGTCTCCTAGAAGCTCTTTTCTTATGACCTTGTATAGTTCAAGAATTCTCTATCTTAGGCTTTTTTTTTCTTTTCTCTTTTTAATTTTTTAACCTCTCTTCCTTAGAAATGTTCTTCAATACGGAGCCCTTTTCCCACTCCACTTCCCCCATTATATGGTTTCAATGTCATCTGTAAGCTTATTATTCTCAACGTTACATCTCCATCTATGACCTCTGACCTGAGTTGCAAACTCACATTGCCAGCTACCTACTTGACACCTCTAATTTAAAATCCAACAGGAATCTCAAGCATAACACAACCCCAATAAAATTATATGCCATTCTTAAGCCTTCCTCAATACCACTAAATGGTCCTACCATCCACTCAGGCCCAAACTTAGAGGCCATACTTGAACCTTTAAAAAAAGCTTTTAATCCACAATAGTTAAGTCCCAATAGTTCCATATCCCAAATATGCTGACATAATTCGTCTCTTATCCTTTCCCTAGATACATACCTAACCTAAGCCACCATAATTTGCTCCAATGGTGATAGTAACTACCTAACAAGGTACTCCTGCTGTTCTAATATTCATTATCTTCATAGCACCAACAGTGATTTCTAAAATGTAAATCCTCAACAGAACAAAACCCAAACTCTTCACTATGGCTTGAAGGACTCTAAACAATCTGGTCTCATGCTGTTTCTCTGATGATATACTCATTCTCCACCTTGTTCAGATTTTTCAGCCACAGTGGCCTTCTTTCAGTTCTCTAAACATCCTCATTCCTGTCTCAGCGTTCTTGCATCTGCTGTTACTGTTGTTTGGAATGCATTTCTTCTACATTAAAAAAAAAAAGTTTATTTTATGTATTGAGAGAACAAGAGAGAGAGAGGACACAAGAAAGTGTGAAGTTTTTAAAAACAGTTTATTTTATGTATTGAGAGAGCGAGAGAGAGAGAGGACACAAGAAAGTGTGAAGACAGAGCAAGAGAGAAATCATCCACAACAGAAAGCATCCATCATACCATGATCCCCTTTCCCAGCCTTCTGGCCAGCCAGGATCATGGTGCTTGTGTGCATGCCTTGCATGTTTCAGGTCAGCCTGGGATCTGAACCTCAGTCAATCATGTGGCTTCAGCTTTCCAGAGTGGCATGCTATTTCCTGTGGTACCATAGCTGGGCTTTTCCCTATCTTTGAAGGTTTCTTTAACAGTCTTTTATTTTTTACCTTTTAGTTTAAGTTTCATCTTAAATGCCCTCTTCTCCAAGAAGACTTACCTAACAAAATGAGTGGGTCTCATTTCATTTTACAAAATTACCTTACTTCATCTTTTTTTTTTTTTTTAAGAGATTTTTGCTATAGGGCATGTGCGCTTGCCAGAAAGACAGAGAGAGACAGAGAGACAGAAAGCGAGAAATCACCCCCCAGGGGGGATGGCCACGCCGCAATCCCTTCTCCTCCATTCTCCTCTCGGGATCTTGGGCACACATACACACATGCCCGGTGTTGAGTTTAAGCCAGTGGGCTCGGGACTCGAACCGCGGTCGGCTACATGGGAGTCCAGCGACATAGCCATTACACTAACTGCTGGTCCTGTTACTTCATCTTTTTCAGATAACTTTGTACATAAAATTATCTTATTTACTAATTTGCTTATCTTTGCTATTTATTAGTTAGATTTTTCAGCACAAGAATTACCCTAAACTTAGTGACTAAAAGAAACATTCATCAATTTATTTATTTTCAGAAGGCGTATGCACTCAACAGAAAGTGGGAGAGGGAGGAAGTATCTTCTAATGGGTCATGGTTATGCCAGAATCCCTTCTCTTACACTTCTCCATTCTGTCAGGGCTTTGTACATGCACATACATGGGCTTAACATGTTTTTCAAACCCTGGGCTAGGATTCAAATTATAGTCAACCATGTAGAATACAGCTCTCTTAGCCACTAGGCTAGGGGTCAACTCTGAAACATTTATTGAATTCATAATTCTTTGGGTAGACCAATTGGACTGGGCCTAAATGGGTGATCTTCTGGGTTCGCTGG
Organism: Tupaia belangeri chinensis; assembly: GCF_000334495.1. Taxonomy (NCBI): domain Eukaryota; kingdom Metazoa; phylum Chordata; class Mammalia; order Scandentia; family Tupaiidae; genus Tupaia; species Tupaia belangeri. The sequence goes on along the minus strand of NW_006159504.1, from coordinate 5,223,613 downwards.
CACCCAAGTAGATGTTTCTGCTTCTGGGAGTGGATTGGCCATTGACTGGGCTGTTGGGACACTAGGACTAAGTTTGTCTCACCACCCCAGGCTTACTCATATGGTGACAGGATTCTTGGGCAAATACACCTGGACCAGTACTCTTAAGGTTTGATTTCGACATTGACATAATGTCTCTTCTGCCTCATCCTATCAATCCAAATTCAGTGGGAAAACAAACTACCTCTTAATTAGAGGAGCTACAGATAATATTGTGAAGGGTCATGGATATAGGGAGAAAAGACTAGTAATCACTTTTGCAAATAATGTACAATAATGTCATATTTTTGCAATTCATTTTAGATTCTTAGTATCTGAATCTCTTTTTGAGTTTGGGAAATTACTTATGAATTCTTTATATGGCAGAGAAAATTTCTTCCTGTAGGAACAGAACAAGCTATATATTTTCTTTCCATTTCTTTTAATTAAGGGCCCAGGTATGTGTGCATTTTAGAAGTGGGCAAGCTAACAGACTCCCTGTAAAGTTGATTTTCTGGTGAGCAGGATAGCAAAGATGACTGTCAAGTTGGTCTTATTTGCAGTACAATGATGTCTCTTGTGGGAAAGTGGCAAGGGTGTAAGCTAAGCACCTTGGTCCCTACTGCAGTAGCTGAATTCCCTATCAGGCCAGTTTTATGAAAGATCTTCTATGTTGTTCCTGGAATCTAGGTTGGTGCCTTATTCTTTAGCCTTCTCGAAGATTCTGTGAGTCACTTGATACTTTCCTAACAGATCCCTCTTCTGCGTAATCCCTCAGGTCCAGCTTTGGTTTGCAATAAAGAGCTGGGCTTAGCTCTTGGTACCAGGAATGGGGTTAATCTTTCCCACATAACAAGAAGAGTGAGTTAGGTGATTTCCACAGGAGTCCTGCTGCTCTCACAGCTATCAAGGACTCTCCTATCTTCCTAGTTGGCCATCCTTAGGGTTCACTTTATCTCTGTGCCTCTTTGCCCCAGTTATCATGTCCATGTTCTCAGCAGTAATGGGGAATATAAGGTGGCACCAGCTGGTTCTATTCCTTTTATCAAGAAAGGAGAAAAGGTGTCTAAGAGGTGGTCCTTTAAAGCATCCCTTAAGTCATTTTGGTCTAAATGGATGAGCTGGCACTTCACTGCTACAAGCAACGGGAAGGGAAATACCTGGTTTCCTGACTTCCATGGCAAAGGCTTGAGAATGTGTGCTAAATTAGGTAATAAATAGCACTTATTACGATGTTAGTTTCCCCTTTGGAACAACAGATCTTGTAGCTGGCTGTACTTTATTCACTATTGTCTCTTTGGGACCTAAAATAGTGAATGGTAAATATGCAGCTTCAGATTTTCTTGAGGAAAAAGTTCTTTTTTAAAAATCAACCCACATATTCTTTGAATAGCAAACAGTAAAAATTTTCATTACATAAAACTTTAATTTACATACATTCTTTACATGGTGGAAGCCTTTATGAATTTGTAGTATATTAAGTTGCTGTCCACATTCTGTACTTGAACACACAGAAAAGCCTCAGAGCACTCAGCGCACCTGCGACTTGGTAGTGTCGTGGCAACCCACTGCTTACGCAAAGCTGCATTTGTGCGAAGGATCGGATGTCTGGTTCCTAGGTTGACCTGCACCTGCCAGACACATATATCCGTGATCCTGGCTGGCTGGGAAGGCTGGTGCAGGGGCAGATATTGTGGCATAAGACCCTCTTGGGTGTTTATTTATTTATTTCATCTGTTTCTTAATCTCATGAAAGAAATAAACTTTAAAAATTCCTTGACCGACTGAGCTTTAACCAACTATCAATGTCTAGAGACACTTTGTTCAAAATCTGTCTTGTGTCTTCCGTCTTGCTTGCATTATAAATCTATCATTTTATTCCAGGCCCATAGTAAATTATTAAAGCTATGTTTTCATACTGTATTTATCTCTGTAGTCTTTTCTATCCTGTTCTGCATTTCATTCTGCTACTATTATATCACCTTGAATGCCACTTTCATCTTACTCTCTTTCTCAAAAATCTCTATTAGTTCAGTTGTAATAAACCCTTCAGCCTGTGATCCAATTCCTTGCATTAGCTGGTGTGCTCCCCTGCATCAGCAGTTTGTCTGGTAATCACCCACAAGTCCAGCTAATCTCATGGCCATCTGGTATACACTGCATATCAGTAAATGCAGAAGGACAAGTTCACTGGGACAAAGGCAGCAGACTGCACTGTAAAGTGAATGAGCGAGACTAGTCTAAAATGAGACATAGCATAGGTGAAGTTGGGCAAGCTTCTCTATCAAAGATGGCAGGGCCAATCATTCTGAACTTGTATTTATTCTACAGTCTCAAAGGTGGAACTCACATGGGGCAGAGGGTCTGACTGAACTGAAGCAGAACTAGCCTAGCTTCATCTAATCTGTGGGGTACTCATAGCAGTCTCATCATCCAGTGGAGAAATAGAGCATAAAGATCGAGAACAGTGGGTCATCATACAGACAATGACAAGGGAAGGCTGAAGGTCAGGGGCTTATCCTTCAGCCCAGCCGAAACAAAGGCAATCTCTAGACAGTCTACAACCATGGACAGTCAGACTTGGCTCTCAGTCTGAGGCTGGGGAGGCTGGGTCTGCACTTTGCAGGACCTCATTGTTGGCAGTCAGAATGGGTTGAATCAGGAGTAACAGGTCCATCTTTCACTTGTCTTTATTTCTCTATATTTAAAAATATTTGCTTTTTGTAAGAAGCATGGTCCTTGCTGGTGTTATATGAGGGGGATTTTGAAAAATCATAGGATGATTACAATGCATCTCAATTTGTTGGATGAAAAATAGTTTAAACCATTTTTATAATAGAACAGTATAGGGACGGATAAAATTGGCATGCTGCTTTTCAGGCACAATTAAGACTTAAATGTCAAGCTTTGATTAAAACTCTAGCCTATGATTATGTGTTCATTCTCCTTTTTCATTAGGGGCACTTTGATGGAAACAGTTGAGAAACAGATTCTGAGGCAAATAAAAGACTGCTAGAGGCATTGTGGCTATTGTGGAAATTGTTCATTAGAGATATATGTACTAGGAATTTAAACAGAATGAAAAAAATGTTCATTTTAGAATGGACTAAAAATATCATGTTTGAGATTTCAAAAATGATTCTTTAACAGGAAGAGAGAGTTCTTAATGATAGCAGTTTGTGGTGAGGATGAGAATTAAACTATTTGAAGAGATTATGCAAATGTCTTTTTTAAAAAAGAAAAAAAGAATTATTTTATTTAACTTTATTTATTTATTTATTTTAATTTGACCTGAGAGAGAGAGAGAGAGCGAGAGAGCGCAAGCCTTCAGGTCTGGGAATCTAACTGCAGTTAACCATGTGGGAGTCCAGTTACCTCAACCACCACACCACCTGCTGGCCACCCGAATGTCTTTTTAGGTAAAAAATGTTGTCAGTCTAAAAGGATTTCAAGGTGTTTTCTTACTTAAAAAATCTATATCTATTTTTAAAAAATAATTATTTTTGCATAGTGTACCTTTATTCCATAGTGTCTATTTCCTCTAAATAAGAAGGATCTTTAAAATATTTTAAATTAATCATTTAATCTAATTGCTTGGATAGAATGAGACTTTCTAGTGTCATCACTTCATAAAAAATTGAAATCTTTTAGTATCTAAATATTCTCCTGTGACAGTGCTAAGAACACACCAGGAGAGATTTATCCAAAGCATTCTTTCCACTGGCTACTTCCAATAACTTATTTGAAACCCCAAGGACTGCTTATTAATTGATAAAGGAATGTATAAACTTAGGGTTTACTTACCTAATTACTCTAAGCAGAAACTTTGCTCTATTGTTCTGCTAAGATATTTATGAATTACTTGTGGATTGAGTCATCTCACTTTTTCTTTTAAATTTTCTTTCTTCTGAGAGAGAGAGAAAGAGAGAGAGAGAGAGAGAGAGAGAGAGAGAGAGAAAATTCCCCAAAAGGTCCTGACGTCACAATCCACGCCCAGCTTCGGCCAGCACCACATCATAGGCACATGACCAGTGTACTCAGGGTATGCAAGCCCAGAACCTTATGTAAGTCAGTCTCTTAGAGCATCACATTTCACTAACGTGCCTCTGTCCAGGCCCTGACTTGTTTCCTGAACTTAGCTTGACTGTATGTCTTGACAATAGCTGTATTTTCCTTCACTAATAGTAAAGTTATTCCTTTTCATAGTAAAATAAACTAGATTCTTTTACAGTATTTTAAATACTCTGTAGACTCTCTATTATAGAGTGGATTTATTCCTGGCAGTCAAATACTTTGGAGAAGCCAATATTTTTCATTCTTTCACTCAGCAAATGCTCATAAAATTCTGATCAAATGATAACTCAGTAATTTAGGCTGAATGAAAAATGGGTACTATTCAAACAGCAGGATTTTATATTTTAATTGAGTATTGTTTAAGGAATTTCTGAGATATGTAGACAGAACTTTAATAATACTGTTTCTCCCTAAGACTATAATAGATCTCAAGAGGTTTTTCATTATTGTTCTATGTGTTAATCATAACCATTTTAAGTTGTAATTTAGATTACATTTAGATCAGTTTCATCTGATACCCTGCTGTTGGAAATGTGAAATTCCACTATGATTTTGGGGTTTATGTCAACATAACCTAGACTACCTTGTCTGTGATAAACTCTATTCCTATCACAACTGTAAATCTGTAATTTCTAGAGTTTGTTTCATTGTATGAAGAATAACATTTATCTCTTTCACAATTCTTTTTCTCTTAGCTATCCTATGACATGAATTAATCCCTCTATTTGAATATCTCTCAAATCTTTTCTTATCCTCATTTCCCTCCTGACCACGAGCATTGTATTAGTAACTGCTTTTGGGCATCACTGCTTAGATGTCTTTCTATAACCACAAACTATGTTTAAAATGGAATCTGTTGGGAACCAGCAGTTAGCGTAATGGCTGTGTCGCTGGACTCACACGTAGTCGACCGTGGTTCGTGTCCCGGACCCGGTGGCTTAAAACTCACACGGGGTGCGTGTGCGTGCGTGCCCAAGATCCCGAGAGGAGAATGGAGAAGGGATTGCAGCGTGACCATCCCCCCTGGGGGGGTGATTTCTCGCTTTCTGTCTCTATGTCTCTCTCTGTCTGTCTGGCGAGTGCACGCGCCCTACAGTGAAAATCTCTCCAAAAAAAAAAAAAAAAAAAGGAATCTGTTTACTCCACTCCTGGTTTAACATTCTCTGTGTCTGATTTTTTAAAAAAATTATGCTTTATCACTGTACATCTTTTTACCCCACTCCTGGTTTAACAGTCTCTGTGTCTGATTTTTTAAAAAAAATTATGCTTTATCACTGTACATCTTTACGGTGTACAAGTTGTTTTTTCTTTTTTTTTTGGAGAGATTTTTGTTATAGGGCGCATGCGCTCGCCAGGCAGACAGAGAGGGACAGAGAGACAGAAAGTGAGAAATCACCCCCCAGGGGGGATGGCCACGCCGCAATCCCTTCTCCATTCTCCTCTCGGGATCTTGGGCACACACGCACACGCACCCGGCGTGAGTTTAAGTCACCAGGTCCAGGACGCGAACTGCAGTCGACTACATGGGAGTCCAGCGACATAGCCATTAAGCTAACTGCTGGTCCCTGTACAAGATGTTTTTTCTAGGATGAATACAGTGCGTATGAGTCAAGTTGAAGATGGTTACCATATACATTATTGTCAACAGATAACATTCTCTTTTTATGTTGTCTATTTTCATTAATGGAACCACAATTTGGCTAGGCTTGTAAAACTTGAGCTATCTATTGCAGCTGAGCAATTGTAATTGTAAATTCTCAGTCAAAGCTGGCTCTTCTTGTCATCTGTGACCCTACTGCTTCATGCAGGTTTTGCTGAACAATTCTCTGTGTCAGATTCTTTACTTACATTATTCATTTAAAGGATTAAATAAATTACCTATCTCCTTGCCTTCCACAGCCAATCTATTGTTATGTTATTTTGGGTTTACCTCTAAAGTTTTTGGGAATAATTTCCTTCCTTTCTGTTCCTATTCTCATGACTCTAAGTCAACCTCATGAACTCTTGATTTAACTATTTTTGGAGCTGCCTCACCGATTTCTGTCACCAGTCTCCTCCCTCCAAATCATCTAACAGCAGTGTCAAGGAAGTGTTCAGTTCAGAAATTACATCATTTCCTTCTTAAAAATCTTTAGTGCATTTCTATGCTTTGTAGAATAGAATCAAAACTCCTTAGCCTGGCCATTTTGACTCTCTACAATGTGGCCTCAACACATTATGTAGGCTTTGACACTAGGTAGAGAACATTAGTGAAAATGGTTCGGACGCTTCACTATTTACTAACTGTGCTCTCTTTGGTAAATTACAACTCCAAGTTACCTGCTAGGAAATCAGGAATAGTACTAGGAATAATAGAAACATAATAGTAACATATATCTCTTAGAGTGGTCATGAGGATTACATGAACCAATTTGTTTTAATTCATTTAAAGCATTAAGCATAGTGCCTGGCACAATGGAAGTAACAATACATTTTATCATTGTTATAACTACGGCACTGTTAGATGAACATACAAATAAATGTTGTATATTTATGGAACTTGCTATTAGATTAGCTCTATCCTCTATATACGTTCTAGAAATGGGAACTATTTGAGTTTTATGTTCTATTCCATTGGTTTATGTGTTTGCTTTTCCCCCAGTACAATGATGGTTTTGTTACTATGGCTTTATAGTATACTTGGATATTTGGTAGTATGATGCTTTCAGCTCAGTTCTTTTTGTTCACTGTTATTTTGGCTATTTGAGGTCTTTTGTGATTCTATACAAATTTTATGATTGTTTTTTCTATTTCTTTTTTTTTTTTTTTTTTTGGAGAGGTTTTTGCTATAGGGCGGGTACGCTTGCCAGAAAGACAGAGAGAGACAGAGAGACAGAAAGTAAGAAATCACCCCTCATGTGGGATGGTCATGCTGCAATCCCTTCTCCATTCTCCCTTCGGGATCTTGGGCATGCATGCACACGCACCCGGCGTGAGTTTAAGCCACGGGCTCCAGGACTCGAACCGTGGTCTACTACATGGGAGTTCAGCGACATAGCCATCATGCTAACTGCTGGTCCCTGTTTTTTCTCTTTCTATGAATAATATTATTGGTATTTTAATAGGTATCACATTGAATCTGTATATTGCTTTTGGCAGTATGACATTTCATTAATATTTATTCTTTTTTTTTTTTTTGAGAGGTTTTCGCTATAGGGTGCGTGTGCTCACCAGACAGAGAGACAGAAAGCGAGAAATCACCCCCCAGGGGGGATGGCCACGTCGCAATCCCTTCTCCTCCATTCTCCTCTTGGGATCTTGGGCATGCACGCACACACGCCCGGCATGAGTTTTAAGCCACCGGGTCCGGGACGCGAACCGTGGTCGACTACGTGGGAGTCCAGCGACATAGCCATTACGCTAACTGCTGGTCCCAATATTTATTCTTTTAATCCATGAACATAGAATGTCTTTCCATTTTTTGGTACCTTCTTCAATTTCTTTCATCAGTGGTTTAAGGTTCTCATTATAGAATTCTTTTACCTCCTTGGTTAAGTTTATTCCTAGGTGCTTTATTTATTTTGTAGCTATTGTACAAGGCTTTAATTTTTAAAATTTCCTTTTCACCTATTTTGTTACTACTGTTGTATTTATGGAATTGCTACTGATTTTTGTATGTTGTTTTTGTATCCTACAACTTTATTGAATTCATCAGTTCCAAGCTTTTTTTTTTTTTTTAAATAGTGAAATCTTTGAGGTTTTCTATGTATAGGTCATAATACCTGCAGACAGGACAATCTGTACTTTTCCTTTCCTGTTTGGATATCCTTTATTTCTTTCTCTTGTTACACTGCTCTGGCTAGGACTTCTACCACTATGTTGAGTAAGAGTGGTAAGAATAGGATCCTTGTCCTCTTTTAGTTTTAGAAAAAAAGCACTCAGCATTTCCCCATTCAGTATGATATTAACTGTTCGGGTTTGTGATATAAGGTATTTATTATATTGAGGTAGATTCCTTATATCCCTAATTTGTTGAGAGTTCTTATCATAAAGGGTTGTTGGATTCTGTCAAATACTTTTCTGCAACTACTGAGATGGTTATATGATTCTTGTCTTTTAATTTGTTGATATGATGTATCATGTTTATGGATTTGCATATGTTGAATCATCCTTGTATGCCTGGAACAAAAGCCACTGGTCATGGTCTATAATATTTTTGATGTGCTATTGGAGTAAATAGTAAATTTGATAGTATTTTGTTGAGAATTTTTCCATCTATGTTTATTGGAATATTGGTCTATAGTTTTTTATTTGTTTTGGTATTAAGATAGTTCTGGCCTTGTAGAATGGGTTTGGAAGAATTCCCACCATTTAAATTTCTTAAAGAAGTTTGAGGAGAATTGGTATTAAGTTAACTATTTTTTAAGGTTTTGTAGAATTCAGCAGTAAAGCCATCTGATCCTGGGCTTTTCTTTGTTGGGAGACTTCATTATGATGAAAACTTACTGGTTATTCTTGCTCTGTTCAGTTTTTCTATTTCTTTGTGGTTCACTTTTAGAAGGTTATATGTGTCCAGGAATCCATTTCATCTACACAATTCAGTGCATTGGTGTATGGTTGTTTATAAATGTCTCTAAATGTCTTTTGTATTTCTGTGTTACCAGTTCTAACATCTCCTTTCTCATTTCTGCTTTTATTTATTTGGGCCCTCTCTTTTTCTCTTAGTCTAGCTAATCGTTTATCAATTTCTGCTTATTTTTAAAAAAGATAACTTTTTGTTTCATTGATCTTTTGTATATATATTTTTTGCATCAAGTTTTTTATTTCTTCTCTTACTTTCATTATTTTTTTCTTCTGTGCATTTTGGATTAGGTTGTTCTTGTTTTTCTAGTTCTTTGAGGTGACTAGTCAGATTGTTTATTTAAAAGTTTCCATTCTTTTTTTTTTGATGATGTCACTTATTGCTATTAACTTCCTCTTAGAAGTGCTTTTGCTGTATGCCATAGGTTTTAGTATGTTGTATTTTCATTTTTCCATAAATTAAAAAATTTCCATCTTGATTTCTTCTTTAACATAGTCAATCAAGAACATATTTTTAAAAACAATTTATTATCATCAGGACCAGCAGATGGCGTAATGCTTACATCGCTGAACTCCCATGTAGTCAATCATAGTTCAAATTCCAGACCTGGTAGCTTCAAACTCATGCCAGGTGCATGTGCATGCATCCCTAAGATCCCAAGAGGAGAACTGAGAAGGGATTGTGGTATGGCCATCACCCCTTGGGGTGATTTCTCTCTTTCTGTCTCTCTGTCTTTCTCTGTTTCTCTGGCGAGCACACGCACCCTATGGCAACAGTCTCTAAAAAAAAATTATATGTATTTTTTACCTTTTCAATTAATTTTATTTATTTTTATTTCATACATTTAATCACTATATATCACTTTGCTTGTAAGTTGAATTTACCTGATATGAATACACTTCACACTAGTCCAGATGAATATACTAAACACATTATCATGAACCATTAAAAAGCCACTTCTGTGTCCCATAAATGTCCTGCCTCTCTATTTTCCTCCATAATTTCCTCCCTTACATTCTCCTCCTTCTCTCCCCCTCCTCCCATATTGTCTCCAAAATCTATAACCATTTTTGATGTTTCTATATCCTCCAATGACTCAGTTTCCAACAGAGTGTGAACAGTTGGTATATATTAGGTGGAGACATACAATGTCTCTCTTTCATACCCTGGCTTGCTTCACTCAGCAGCAAATTTTCCATATTCATCCACTTTTTATCAAATACCACCATCTTGTTTTTTATGATTGAGTAGTATTCCATAGAGTATCTGTGCCACCCTTTTCCAATTCATTTATCTGTTTGTGGACATTTGGGTTGGTTCCATGTCTTAGTAATTATGAATAATGCTGCAATAAACATAGATAAACATGAGCTTTTCCGACTGAGTGTTCTCTTATCTTTTGGGTAGATACCCAGGAATGGAATTGTTGGATCATTTGGTAGTTCTATTTGTATGTCTTTGAGGAACTTCTATATTGTTTTCCACAGTGGCTGGACCAATTTACATTCCCACTAGCAGTGTAGGAGAGTTCCCCTTTTCACCACATCCCTGCCAGCACTTACCATTTATAGTTTAATATTCACCGTTCTGACTGGGGTTAGGTGGTACCTCATTGTGGTTCTGCATCTCCCTTATGATGAAGAATGTTGAGTATTTTAGCTGTTTGCATGTCTTCGTTAGAGAGTTGTTTATTCAGCTTCTTTTCCCATCTTTTAATTGGGGTTGTCACTTTTTTTTTTCAGGTAAGCTGCTTGAGTTCCCTGGTTATTAGTCCCTTATCTGAAGCGTAATTTACAAAAATCTCCCATTCTGAGAGTTGTTGATTCACATTAATTACTGTGTCTTTTGCTGTGCAGAAACTCCTTAATCTGATATAATTCCACTTGTCTACTTTTGGGATTATTGTCTGTGCTTTGGTGGTCTTATTTAAGAAGTCTTTGCCTACCCCAATGTCTCCCAGAGTTTCTCCTGTTCTTTTTTTTTTTTTCCTACCAGTAGTTTTATAGTTTGAGGTCTTAGGTTTAGATCTTTGATCCACTTTGAGTTGATTTTTGTTAATGGTGAGCAATAGGGGTTCAGATTCACCTTTTTGCAGGTGGATACCCAGTTATTCCAACACTATTTGCTAAAGAGGTTTTCTTCATTCCAGTGAATTGACTGGTATCCTTTGTCAAAAATCAATTGGCTGTAAGTTTTGGGGTTTATTTCTCAAGTCTCTATACTGTTCCATTGGTCCACGCATATATGTTTTTGTGCCAGTGCCATGCTGCTTTGATCATCACGGTGTTGTAAAATATTTTGGGATCCGGGAGTGAGACGGTTTTGTAAAATATTTTGGGATCCGGGAGTGAGATGCTGCCCACTCTGCTCTTTTTGTGCAGTATTGCTTCAGCAATATGGGGTCTTATGATTCCAGAGAAATTCTAGGATTGTCTTTTCTAGATCTGTGAAGAATGTCTCTTGTAATTTGATGGGGATTGCATTCAACATGTAAATTATTTTGGGTAGAATTGCCATTTTTATTATATTAATTCTCCCAATCCAGGAACAAGGGATGTCCTTTGACTTTTATGTGTCACTGTCAATTTCTTTTTGAAGATTTTCATAGTTTTCTTTGTAGAGGTCTTTGACTTCCTTGGTTAGATTTATTCCTAGGTATCTTCTTGCGGCTATGGAAAATGAGATTTCTTTCTTCAGTTCTGCCTCTGTCTGCTAGTTGCATGTATACAGAAATGCTATGAATATTTCTAAGTTAATTTTGTATCTTGCCACTTTACTGTATTCACTTTTTACTTCCAGAAGTTTATTTTTATGGATACCTTTGGGTTTTCTATGTATGTGATCATGTCATCTGCACATAGAGATAATTTCAACTCTTCTCTATTTGAATGCCTTTCTTTCTTTCTCTTGTCTGATTGTATTGGGGAGGAGTTCCATCACTGTATTGAAAAAGGGTGGAGAAACTAGGCAGCCTTGTCTTGTGCCAATTTTTAGTGGAAAAGCTTTTAGCTTTTTCCCATTCAACATAATGTTAGGTCTAGGTTTTTCATAGATGGCTTTTATTATGCTGAGAAATAATCCTTCTATGCCTATTTTGCTGAGAGTCTTAATAATGAAGAGATGTTGTATTTTGTCAAATGCTTTTTCTGCATTGATTGAAATGATCATATGGCTTTTATCTTTCTTTCTGTTAATATGATGTATTATGTTTAGGGTTTTGTGTACGTTGAACTACTCTTGCATCTCTGAAATAAAGCCTATTTGGTCATGATGAATAATGTATTTTATACGTTGTTGGATATGATTTGCTAGTATCTTGTTGAGAATTTTTGCACCTATATTCATCAGATACATTGGTCTGTAGTTTTCCTTTCTTGTTGTATCCTTATCTGTTATGGGAATGAGGGTGATGGAGGGTTCATAAAATGAATTTGGAAGGGTTCTTTCCTTTTGGATTTTTAGAAATATTTTGAGAAGAATGGGTGTTACCTCTTTTTAAAAAGTTTTGTAGAATTTGAAGTCATCAGGACCTGGGCTTTTCTTTGTTGGGAGGTTATTTATTACTGATTCAATCTCATCATTTGCTAAGAGTCTATTCAGGATTTCTATGTCCACCTGATTCAATCTTGGTAGATTATATGTGTCCAGGAATGTGTCTGTCTCATCCAGGGTTTCTTGTTTGTTGACATAGAGATGCTCATGGTATCCTCTAATGATGCTTTGTGTTTCTATTATGATTGTTGTAATATTGTCTGCTTCATTGTAAATTTGATACATCTAGTTCCTTTCTCTCTTCTTCTGAATTAGTCTAGGTAATAGTGTGTCAATCTTGTTTATCTTTTCAGAGAACTAGTTTTTGCTTTCATTTACTTTATACTTCATTTTGTAAATTTATTTCTGCTCAAATCTTTATTATTTATTTTCTCCTGGCAATTTTTTTAAAAAAAATTTTTGTTTTTCTAATTTCCTGCGGTATGATGCTAGGCTGTCCATTTGCCACCTTTCCATCTTTTTCTTGTGTGCATTAATTGCTATGAACTTCTCTCTTATGAAAGAGTTTATGGTGTCCCATAGATTATAGAAACTTGTACACTCATTATCATTTTTTCCATGAATCTTTTTATTTCAGGATTAATCTCTTCAGTAGTTGTAAGCTCATTCAGAAATAAGTTATTTAGTTTCCATGTATTTGTGTATTTTCAAGGGTTTTTACTGAAATTGATATCAAGTTTAATTCCATCATGGTCAGAGAAGATGTTGGATAGAATTTACATGCCTTTGAATCTGTAAAGGCTTTTTTGTTCCCTATCATGTGGTCAGTCTTAGAGAAGGTACAATGCAGGGGTGAGAAAAATGTGTGTTTTATGGTTTTTGGGTGGTAAATTCTATAGATGTCTGTCAAATCCATCTGATCTATGATATTTTTTAGGTCCTGAATCTCTTTGCTTACTTTTTGTTTTGTTGATCAGTCTAAAGGATATAGTGGGGTGTTGAGGTCCCCAACAATTAAGTGTGCTGTAGTCCATCTCCCATTTTAGATCCCACATTTAGGAGTTCCTCAATTGGGTTCACAGATATTAATAAGCATTATATTTCCTCAATAAAAGAGCTCTTTTACTATTATATAATGCCTTTGTCTCTTCATACAGTTTTTGCCTTAAAGCCTATTTTGTCTGACATCGGTATCATGACTCCTGCTCTTTTTTGATTTCTGCTTGCATGGAATATCTTTTCCTAACCCTTCACTTTTAGTTTATGTATGTCTTTATCCATGAGGTGGGTTTCTTGTAGACCACAGATGGAGGTTTCTATTTTTTATCCATTCAGCTAGTCTTTGTCTCTTGACAGAAACATTTAATGCATTAACATTCAACGTTATTTTTGATATTTCTGGACTTGTCCCTACCATTAAGTTGGTCATTTTCTTGGTTGTTTTTTGTTCTCTTATTTTTGTCTGTCTTTATTTATTTATTTATTTATTTATTTATTTATTTATTTTTGGTATAGCACTCCCTTAGACCTTCTTGAAGAGCTGATCTGGAGTTAACAAATTCTTTCAGGTTTTATTTAATTAAGAATGTTTTTTATCTTTTCTTCCCATATGAAGGATGATCTCGCCAGGTATAGTAATCTTGGTTGAAACTGTTTTTCATTTAACAGTTTGAATAAATTTCTCCATTCTTTCCTTGCTTGCATTGTTTTCAATGGGAAGCCGGTGTTAGCCTGATGGGATAACCTTTGTAAGTAACTTGATGTTTTTCTCTTGCCAATTTTAGTATCTTGTCTTTGTTGTTTTACCCAGTTTGCGTATGATGTGCTGTGAAGAAGATCTTCTTGGGTTGATTCTTTGAAGTCCTTTGTACTCCTTGGGTCTGGATGTTTGAATATTTCCCTAGGCTTGGAAAGTTTTCTTCCAGGGTTTTATAGAATAGATTTTCAATGCCCTTATTAGTTTCTTCGTCTTCTGGGATACCGATTATTCGGATGTTTGAATGTTGAATGGAATCCAGTATTTCTCGTATATTGCAATTTTATTTTTGGTTATTTTCTCTATTTTTTTGGTTATTTTTTCCTAGGTCAGATGTTTTGTACTTCTTCATCTCCTGTAGTTCATTGTCTCTTTTCCCTTGCATCTTCTGGAGTTTATTGTCTCTTTTCTCTTGCATCTCATTAAGTTTTGCCACTATGAATATTCTGAATTATTTATCTGACATTTCCACGAGTTCCACTGTGCTATGTGTGGATGATGAAGAATTGTTATTTTTCCTTGGAGAAGAGATTTTTTTTTGAGAGAATTTTTTTTTTTTTTTTTTTTTTTTGCTATAGAGCACATGCGCTCACCAGAAAGAGAGACAGAGAGACAGAAAGCGAGAAATCACACCCATGGGGGATGGACACCCAGCAATCCCTTCTCCTCCATTCTCCTCTCAGGATCTTGGGCACGCACGCACATGTGCCTGGCATGAGTTTAAGCCACTGGGTCTGGGACTCGATCCATTGTCGACTACATGGGAGTTCAGCGACATAACCATTACGCTAATTGCTGGTCCACTACGTGAGATATTTTCTTGGTTTCTAATATTTCTATTGCCTCTGCTGTGGTTTCTGGTCAACTGATGGATTAAACGTTTCTTCCCTGTAACCTGAACTTTTGTTGCTGGGACTGGGTGTTCTAGATTCTTCCCAGATTCTGGAGTGAATGATTAGAGTGTGCAGTTCCCAAGGCTGTCTCTGGCCTTGGTCTGTACACTTGCTTCTGCCACAAGGGAGCTGGAAGGAATGGTGGGGTGGAAATTGGAAGCAAGAGCCATCATCATTATTATTATTTAATTTGTTACAGGGCACTTGTGAGAGAGGGAGGAAGAGAGAGAGCGAGCACAAGTGAGCTGCCAGGTCTAGGACTTGAGCTCCAGTCAGCCATATGGGAGTCCAGTGCCTTAACTACCATGCCACCTGCTGACTTCTTGAGAACATATTTTAGTTTCTGTGAATTTCTATGACTTGCAATGTTCTTGTTGATGATTTCTCATTTTATTCCATTGTGGTCAGCACAGACACTCAATACCATTTTTAAAAATTTGTTGAGATTCGTTTTGTGGCCTAACATGTGGTCTATCCTAGAAAAGGATCCATGCATTTATAGAAGAATGTGAATTCTGATGTTCTGGAATGAAACATTGTGTAAATGTCTGTTAGGTCTTTTCAGTTTGTGGTATAGTTTAAGTCTAACGTGTCTTTGTTGATTTTCTGTCTAAATAACCTGTCTGATGCTGAGAGTGGGATGAAGTCTCCAACAATCATTGTACTAGAGTTTATTCTCTCTCTTTCGGCCTAGCAGTAACTGTCTTGCGTTTGTCTGCTCTCATGTTGGGGGCATACATTCTCACAACCGATAGTTCTTCTTGATTAGTTTATCACCTTATGATGACCTGTGTTATTTATTTTTACAGCTTTTAAATTAAAGTCTCTATTTTTATGCCAGAGGGCACATTTGCACACACAAATGTGTGTTTGAGAGATAGAAAGCATCCCTGCCAGGGTCTGGTCATGCGCAGTCCAAATTAAAATATATTTGATCTGATATCAGTATAGCTACTCCTGCTCACTTTTGGCTTCATAGATTATCTTTTCCTGTCATTTCACTTGTATTCTATGTGTGTCTTTATAGGTGAGGTGAGCTTCTTGCAGGCAGTATATAGTTGGGTTTTGTTTTCTTATATACTCAGGCAATCTATATATTTCAAATAGGGAACTTAATCCATTTAAATTTAGGTTTTTTTTTTTGAGAGGTTTTTGCCATAGGGCATGTGCACTTGCCAGACAGACAGAGAGAGATAGAGAGACAGAAAGCGAGAAATCACCCCCCCCCGGGGGGATGGCCACGCCACAATCCCTTCTCCTCTGTTCACCTCTCGGGATCCTGGGCACGCACACACACGCGCCCAGTGTGAGTTTTAGTCACCGGGTCCGGGACGTGAACCATGGTTGACTATGTGGGAGTCCAGCGACATAGCCATTACACTAACTGCTGGTCCCTAGGGTTTTTATAGATAGGTTAGAATTTATTCCTTCTATTTTTTTTTAAATTTAATTAATTTTTTTAGCTTTCTGCTATAGGATATGTACATTCTCCAGAGAGAGAGAGAGAGCGAGAGAGAGAGAGAGAGAGAGCGAGAGAGAGAGAGAGAGAGAGCGAGAGAGAGAGAGAGAGAGAGACAGAGAGAGGGAGAGAGAGAGAGAGAGAAATTACCCACCAGGGAGGATGGCTAGGCCATAATCTCTTTTCTTTCATTCTCCTCTCAGGATTTTAGGAATGTATGCATACACTCTGGGCATGTTTTTCAAGCTGCAAGGTCTGGGATTTAAATCACACAGCTGGCCATGTGGGATCCAGTACCTTAACTACTGTATCACTTGCTGATCCACTCCTGTGATTTCGTTAGTGTTTTCTGGTTGTTTTGTGTCCCCCTCCTCCACTTTATTATAGTTACTGTCCTTTTACTCCCAGTTGTAGGGCCCTCTTAAGGATGTCTTCTAAGGCCAGTCTAGTGAAAGTGAAATCCTTCAGTTTTTCCTTGTTTGAGAAAGACTTTATTTCTCCTTCTATTTTGATGAATACAATTTCTTTTTCTATCTTGATGAACATCTCTTCCCATCCTTGGAAATTTTTTTGGCTAGCTCTTATTAAATAAGGTTTCAGTCCCTGTTTGTAATGTCTCCTGTAACTCTCATGGTAAGAATGGTTGTCTGCTCTGTACTATCCCATAAATCTCAAAGGCTGTCTTTATTCTTTTTCATTATTTTTTTTCTGCTTTTTCCCTGACTGGATGCTCTCTAAGGATTTATCTTCAAGGTCTGAGATTCTTCCACTTGCTCTAATCTGTTGTTGAAGTTTTCTATTTTTAACTTTATTATTTCAGTTTGAGAATTTTGGTTTAGTCCTTTTTTTATGATTTCTAACTCTTCTTGTAGGATTCTGTAGAATCATTATTATCATTATTGTAAATTCCCTTTCAGGCATTTCAAGAATTTCTTTATCTTTGGGAACTATCATTTGAGAATTATTTTGTTCCCTTGGAAGTAATAACTACCCCCCCCCTTTTTTTCTTTCTTTCTCCCTTTCATATTTGTTGTGTCCCTATGTTGATTTCTGTACATCTAGTGGGATAGTTGCCTCTTCTCATTTGGGGGTTAACTCTCTAAGTGGAACTTTTTTTTTTTTAATTTTTGAGACTGTGCTATTTAGCATTGACTTGGGTGGGTGGGTGTTTTGGTTTTGAGTAAGCATAGGAGTGTAATCTCCATAGGGTTTCTTCTATTGGATTCACTGACAGTGGTGACCTGTGAATGTCTCAGTGTTCTAGATGTTGTGTGTTTGTGATAGTAGTGGTGCAGTTATGTTGGGTGTGGGGATCACCAAGTGAGTTACTTGGCTGTAGGAAGAGGTAGGGGCTGCAGATGTTGGCCCACAGTCTCTAGGGAACCTGTTGATCCCATAAATGGAATGGGAGCAGACACCCAGGATGACAGGGCAAAAAGTCCTGGCCTGAAGACACTGAAAAGCCATTGCTGGGGGGTGAAACTTGTGCACTGCAACTGTGATGGGTGCCAGGCTCAGTGCTAGTCAGGAGAGGGACTTTCCAAGTCTGCAGGGCTATTCCAGTAGGGAAGGGTCCACGTGCTCATGTTGCAGTGTCTATCATGCTTGGCATCTTTCTTTCATGGATGTCTACAGGTCCTGGAGGTTTCTCACAAAAGGCTGGGGCCCTCTCTCTGGAGCTGCTATGTGATCTGGGTCCAGGGCAAGTTGAAGGCAGTAGGGGCTAAGGCTGGAGAGCTCTCACAGGGGGTGGAAGACAGTGTGCTTATGCCAGCATGTGAGCTAGGCCTAAGGAAAGCCAGGGGTTGTCCTGGCAGAGGCTGAAGGGCCCCACAAAGGGGAAGGGCCATGTGCGGGAGATACAACATGAGCTGAGATCAGCAAGGGGGACCTTGTTTTGCCTATCTGATCCTTGGAGCAGTCTTCCCACTGCACTTGTATAGGTTTTACTCTAGCAGTTGTTCTGTTCTTCAGAGCAGTCCTCTCATTGCACTGGCCTATGTTCTGGAGTATGTAATGCTATGTGGATTTGGATGCCAGCATCATAGCCCTACTGCTCAGTCTAGCTGGCTGCAAACTGCCCATGCAAACATGGTGCGATTTCAGTGGATTCTCAGGACTGTGCAGACTTGCAGGTGGTTGATCATTTGTGCAGGTTTTATCTTGGCAGTTGCTCTGTTCTCAAAATGACATTGCTTTGCAGCAGTTTGGGTCCTGTAGGTTGGGGTTAACCAGGGCAAGCTCCTTTCCTGAAGGTATGCAGCACATGAATCTTAGAAGCTTCCATGGCCCTGACCTCTCAGGCAGCTAAGAATGCTGTTCATGGTGATATGAGAACTTGCTGGGATCTCTTGCCCATCTTTTCCTAGCAAAGGAGAGTTTCTGCTGATTCCAGTCAGTGCGTACTTCTGTTCCCTTTCTGTGGTGTTTCTCTCAGATTCTCATAATTCAGAAAATTTTCAATTTCTGTTAGTAATTTCAAGTGTTCTTCCTTAGAAATTCCAGTCAAATGTGTCTAAGTAATTAGTATTTTATGTCTTGATTGAAAAGGAGACAAGTGCTGGGCACTTTGGCCATCTTGACTACTAAAATTTAATGATTTTAATTGACATTTAAAAATTGTATATGTTTGTGGGGTATGGTGCAATGTTTTGACACATGTATACATTGTGTAATGGTTAGCTCAGAATATCAGCATATCTATCTATCCATCTATATACCCCTTAAACATTTATTATTTTTCATGCTATGGACATTTAAAATATTTTCTTCTAGCTATTTGGAAATATACACATTATTGTTATTGTAGTAACCCTATGGTACACTAGAATACAAAAAAAAAAACCCGAAATGCTTTACAAGTTTGTATGTCCTCCTTGTGCAGGGGCCATGCTAATCTCTATATTGTTCTAATTTTAGTATGTGTGTTGCTGAAGTGAACAACTTGGTGTGAATTTTGGGGGATTTATAATACATTTTGCCAAATGTGTGGGCAAAATGTTGTTAATTATCAAAGTGGTGTGTGTATTTGCCAGAGAGAGACGGAGAGAAGGAGAGGGAGAGAGCATCCCCAATGAGGCATGGCCATACTGCAATGCCTCCTCCAATTCTCCACCCTGTTGGCACTTTAGGCATGCATGTACATTCACGGGGGATGTTTAAGTCGCCAGGGCCAGTATATGAACCACAGTTGATCTGTGGGAGCTGGCTCCCTTAACCAGTAAACTACAATACCAGTCTCCAATTTAGGAATTCTTAGCTAATATTTGTGGGAATACTTTTCAGGCCCACCTGTTTTCTCCTTTTATTTTTAAGTTCTTTTGTTGTAGTCCCACAGGATCCTGAAGCACTGTTAATTTTTTAAAAATAATCTATATTTTGTCTGCTGTCCAGACTGGATAATTTCAATTGTCCCATTTTCTTCTCTTTTATTTTTTATTTTTTTCTTTAGAGAGATTTTTGCTATAGGGCATGTGTGCTCACTGGAGAGACAGAGACAGAAAGCAA
>NW_006159504.1:5203276-5203804 GCF_000334495.1 Tupaia belangeri chinensis | reverse complement strand
CTGCATTCCTCTCAGGATTTTGGGCACACACGCACACATGCTGGTGTGAGTTTTAAGTCACTGGGTCTGGGACTTGGACTGTGGTCGACTATGTGGAAGTCCAGTGACATAATCATTATGCCATTTACTGGTCCCATCAATTGTCCCATTTTCAAGTTTACTGTTTTCTTTATTGTTCTGTTGAGCCTGTTTAGTGCATATTTAAATTTTAGTTACTATGTTTTTTTTTAGTTCAAAGCATTTCAAATTTTTTTTTATATCTTCTATTTTTTCACGAAGCATATTTTCATTTATTTTAAATATTTTTTTTACTACTACTTGAAATAGTTTGGTGATGGCTACTTTAAAATCCTTGTCAGATAATGAGAAAGGACATTAAGGAGAAAAATAGCAAGGCATTTATGGGACAAGAAATGGATTATGGGACCAGCAGTTAGCGTAATGGCTATGTCACTGGACTCCCATGTAGTCGACCGCGGTTCGAGTCCCGGACCCAGTGGCTTAAAACCCACGCCAGGCGTGTGTGCG
>NW_006159504.1:5175152-5202801 GCF_000334495.1 Tupaia belangeri chinensis | reverse complement strand
TGGGGGATGATTTCTCGCTTTCTGTCTCTATGTCTCTCTCTGTCTGGTGAGCACACGTGCCCTATAGCAAAAACCTCTCAAAAAAAAAAAAAAGATAATTCCAATCTCTGTGTCATGTTTAGTATTGGCATTTCGAAATTGCTTTTCTGTCATCCAATTCTCATTTTCTTGCTGTTTTTTGTTTTGTTTTGTTTTGCTTTGTTTTAATTGTATCCTTGACATTTTGGGTGTTACGCTATGCGATTCTGGGATATGTCTGAATCTCGTGATTTAGCAGTCCTTCTCTGACACTGTGCTGTCAGGGAAAAGGGACCATTCCTCTTAATTCTCAAGTGTGGATGGAAGTCCAGTTTACCCATACTACCGTGTTTGACAGACACCCTGGGGAAGAGTACCTCATTACTGTTATGTAGAAATGGGATTTTAGGCTTCTATTGTGTGGTCTCACTTACTTTGGAATGATGCCCTGATTATTACTGGTAAAAGTCTTGGCTTCCCATCAGGCTTATTCTGACACAAACAGGTATGGGGTGTCCTTGTTTTTGCCAGGTGGGTATGGAGGTCCTGGTCCCTCATTTGGTCTTCAATGATATCACCCCAGTATGGAGAAAAAGAGATGCCACTATTTAGATATCAAAGCTTCTCAAGTCACATGGGAGTGGGGGGTTTTCTGTTTTTGTTTTCTTGTGGTGTTTGGCTAGAGTAAGATAGTTATTGTCTGTTTTCTGTCTTTTAGCTAATGCATGAAAGTTTGGCAGTCTGTTTAGAATGTCAACCAGCCACAATATCCACTTAAGCCAAAGACTAAAATTGGTCCATACTGGATTTTTGGCTAGAGAGTTTTTATTGGGGGGGGGGTCATACGTGGGCACAAAGAAACCCCAAAGAACATATAGTTATGTCATTCTTTGGATTCTGGGATCACTAGTTCTTTGCCTCTGTCTGTATCTTTCATTATATTTGTTTTATATGTAATCTCCAGGGTTTTTAGCTATACCTAGTGAGAGATATAGGGAGAAGCAGTCTTCTCTATCTTGAGTTATATTTTAAATTCTTGGCAACTAATGTAATAATTCATTTTGTCATTTAGTTTTAAAGTGAGAGTACTGATTTGAATGACCCACAAGAAACTTGAATGATGACATAAGAAAGGTAAATATTGGGTTTATGAAAGATACTGCTTCAGGCCAGCCCAGAGCATGGTGGCTGGGGCAGCTGGATCTCACATGGCTGAATTTGTGATTCAAGTCCTGGAAAAGCATGCCAAAGATCCTGAGGGGAGGGAGAAGTAGAGGACGAGGAAGTGTGGCATGATCGCTCTGCATGGAGAGTGCTTTCTTACTTTTCCTCTTTGTCTCTGGTGAATGCATGTGCCCTCTGGCAAAAAACTGAACTAAAATAAAATGTTTCTTCACTGTAATAATGAATTAAGCTTTGAAATCCTATCATACTATAACAAGGTAAGTAGAAAGAACACCTCACGTGTTTTAAACATGTAGACATGTACACTGTTTTTACTTTTAAGAAGAAATGATACTGAAAAGATGGTGGCAGAGGAACCTCAGCAGCAGAATCAGGAGCCACTGGGCTGTGACTCCGAGGGTGTTAGCTGTCTGGCCTATGATGAAGCCACCATAGCTCAGCGGGACCAAATTCAGCAAGAGACTGCTGGGCAGAACCCTCTGGTGTCAGAGCGGCATATGCTGAGGATGACAATATCTACCAACAGAAGGTCAAGGATCTCCACATAAAGTACTCATACATCCAGAAGACCAGGCCCAATGACAACTGCTTCTTTCGAGCTTTTGGGTTCTCTCGTTTGAAGGCACTGCTGAATGATAGCAAGGAACTGCAGTGGTTCAAGGCTGTGTCTGCCAAAAGTAAAGAAGACCTGGTGTCCCAGGGCTTCACTGAGTTCACAATAGTGGATTTCCAAAACACATTCATTATCTTATTGAGCAGGTGGAGAAGCAGACCTCTGTAGCAGACCCACTGGCCTCCTTCAATGACCAGAGAACCTCAGATTACCTAGTGGTCTATCTGCGGCTGCTCACCTTAGGCTACCTGCAGCGGGAGAGCAAGTTCTTTGAGCACTTCATTGAGGTGGAGGGTGTAGGGGAGCGGGGATTGTCAAGGAGTTCTGCCAGCAGGAAGTGTAAGCCATGTTCAAGGAGAGCGACCACATCTACATCAACGCATTGGCCCAGGCCCTCAGCGTCTCCATCCAGGTGGAGTACATGGACTGTGGCCAGAGTGGCACCACCAACCCACACATCTTCCCCAAGGGCTCTGAGCCTAAGGTCTACCTCCTCTACCAGCCTGGACACTACGATATCCTCTACAAATAGAGCTGGCCTTGGCTTGCCGCTGCCCTGCCTGCACTCCCCTCTGACAGGCGCTAGACATGTACAGAGGGTGTTTTTGTGGTTGTAAATGGTCTTATTTCACTCCTCCCTGATTCCTGTTGCACAACCTTCCATGTTATATTAAAGGGGGATGTTGGTGGTGAAAACAAAACAACAACAAAAAAACAAAAAGAAATGATACCACTAAAGACTTGTACACAAATGCTCACAGAAGTAATATCTATAAGAGCCCGAAACTGTAAACAACCCAACTGCCACTCAACTAGTAAATTAAAAAATTAAATAAAATAAATCCATATGACTAAATACTATTTGAAAATAGCAGGGAATGAAGTACTGACACACAGCACCATTTGGATGAACCTCAAAAACATTATACTAAGTGAAAAAAAGCCTGTCATAAAAGATCTCATACCAAATGATTCCATTTACAGGCATACTTTTCTTTTTATTGCATTTTATTTTGTTGTTCTCCACAGACTTGCATATTTTTTTTTTTTCCCAAACTGTGGCAACTCTGGCTCAAGCAATTGTACTGTTGTCATTTTTCCAATAGTATACGCTCACTTCATGTCTATGTCTTTGGCAATTCTCACAATATTTCAAACATTTTCCCATTATTGTATCATGAACTGTGACCAGTGATCTTTGATGTTACTACTGTAATTGTTCCGGGGTACCACAAACTGTACTCATGTAAGGTGAACTTAATAAATTGTGTGTGTGTGTGTGTGCGTGCATGTTCTAACTTCTCTAAATTTTCTATTCTTCCATCTTTCTCCTTATCCTCAGGCTTCTCTATTCACTGAGACACAATATTGCAATGATAGCAGTTAACCCTATGATGGTCTCTAAGCATTCATGTGAAAGGAAGATTCATGCATCTTTCCAGTGAACATACAAATCATATGAAAATAAAATGGCTTGATTGCTGATGTGCTGAATGTTTTAGTGGTCTGGATAGAAGAGCAAACCAGCCACAATATTCCCTTAAACTAAAGTGTAATCTATAGCATGATCTTAACTCTCTTCAATTTTGTGAGTGCTGAGGGAGAAGCTGCTGAAGATAAGTTGGAAGCCAACAGAGGTTAACTTGAGATTTAAGGAAAGAAGCCATCTCCACAACATCAAAGTAAAAGGTGAAGCAGCAAGTGTTGTAGCAAGTTATCTAGAAGATCCAGCTAAGGTCAGTGATAATGTGAGTGCCGAGGGAGAAGCTGCTGAAGCCAACAGAGGTTAACTTGAGATTTAAGGAAAGAAGCCATCTCCACAACATCAAAGTAAAAGGTGAAGCAGCAAGTGTTGTAGCAAGTTATCTAGAAGATCCAGCTAAGGTCAGTGATAAAGGTGGCTACACTAAACAACAGATTTTTAGCTCAGACAAAATAGTCTATTTTGGAAGAAGATGCCATCTTGGACTTTCATAGCTACAGAGAAGTCAATACCTGGCTTCAAAGCTTCAAAGCACAGGCTGGCTTTCTCATAGGGGCTAACTGTAGAGAGTAGTTAGTTTGAAAGTTACCAGGGTATTGGGTATTAACAACAGGGAGATAACCATTGACAGCAGGCAGATACTGCTTTTGTATGTAGGCTTTTTTCAATAGCCCTGCTAGAGTAGCTAGCAGAAGCCCATTTCTGCATGTGTCTAAAGGTCACATGTTTCAGACTGGCTGCTCTCTATAGATAAGGAAGCTAATGATTTAAAGTTAAAGCCAATGCTCATTTATCATTCTGAAAATCCTAGAGCCCTTACTCTGTCTGCACTCTATAAATGAAACAACAAAGCCTTGATGACGGCACATCTGTTTACAGCATGGTTTACTGAGTATTTTAAGCTCACTGTTGGAATCTACTATTCAGAAAAAGAGACTCCTATCAAAATATTACAGCTTATTGACAATGCACCTGGTCAACCAAGGGTGCTAAAGGAGATGTACCAGGAGAAGAATGTTGTTTGTATGTCTACTAACACGATATCCATTCTATAGCCCATGGATCAAAAGTCATTTCAACTTTCTAGTCTTTATTATAAGGCTATAGCCTTCATGGTGATTTCTCTGATGGATCCAGGCCATGTAAATTAATACCTTCTGGAAAGATTTTTTAGAAGATTTTAAAAAAGATTTAAAATAATTTTTAAAAGACCATTTTTTAAAAGATATTTTCCCCCATAGGATGTAAAAAATCACTAGAGAGAAACAGAGGGAGCTAGAGACAGAGGGAGATAAGAAATCATCCCTCAGGTGGGGATGGCCATACCACAATCTTCTATCCTCCATTCTCGTCTCGAGATTTGGGGCACACACGCACATGTACCTAGTGTGATTTACAAGTCACTGGGTCTGGGACTTAATCCACGGTGGATGATGACATGGGAATTCAGCACTTTAACTACCATACCATCTGCTGGCCCTGAGGATTTATCTTTCTTGAGCTGTTAAGAATATTTGTAATTCTTGGAAGGAGATTTAAATATCAACATTTCCAGGAGTTTGTAAGAAGTGGATTCCACCCCTCATGGATAATTTAAAGAGGTGCAAGATTTTAGTGGAGAAAGTAACTGTAGAATGGTGGAAATAGCAAAAGAAGGAGAATTAGAAATGAGACTGAATGTGTGAATGAACTATTATAATCTTAGGATAAAATCTGAACAGATGAGGAGTTGCTTCTTAAGAATGAGCAAAGAAAGTGGTTTCTTGAGATGGAGTATATTCCTAGTGAAGATACTGTGAACACTGTTGAAATGACAACAAAGGATTCAGAATATGACATAAGCTTAGTTGACAAAGTAGTAGCAGAGTTTCAGAGGATTAACCCCAAGTTTGAAAGAAGTTCTACTGTGGGTAAGAGGCTATCAAAAAACATCACGTACTACACAGAAATCTTTTATGAAAGGAAGAGTCAATCCATGAGGCAAACTTCATTGTTGTCTTATTTTAAGAAATGGCCACCACCATCTCAACCTTCAGCAACCACCGTCTTGATTAGTCAGCAGCCATCAAATTGAGGTAAGACCTTCCATCAGGAAAAAGATAATGAGCTGCTGAAGACTGAGATAACTGTTAGCATTTCTTAGCAATAAAGTATTTTTGAATTACGGTAAGTACATTTAAAAAAATATAATTCTATTGGACTTAATAGACTACAGTATAGTATAAACATAACTTTCATAAGCACTGGGAAACAAAAATTTTGTATGACTTTATTTATTGCTATTATTTGTTTTATTGTGGTGATCTGGAACCAATTCTGCCATATTTTCAAGATATGCTTGTATATAAAATGTCCAAAATAGGCATATATATATATATATATATATATAAGGTGATGAGGAATTTTATGTTTTTCACCTATCGCTTAGGGCTGTTTTAGGGGTGGGAGACAGAGACAGTTTGTTTCTGGGATGTTCTGAAATTAGAATGGTCTAAGTGTTCTAAAATTAGATTATTATGATCTTTGAACTCTGTGACTATACTAAAAATCATTTGATCATCCATTTTAAATGGGTTAATCTTATGATATGTACATTATATATAAAGCTGTTTAAGAAATAGTCATTCATGCTGGGATATTCCACATAAGGAAGCATGTAGGAAGAACTCCCTCTGCCTTCTATTTTCAATCTAGGCAATTATTTGTGCCTTACTAACCAAAGGTTGGATGATTTGGCCCAAATGGCATGACACAGTTTTGCATACATATTGTCCATGAAAAAAAAAAAACAGTTGAGGGACCAGCAGTTAGCGTAATAGCTATGTCGCTAGACTCCCACGTAGTTGACCGTGGTTCGAGTCCCGGACCTGGTGGCTTAAACTCACGCCGGGCGCGTGTGTGTGCGTGCCCAAGATCCTGAGAAGACAATGGAGGAGAAGGGATTGTGGCATGGCCATCCCCCCTGTGGGGGGGTGATTTCTTGCTTTCTGTCTCTCTGTCTCTCTCTGTCTGTCTGGCAAGTGCACGTGCCCTATAGCAAAAACCTCTCAAAAAAAACCAAAACAGTTGACATACAAATGTTTTTTCAACATGGTAAAAAAGGGGGGCAATGAGGAAGGAATCAAGTGACAAATAGACAGTAAATCTTAAACATATTTACTATCCTAATGACAATAATAATCTGTATATTCTTAAATCTTTGCCAGCTATCTTTCAAGAACATTTAATATTACAACCTTTTGTATTTTGGCTGAGTTTGCCTTCCTTCTAGGTCTAAGCATCATGAGGATGGGGGCTGACCCAGTGTCATTTTTTGTCATCTGGACAGGATTTGGTAGAGCATAGATATTAGGCTTTTTTGGGGGGGTGGGGGGAGAGGTTTTTGCTATCGGGTGCATGCACTCGCCAGAAAGACAGAGAGAGACAGAAAGCGAGAAATCACCCCCCCGGGGGGCGGGATGGCCACCCTGCACTCCCTTCTTCTCCATTCTTCTCTCAGGACCTTGGGCACGCCCACATGTAGTGCGTCCGGTGTGAGTTTAAGTCTCTGGCCAGGTTCAGGACTTGAACCGCAGTCATCTACGTGGGAGTCCAGCAACATAGCCATTATGCCAACTGCTGGTCCCAATACTAGGCTTTGTTATTTGGTATTTCAGGACTCTTGTTTCAGAAAGGAATGCTGAAACATAGAGGAAACCCGGGGCTGTAGGAAGACTGGCCCAAGCAGTAAGCTGTGATGGATAGTTGTCAGAGAAAATCAGGGTATAAACCAAGGGATGATCCCATTCTATCAGAACTCAGCAGATCAGTGCTGTATAATGAGATCCAGGAAAGAGCAGTCACAGGACTGATATTAAACAGGAAAACAAACAAATGCACAAACCAAACTAGCAAAAATGTTGTCTCCATATACTGATTCCAATCTCTTTCCAGTTCTCTCTTGTCCCTGTTCTAGTGAGGTTTTTATTCCTCTTATTCACAAATCAGGTTTTGTTGAGCATACGATAAACTCCACATTACTAAAGCCTGCAGTTAATTCTTGGTACTCTTTGTACCACTTGACATAGGTCACCCTACCTACCTCCTTCCAAAAACACTTGCCTCCCTTGGCTTCCAGGACACCACTCTGTTGATGCACATTTTCCTTACTGCCTCTTTTGCTGGCTCCTCCCCTTCTCTGTGGCTATTATACTTTAGAGTGCCCTGGGCTCCAATCTTAGGCAAATTCCCTTCTCAATTTACATTAACTTTTTGGAAGCTCTAATTCAGATGCATCCAAGCTTTAAATACCATCAGTATGTCAATGAATCTCTCGTCTATGCCTCTAGCATGAACTTCTAGTATATGTACACTTAACTGTCTACTTTATACTTGTACTTGGTAGCTAATGTGTTTTTTTTTAAATTCTAAAACATAATTTTTATTATTTTTTATTTTTGCATTAATTAAATTATTTAATTATTTTTCGATTCATTTTCTTCCATACATTCAATCACATTATTATTTGTCTTACAAAGTGGATATTTCAATAGGTGAACATTACTCCCTAGTACAGTTGATAAAACTACAAAGTATCTTCAACAGATAATACCACACCTCTTTGTGCCATTAATGCTTTGCCTCCCTGTCCCTCCCCCAAATGTCCTTCCTCAGACCCTCCTCTTTCACACACACTGTATCTGGTATTCACATCTATATACTGTACTTTTATATCCTTTAGTCAATTAGTTTCAGTCACAGAGTGTGGACACTATGTACATATTAAGTGGAGACATACAATTCCTCTCCTTCATAGCCTGGCTTGCTTCACTCAGCAGTAAGTCTTCCATATTCATCCGCTTCCTGTCAAATCCAGGGTTTTGTGGGGATCAGCAGTTAGCATAATGGCTATGTCGCTGGACTCCCATGTAGTCGACCACAGT
Organism: Tupaia belangeri chinensis; assembly: GCF_000334495.1. Classification (NCBI taxonomy): domain Eukaryota; kingdom Metazoa; phylum Chordata; class Mammalia; order Scandentia; family Tupaiidae; genus Tupaia; species Tupaia belangeri. The sequence continues at coordinate 5,194,580 of NW_006159504.1, read as the reverse complement.
TCACGTCCCAGACCCGGTGGCTTAAAACTCACGCCGGGCGCGTGTGCGTGAGTGTCCAAGATCCCCAGAAGAGAATGGAAGAGAAGGGATTGTGGCGTGGCTAATCCCCCCTGGGGGCTGATTTCTCGCTTTCTGTCTCTCTGTCTCCTTTTGTCTGTCTGGCGAGTGCATGCGCCCTATAGCAAAAACCTCTCCAAAAAAAAAAAAAGCCAGTTTTTTTTTTTTTTTGGCTGAATAGTATTTCATTGAGTATATGTGGCAGTTTTTCTATCCATTCATCTGTTCGTGGGCATTTGGGTTGTTTCCATGACTTAGCAATAGGAATAGTGCCACAATAAACATCGATGTGCAAGCACTTTTCCGATTAAGTATTCTTCTGTCCTTTGGGTAGATACTGAGGAGTGGGATTGCTGGATCATATGGTAGTTTTATTTGTAGATTTTTAAGGAATCTCCAAATTGTTCTCCACAGTGGTTGGACCAATTTACATCCCCACAAGCAGTATAAGAGAGTTCCCCTTTCACCACACCGCCAACACTTATCGTTTTTTTAATGTGGTTTTTAAGATGATGCTTGTCATCCTCTCCCTCGTTAGATCACCATTTCTAAGGTCCTCTTCGTCTGAATAATCAGCAACTGCATTCTTCCTGCGTCACTGGAGAAAATTCTCAAATCTCAGTCTTCCTCATTTATTCCTTTGCTCTTATTCCCCACAGCCAATCCATGTCTAATCCATGCCTAAGTCATCTGCAGATATTCAGTAATATCTGCAGATATTACAGTAAAAATATTCAGAATCGGACTATTTCCACTACCTACATAGTAGCTATTTTGGTCTAGATCATCTTCATTTCTTATTTGGATTATTACAATATTCTCTTAATTGATCTACATGTACTTTTTTGTAACAATCTAATTTAACCCAGTATACTTTTATTTCAACTTGACTCCTTTCCGTATTTCTTTTAGAGCAAGTTTAATGGTAAAAATTCCCTGAGTTTTTGATTAGCTGTAAATATCTTAATTTGTTCCTCAGTTTTTATGGACAGTTTTGTCAGATAAAGATTTTTTTCCACTTTGAATATATCATACCATGCTTCTGGTTTCCAAGGTTTTTAATAAGAAATTGACTGATAATCATAAATGAAGATCCCATCTCTAACAATTGCTTCTGTCTTGCTACTTTGACTATTGTTCCCTGTCTTTGTCTTATGCAGTTTGTTTATAATGTGTCCTGGTGTGAATTTGTCCTAGTTTATACTACTTGTATTGCAATGAAATTCTTGACTTTATAGATTTATCTTTTTCCTCATATTTTGGAAATTTAAAGCCATTATTTACTCAAGAAACTCACTGCTTCTCACCTTTTATTTTCCCCTTCTGGAGCTCCCATAATACATATGCTGGTCACCGAGGGTATTCCTGTGGAATACAGGTCCCTACTCTCTTCATTTTTCCTCAATGCTTTTTTCTTTCTGTTCCTCAACTCTAAAATATCAGTGGTCCTATCATCAAGTTTAATTCTTTTGCCTGCTCAAATCTGTTTTTGAACTTCTCTGGTAAGCCTTTTCCATGTCTATTATTTTAGTTTCAGCACCAGAATTTCTTTTTTTTGTTTCTTTTTCTATTTCCTCTTTATTGATATTCTAATTTTCCTGTCTTCATCCATATCTTCCTCTAGCTATGCATCTTTAAAACAATTGTTTTATGATTTTTGTCTACCAATTTTTTCCCCTTCTGGAGCTCCCATAATACATATGCTGGTCACCGAGGGTATTCCTGTGGAATACAGGTCCCTACTCTCTTCATTTTTCCTCAATGCTTTTTTCTTTCTGTTCCTCAACTCCAAAATATCAGTGGTCCTATCATCAAGTTTAATTCTTTTGCCTGCTCAAATCTGTTTTTGAACTTCTCTGGTAGCCTTTTCCATGTCTATTATTTTAGTTTCAGCACCAGAATTTCTTTTTTTTTTGTTTCTTTTTCTATTTCCTCTTTATTGATATTCTAATTTTCCTGTCTTCATCCATATCTTCCTCTAGCTATGCATCTTTAAAACAATTGTTTTATGATTTTTGTCTACCAATTCTGATATCTGGGCTTCCTTAGGAATATTTTTTTGTTACTTATTTTGTTCCTTTTAATGGGCAACATTTTACTGTTTCTTTGTGTGAACTGAGATTGTTGTTGAAAACTGCATTTGAATCTTATAACTCTAGAAATCTAACTCTTCTGTTTCCCAAAGATTTGCTATTTTTAATTTTTTGATTCGTAGAGTATCACAACAAAGGCTGCTCACCATTTCCATCAGAAACTATAATCGGCAATCAGAACATAGAACCCCAATATATAGAGGACAAAATCCTTATTCTCCACTCTGTTTCCTGTAAGCTGCTCCAGGAATAGGGGTTGCCATCTCTATAACTGCCCACCCACAATGCTGCAGAGTGAGAGATGGGTAGTTGCTATTGTACTAATGGCTGAAACCAATAGAAACTAACTAATATACCAGCCAAGTCTTCCCTAGAAGCTATAAGCATCTGAACAGATTTCAGAACTCCAAGATAATAACTTACTGGTTTTACAATTATTGTCTAGGTGGAGAGACAGACTCCTGACACTTCCTTTTCTCCTGTCTTTCCTCTGGTCAATCTGTATTTTTAACTTCAATTTTTAATACAATATCCAAAGATCCTTTGAAATTTAAGTCAGATTCATTACTTCAACAAGACCCTTCTTTAGTTTCACGTCTCACTTAAAGTTAAAGCCAAAACCTTTACCATGGGCATCAAGGCCCTAAATAACTTGGTGTCCTCTCATTCTAGTCATACTGACCTTCTTATGATTTCTCAAATACTTCAAATACTTCCCATGTACTCTTAACTCAGGAGCTTTACACACACTCTCTCTGCCAGTAACACTCTTGTCTCAAATGTCTGAATATCATTTCTTCTCACTACTTTTAGATCTCTTTGATACTTCCTGATATTAGTTTGTTTTTCTTTCTTTTTTTTTTTTTTGAGAGGTTTTTGCTATAGGGTGCGTGCGCTCGCCAGACAGACAGAGAGAGACAGAGAGATAGAAAGCAGGAAATCACCCCCCAGGGGGGATGGCCACGCCGCAATCCCTTCTCCTCCATTCTCCTCTCGGGATCTTGGGCACGCACGCACACGCGCCCGGCGTGAGTTTAAGCCACCGGGTCCGGGATTCGAACCGCGGTCGACTACATGCGAGTCCAGCGACATAGCCATTACGCTAACTGCTGGTCCCCTGATATAATTTGATTTTTGCATTACGGTCTTGGACTTTTATGGAGAAGTAAATTCTAGTAGTTACAGTGAGGCAGGGTTCATCAGACCCATATATTTGTGTAACTTGGCTATATTAAATGCAGGTAGAAGATCCTTCCTTTAATAGACATTTATCAAGTGTCTGCTAGGCACAAGGCATTGGGGTGTTTCTGGAAATTCAGAGATGAGAAAGAAATTACACTTCTGGTGCTTACTGAACTTAGTGACTGAAGCAACCAATTATGATGCAGTATGAAATGTATGAGAGAGTATATTTCTACAGACAGATATGAGAGCACAGTGAAGCATTCTTAATTTATTCAGTAGGAAATACTGACATAGTAGGAAGGCAAAGATTAAGGGTTTCTGAACTAATTGAATATTGAAGGAAAAATTGATAGTAATGAAAGACAGTGTGTTTGGGCTATGAGGAGGCATCCTGGGAGTGGGGGTGGGGAGACAATAGATGTGAAAATCCAGAGGCACGGGATCAGCAGATGGCATAATGGTTATGTTGCTGGACTCTCATGCAGTTGACTGTGCTTCAAGTCCCAGAACCAGCGGCTTAAAACTCACGCCAGGCACATGTGCATGCATGTCCCATTCCTGAGAGAATGGAGAAAGGACTGCTGCATGATTATTCCTCCTGGGGGGTGATTTTTCACTATTTAATGCAGATCATATCTAACTGGACTTTTAATCTGCACTTTAATGAATGAATGATACCATTCATTCCTATTGCTATCCTGTAAATACAAATGTCCTTACTGTTTCCATAGCCATTCTGTGTAGGCAGTGGAAATTGCAGATGGAGGCTTGTAGCAAACTTAAATGCTACTGTTTCTCTTATCTATACCTTTCATCTCTTCTTTCCTCCATCCCTCTCTGTATTTCTTTCTCTTTTACTTTTTAATAAGTGGTTTATGACAAAGTCATTATTTATGAGGCAAAGTATGCAGTTTCGTGATAATTTTCCTTCTGTGTTGTATCTGTAGACAACATTCTGGAAACCAATTTAGAACCTGTTCTTCCCTAGAGGACCTCTTCCTTTGTTTTTGTTGTTCAGAGCTGAGGCAGGTTCTCAGTAGGAAACCCGATTAGGTGAGGCATCTTCAAATCAGATTAGCTCATGGGTGCCATCTGGGGACATCATGTATGACATAGTCTTGAAACATGTTCAAATTGCACCATGGTGAATAAAGCAGTGGAAGAACGCTTGGTAAGCCACCCATAAAGTTACTTCACTTCCCAGTGGTGGCTTTCTTGTTCGTCCTGTGTTGTGCTGAGTAGCTAGATCGCTAAAGCTAGTTTTTTCACTAGCATTACATCGAAGCAGTAACAAGTAGTGGTGCCTCAGTGAAAAAAAAAAGAGGCCTAGGTCCTGTTTTTTTCATGACAACCATAAGCAAATATTGACTCAGACTTATTACAGAATGATAAATGTCAAGCCATTTCATTTTTAGCAGTACAATAACAACGTTTCCCCTTTCACATTTATAAATGAGAATTTAAGGTTGTTTGGGAGAGAAATGTGTGTTAATTGGTGAAATATTTTTTCTGGGGAATGATGCTAGGTGAATAAGATGATGCAAGGAAAACTCTTCAGGAAGATTTTAGGATTGCAGAGCATGCTCAGAACTGGTTTATTTCTGGCTGTGGTCCCTTTAAGGTGAGATCTGTCTGGTGATCAGCATTATTGTGGATTAAATTAATTGGCTGTACTTAATCCCTGGGTGGATATACTAAGAATAAATTCAAAGACATTCATTTCTTCGCACGAAATGAGCAGGTTACATATCCAGGGACATTTATATAAACTATTCAAACCACTGAAACATCTTTTTGTTTTGTTTTGTTTCCTTTATAAAGAAGAGTTCAAGTTCTGGTACGTACAAAACTATTTGATATCTTCTTTTGAAAATAATGTCTTACTAGTTGTATTTTGTTTTCCACTTTATATCTAGGTTACCTACCTGTGTTCTAGCTAACCATTAGAGAAAGGATAAATGTTCCTAATAATTATTGTCTTCTACTAAATATGCCAGAACATTCATAGTATGCTGATAAGAAAGAAGGAGAGAACTTCAGTTCCAGGAAATCAAGCTGTTCTAGAATATTCAGAAATGAGTAAAGTTTATCTTTTCTTCTGGTTACAAAAGCACCATATACTAATTATAGAAATCTGTACAATACATTAAAGAAGGAATCTGCTTGTAATTCAATGATCTGAGACTGCCACAGTGGATAATTGGTGTATTTCTTAACTTAGCTCTTGGTCCCTAACCTTACCTTACAGAGCGATGAAAACCTGTGAAATGAACTGATTTGCTCATATCAGATCTGTGAATTCCAAATCTGTCAATTTTGTTTTGTTCCACTCTACTTCATTCTTTCTGAATTCCCTGAATTCCTACTATATGACAGAAAATTAAACAAAAAATATAATTACTTAAGTGACACTGGTATTTGTAAATATGCTATCTGGTTTGTCAAGGAGAGGAGTGAAGGTATAGCCCTTCTGGTAGAAGCAACTATTTAGCTTTGGGCAGCATAGACTCAAGTCTATAGTTGGTTGAGACCAGGGATGACACAGATAAGCCTAACCACAGTTGGACCTAGCGAACCAAAGGGTGTTAAAATCTATGTAATCTTAAAATACAATGAAAGTATTCATGATAGTTCCATGGTCCAACTTTCAGCAATGAAGAGGTTTAGCAGAGAAGAGGGGAGAAGGTTGGTAGTGACCCAGACAAATCATTAGAAACAGAATTTAATACAATTTGGGCTGGAGGCAAAGAGATTTTGTTAACCAGCTTCCTTGTCAACTTCAGAACTCAGCGATGAGGACAGTGGAGGGCCTTAAGATTTCACGGTGTCCATTTTTTTTCCCTTTCCTACTTCTACTTTAGCCCAAATTTCCCACAGAATTAAAACCATTTTAGGATGCTTAGTTTGTTCATTTCCTAGGTAGCCCTTAACTGTATTATTGCCTTATCCCTTCAGAAGGCACAGAATAAACATTATTAAAAATGTATGTATAGAAACATTGCTTAATTTTCACCTGATTTCTAATTGGTTTTTTAAACTGGCTAAGAAAAGATCATAATTAATACAGGGTAAGTTAAAGTTGTGGAGCACTAACAGCTGCTGCATAGGCCGCAACTCAATGACCAAGTGCTGATCTTGTTCAAGTGCACTGGCTAGATGTTGCACTCTCTCTTCCTGCCATACTCTGATTCCTCAGGTTGTATTAGACATTCCTTCTTAATATTCTCTTGGTAGCCCAGCTCTTTACAAACTTCTCACATGAGCTGTAGGAACTGCATATGTCAGGGCAAAGACCAATTCTTCCTTAGGAAGGAATTTGGTTTGCACCCCTTCTGGATGATGACAACAAGCACTGAACAAACATCCATCTTTCAGTCAACCATAATACCAAATCTTCATCATGTTCTGTGTTTTTGACACAATGCCCACCCTTTAGGCCCTAAACCTTCTCCCACATTTATGCAGAATCTGAATTCTCTCTTAAACTGTCCCCTATGATCTTTAGGACTTCCCAGAGATTCTCTTACATACAATTGGGATCATGTGAACTTGCATTTTTCTTATATTTTTGCCACAGCCTTCTTACTAAGGCATTGCTAACACCTTGCTATAAGTACTTTCTCTGCAAATGCTCTGCCACTGTTGAAACTCTGGCATCCTCCCAGGGCATGGTATTTTCAGTTCTCCCCTTCATACATTAGACTCAAAAACCAGTGTTCAGGGCCTGGTAGCAGTAGGATAGGGACAACTGGGGCCTCTTCTTCCCTCCTATTGTCTTTATCTTCCATGTTCACTCTCCTGTTCCTAGCACACAATCTCTTCCTCTTATTTTTGCAAAAACAAACAATTCCCTCTTCCTCCCACATAAACCTTAGCATATAGGCTCATATAAACATTTTCCAAAAGTGTTCACCAGGTTAATGGTTCTCAAAACAGTGAGATCCAGGGACCAGCAGATGGTGTGGTGGTTATGTCACTGGACTCCTATATGGCAGACCATGGTTTGAGTACCAGACCCAGAGGCTTGAAACTCATGCTGGGCACATGTGTGTGCATGCCCAGAATCCGAAGAGGAGAATGGAGAAGGGATTGTGATTTGGCCATCTGCTCTGGGGTGATTTCTTGCTTTCTGTCTCTCTGTATCTATGGCAAACACACATGCTCTGTAGCAAAAAATATCTCTAAAACAAAACAAAACAAAACAAAACCCAGTGAGAGCCAAGCAAAAAAATGAGTAACATTAAAAGTCACACAATGCACTTATATACAGATAAATACCCATTCCCAAAATTCAGTGAAAAATGTGTCTCAAATACTCTTCATGTAAAATAAGTTCAAATAAACAGAAAGGAAACTAACCTAAAAAGTAATAGGAGGTAAAGAGTTTTGAACGAGCTCCTTCTTAGAGGTGGTAAGGGCATGGAAGTTAAGCAGCATGCCCAAGGTCAGACTGGTTTATCAGAGGAGGATGAGAGGAGGCTGTAGTTTTGCTGATTCCATTACAAAGCCGGATTCTCCAACCCCTGGCGTTAAGTATCATAATTTCTTTAAACCTTTGGAGAAGGGAGAAGAGGGAGGCATCTAAATTCTAGGCTGAATTTCCAGTGTTTTCTAAAAATGTTACATATAAATAAGATTTGGAAATCACATGAGAGATGTATGAATCATCTTAGATAACAACTCGCAAACATTTAAGTAGGTGATTCGGGCCAGATTTATAGCTGATGTATAACGTGCCTTTTCCATCTCTATAATACCAATTACATCTATTGCATTTATTCCATCTCTCTTTGAGTCTGCAGGCCTTTCTTCCTTTGTGAAGACACTAATAATTAAGTCGATTTACAACATAAAAAAGTCATGAAATACTATAAAAGAAAAGCAATCCCAGAAACAAAAAAACCCTTCCATAAGCTGTCCATTTATCAACCAGGCTCTGGCAACATTCAGAAGTGGAAAAAGAAAACCTTTGTGGTTTGCTGAGAATGGCTCTTCTTGAATTCCCTCCTGAAGTTTTTACTAGTATAAGCAGTACTCACACTGCACTGTTTTTAGTAGCCTATACCAATGCTGTCACTCATCAAAGGACATTAGTGCAATGTATCCCAAATGATTTGCCTGCATTTTCCCCAATCTGCAGTGAAAACATTGGATACTATGTTAATATGCCCCTAAGTAAAGGATCTATGCAAAACACTCCTCCCACAACTTACTCTAAGGTACATTTCCCTCCATTTGGTTCTATCCAACAACCCAGACTTCCAAAAGGTTTCTTCTTTGTCCTTTCCCTTTGACTGCCTGGACATGTGGGATTAAAGTGAGCTGCAAAACTCTCTTTTCTTACTGATGGTGTCCGATTTTCCCTTTTGTTATTTATTTATTTTGAAAGAGATCTTTGCTATAAGGCACGTGTGTTTGCTGGAGAGAAAGAGACAGAGAGAGAGAAAGTGAGAAGTCGCTTCCCAGGAGGGGTGACCATGCCACAGTATCTTCTCCCACATTTTCCTCTTGGGATTTTGGGCAGGCACCCACATGCATCTGACATGAGTTTCAAGCTGCTGCGTTCAGGACATGAACTGCAGTTTGCCATGTGGGAGTACAGTGCCACAACCACTATGCCAGCTGCTGGCCTTCTTTTTGTCATTTTTTAAAAAAAAATATGCAATAATGGCCATTAATTTTAAAGATTTATGAAGATTAGCAATATATAAAAAATTCAAATATCATCCATAGCTGTAATCCAGAGATAACCATCATTGACACTGGGCTTTATATATTTCTGGACTTCTCCCCATTCATATAATAAATATTTAAACACAAAAATTAACGTCATAGCACATGTGTTTAAAAAACTGCTTTTTCACTTAGTAATATGTCATGATCACCTCTCTCTGCTAAAAATATAGATCTATAAAACCATGTTTGATAGTTGCATAGTTTTCCACTGCATGGGTATAGGTACCATCATCTATTTACTTAGGTCCTTATTAGTGTCTTTAGGTGTTTAGTTTTTAAATTATAAATATCCTTATTTAATTGTTTTATTTGTGTCTTTTTATTGTCTCAAAATTATCTTCTTAAATTAGCAGGCATAGTGAATGAATGATTGAGTAGATGAATAAACGAATTACTAAATTCCAAGGAGTACCCCGGATGTCTGTAGCTATAATTAGCACACGTTAGCATTTTAAAGTATTCTCTCTGGTTATTCTGGACATGATCATTTTCTTTCCTCCAGGTCCCAGCCAAAATGAGTGAAACCCCTTCTACTAGCTTCTCCATGATTCATCCGACTTCTTCTGAAGGTCAAGTTCCCTCTGCTCGCCCTCTGAGCCTCACTCATCCTGTTGTGGCCAAGCGGATCAGCTTCTACAAGAGCGGAGACCCCCAATTTGGAGGGGTTAGGGTGGTGGTGAACCCTCGATCCTTTAAGTCCTTTGATGCTTTGCTGGATAACTTGTCTGGGAAGGTGCCCCTACCTTTTGGGGTGAGGAACATCAGCACCCCTCGGGGAAGGCACAGCATCACGAGCCTGGAGGAGTTGGAGGATGGTGAGTCCTACCTGTGTTCCCACAGCAGGAAGGTAAAGCCGGTTGACTTGGACAAGGCCCGACGACGCCCACGACCCTGGCTCAGCAGCCGGGCTCTCAGTGCGCATGCGCAAGGCCGTCCAGCGGCGGCCCCAGCAGCCACCCCCAGCATGCCTCGCGGCCCGCGGAGGCTCTTGGTCTTCAAGAACGGAGAACCCCGGACGAGGCGTGCAGTCCTTGTTAGCAGGAGGTCTACTCAGAGCTTCGAGACCTTTCTGCAGCACCTGACGGAGGTCATGCAGTTCCCGGTGATCAAGCTGTACGCCACGGACGGAAGGAAGGTGAGCGCTGCTGGTGCCCTTCAGGCCTGCGCCGACGTTTGTGCAGGATGTGCATTGCGGCCCCCTTGAGTGTGTGCCATCTGTGACGGCGTCTTTGGTCCTCCCGCAGACCTGATACGGTGTCAACCAGAGAGTCTCCTTTTACCCCTTTGCGCCTTCTGTCTTCTCTGGGCACTGACTTATATTCTGTTTTGGAACAGAATCCAGTCTCAAAAGTATTGCTTGGAAGAAGTGGCCAAGAGTAGTATCCACCTCAATAGAGAAAGCATTTTCCTAGATCCCTGCTGGACGGTCAGTAGTCCACAGCATGTCCACAGGAGCTCACCTTCCCGCCCTGCTGCGACTGCCAGGCGGTCTCCCAGCTGTCTCTTGGTGGCTGTTTGGCTGCAGATGCTGTTAACGGTGGGAAATACTGCATGCCTTTTAAAGATTTCTTTAGTTATGCTGAAGACCAGCCTGTCTCTTTCTAGCCATATGTAGGCCCAGGAAGGTTGCAGGAGTCCGGGTACTCACGTTTGAGTCTTCCTGTTTCTTTGTGAAAATAATTAGTGCCTGGGTCTAATGGCTATGTCGCTGGACTCCCATGTAGTTGACCGCGCGAGTTCCGGACCCGGTGGCTTAAACTCATGCCGGGCTTGTGTGCGTGTGTGTCCAAGATCTGGAGAGGAGAAGGGATTGTGGTGTGGCCATCTCCCTGGGAGACGATTTTTTGCTTTCTTTTTTTCTCTGTCTTTCTGGTGAGCCCAGGCGCCCTATAGCGAAAACCACGGGGGTGGGGGGGATAGTGCCTAAGAAAATGCGTGGTGATTATCTCTTGGAAGCCTGGGAGGTTGTTGAATTGATTCAATGAAAGTTATGGAATTACGACCTGCTAAGACTGCAACTTGCTCATGCTAGGACCGTGACTTTGGTTTCTTCTAGGTTCCCAGTCTCCAGGCAGTGATCCTGAGCTCTGGAGCCGTGGTGGCAGCAGGAAGGGAGCCATTTAAACCAGGAAATTATGACATCCAAAAATACATACTTCCTGCTAGATTACCGGGGATCTCTCAGCACGTGAATCCCAAGGGAAAAGCTAGGTCAGAACGCAGAAAGAGTAAGTCATTTATAAATATATAGCTTTTGTTTTTAACTCTGAGATTTGTTTTGCCTTAACGAAAAAGCCATGCTTAAATGATCAATTCTTTCATTACAGAAGATAAGATATGAGAGTAATGAAAATGTTCTAGAGTGAAATTGGTTTTATTTATAGTTGTAAATGACATCTCTGGTAGTTGCAGAGTTTTCTCTAAATATTACCATGCAGTATTTGTAGCTGAGCTCAATAGGTTAATAGGGTGACTATTTTTTCAAATCTACATTATACGCATGGCCTTCCTAGGTTATTTCTATAAAAATTGTAGGTTCTAAAATCCAATTATTTATTTAAAAAGATTTATGCAGCCAATTCGCGTTGGTTATCAGTAACCTAAGATCTGTTGCAAAATGTAGCATTGTCCTTTGGAAAGTGGAAAATGAAGGCCTCTCACCTAAGATAATGGAACAGTCTGGGAAATCCCTGTGGAGCATGGCTAATTTCATCATTGTACTTCATATTTCTAGGTACTTACCTATTGGCAAGCATGTTCAAACTTATATAGATTACTGAAAAGAATTTAATTGATTTAAGAAGCAGGAATATCAAGGTTAATACTAAAAAGACACAATATAAAGTTAACCAATATTTGGGCATATCTAGCTTTGTTCTCTTTGTTCCTTCTATCAAATCAGCTGCACTGATCTTACAAAGTGAATGATAAATTAATAATTATTCCTTGATTAACCCAATCTTAAGTAAATTCTGAAAATGTTTGTTTTAATAAGGCTACAGATATATTTCTTGGGTATGCACAGGTATGAAAATGAATACCATGGTAAGTTGTTAGTTGCCTAATTTGAATATCTAAACAGTACTTGGTTAGACTGTAGGTCCAGTATTGTTAAGTAAATAAAAGAATAAAACCTACAAAAAACCCAGTAGTTCTGATATAATCTTAGCAATTTCTACTTTGTACATTTCTTTTTAGAATTACCTTAGAAGATTTATTAAAATTTTATGAATCTACTTATTGAAGTAGAATTTTAAGTGACTTTTTAAGTGTGTTTTGAAGAGATGTACCAGACATTACAGTAAGTTTTCTCAGTCATTGAATGCATAGAGCTCAGAAACATATCAATAACATTTTACTATGAGATTCAGAAAATGATACTTTTCATACTAATTATTTCCTTTTTTTCTTCTTTCTTTGCTGCTTGTTCATTGGATATTTAAAACTTCTCTTTCCCATTGTATTTTTGTGTGGACATTTTCATTGTGAAAATCTTAAAAGTGAGCAAACAGGTGCCTTCAAGCCCGAGGTCCCAGATTAATTCTGTTTCTTCCGACAAAACAAATAATAATAATTGCTACTTGGACTATTCTTTTGCTCCTGAAAATTACTTGGCATTAGAAAAAAAAGATTCTCAGAATTTATTGATATATCCTTCTAAAGATGACATTGAGAAATCAGTTATTTTTAATCAAGATGGAACTATGACAGTTGAGATGAAAATTCGATTCAAGATAAAAGAGGAGGAAACTGTAAAATGGACAACTACTGTCAGTAGAGGTGGTCTTTCTAATAATGATGAAAAGAATGAGATAAGCAGTTTGCCAGGAAGAACTGATGATCTGTCGTCTGGTTTAAAATTGGAAGCATGTTCATTGTTTGCAGATGTCTCCCTTCTGGAGAAAGGCAATAATCAAGACGGAAGTTTAGTACATGAGTCAAACACTCAAGTGACAGATCAAGAGACTGAGACTTGTAGTTCTGCTAGTTGGGATAATGCTACTCTGGACAGAGATATCATTCAAGGAACTCAGGATCAAGTGAAGCATAATTTTTATAGGCCCCCTACACCTGGGCCAAGGAGAGTGAGACCAAAGAAATCTGTAATAGGGAGTGTGACCTTAGTATCTGAAACTGAGGTAGAAGAGAAAACAATTAGGCAGTTTTCCTATAGTAACGAAAGGGAAAGCGGGGAAAACAAATCTGAGTATCACATGATTACACATTCTTGTAGTAAAATGTCATCAGTATCTAACAAACCAGTAGTTGTTCAGATCGATAATAATGAGAACATGGAGTCATCTTTAGAAAGAAAAAAGGAAAGCACAGTGCTCAAGTCAAGTGCAATAAGTGCTGGTGTAATAGAAATTACAAATCAGAAGATGCTAGAGATGTCTCATAATAGTGACTTACCATCAGCTGTATCAGAGAATTCAATGGTGAAGGAGGATGTAGGTGATAGTGTATTATCAGACAACAAAACTGGTATCAAGAACTTCAGAACTTATAAGAATACAAATGATAGTTTCAGTGCTACTTCAACAGATTCAACTCGCTCCTCAAGTAAGAACTCTGGAACATACAAAAATATTTCTGAGGCTCTATCTTCAGTAGGATCCTCTGCTGTTACCACAAGAATTGACAGACTAACTAATGAATTTGCTCAGTGTGGTTTAACAAGGCTTCCAGAAAATGAAAAACAGATTTTGTCATCTCTTGTCAGAAAAAAGAAGAAGAAATCTCAGCAGCAAGTGATAAATTCCAAGTATCAGCCTGGGGAGATTACAACCAAAAGAATCCCCATTAAGAGTGAGAGAATAAACATAAGAGATAAAACTGCACAAGAATCCATATTGCTAGATTCACACAGTTTCCGTAAAGGAGGGTTACTTTCTGAGAAAGAGCTCCATGCAAGTGATATGGTAATTGAATCAAATCATTTTTCTTCCAAGAATAGTAATAACACAATTTCCAAGAATTTTCATAGAAATAAATCAAATAGTACTACAAATCCTAATGTTCAAGGACTCTTAACCAGGAGAAAATCCAGATCACTAAAGAAAGTAAGCTTAGGACGACCTAAGAAAAGAGAAATTGGCCAAATAGAAAAAGCATTTCCCCACAATGACTCTAAATATTGTAAAAGTACTTTTGAAAATCAAAGTTTATTTAATGTGTTTAACCTCATTGAACAAAAACCCAAAGATTTTTGTGAATCACAACCTCAAGAAGAAGTGGTATCTGGTTATTTAAGAGGAATGGCAAAGAAGAGTCTAGTTGCAAAAGTTAAGGATTTACATATAAAAAGCCAGAAAAAACAAAAAGGAGGTAAATTGAAATTAGGTGCTATTGTAAATAAACAACATGGTACTTCCTTAGCTTCTTTACAAAATGCTGATTTTCCTGAGGATATTGCCCAACATTCCATTCCAAATTATGTACAGAGATGGTTACAGAACATAAACCCATATCCAACTTTAAAACCTATAAAATCATCTCCACTATGCAAAAATGAAAGGAGCCTGACAGGTTATAACAATAATGGTTTTCCTGGAAATAATCCCCATACAAGTTGTGGAGAAGGAAATAATTTTGTTATGGAAAATAATAAACATGTAACTGAAAATATCAGTTTGACAGGCGATAGTCTATGTAAAGACGTAGAGGACTCTCTTTTTGCCAAAGATAATGGTGAAGAATTTACTGAAGATCTCCATGGGAGCCAGGTTGGATCTGCCAATGATGCTTGCTTGGTTTCCCCACATGAATACTGTACTTTGTCACAGTCAGCTGTTAATAACCATAATATTAAAAGTACAGTATCTGCTGAAAATTCAGGATCAGATAAGGTAAGTCGTGTTTACCAAGAAATAAACCAAGCTACAAAAGGCCAAAGTGTAGAGGCTGCCATTCAGGTAGATCCTATAGAAGAGGATACTCCGAAAGACCTCTTACCAGTCTTGTTTCATCAACTGCAAACTTCAGCTCCTAGTATTCACAAGACTCAGAATGGCATTGTTCAAATGCGAAGGTCACTTGCAGATGTGTCCTTTCCTTCTGTAATGTGTAATTCATCCACTAATCTCCTTTTAGCATGGCTTCTGGTGTTAAATCTAAAGGGAAACATGAATAGCTTCTGTCCAGGTGATGCTCATGAGGCTACCAGCAAATCTTCAGAAACACTTGCATTGCTGGAGATTCTAAAGCACGTTGCCATTACAGAGGAAGCTGATGATTTGAAGGCTGCTGTTGCCAGTTTAATGGAGTCAACCACAAGTTACTTTGGACTTGTGGAGAAAGAACAAGATATGGTTCCAATAGGTTTTTCCACAAATTGTCCCATTGTTAACATTCAGAAAGTTCCTAAGTGTGATGAAAATGAAAAAGCAAATATCCCTTCTTTGGATGGAGGCTACTCTACCAGTGAGGCTGATGTACCTGAAGTCTGTGTTTCAGAGGTGAATTGCTCTCCATTTGAGTTGTGTACTGTGAGTAACACTTACACTCCAAAAGACACTTGTAACTCCCATGAGACTTTTTTTCCTAGTGACAGTTATGCCATGAGTCAGACCTCCATGAATAAGGCTTGTTTCCTAGAAGATACCTGTTCACTTGCTGATGCTGTGTTTCTTCAAGAAGCTTATGCTCTAAAGGAGAATGATGTCTATGGAACAGCTTACCCGTTTGATGAGACCTACATTCCTATTGAAGTCTGCCATGCTACTGATGATTTAAATTCCGAAGAAAACATATATACTGATAACTTGGAATTAACTGAAGAGTTAGAAAAAGTTGATGAATTTCAGAAAGACCTAAGTATTTTGGCAGACTCTGGGTATGAAACTAGCTTTAATACATTGATTTCCCATCAAAATGACAGTAATGTAAGCCCTTGTGGCCTTTTTCTAAATGAAACTGAACCAGAATTTCATAAGAATCATAATCCTATAGAGGAATTTCAAAATTGTTCACTAAAGGAAGTTCAGGATGAAAATGCATACACATCTTTTGATAAGGAAGAATCAAAGACTTCTGAAGATCCAAGCTCAGTAACCAACAGCATGACATCAAACGAAAGACACAATATTTCAGAATTGGAATCTTATGAAGAACTAGAAAACCAGGATGCTGATATCTTTAACACAGTGGTATGTGGAGGAGAGCAAGCTATTGAAGAATCAATTTCAAAAGAGTTATTAGCCAGTAAAAATTTAGAATTGATAGATATTTCTGATAGGAGCATTATAGAAGAAGAAAGAAGGAATGGTATAAGTTGTCAGACAATTAGTAGTAGGCTAGCAACACCACCGTCTTTAGATTTTTGTTATGATTCTAAGCAAAATACTGAAAAAGAGGTCAATGAAGGAGAAACTGAGATGAGAGTAAAAATGATGGTGAAAAACATGGATGCTGGAAGTTATTCAGAGTCCTCTCTTGACTTAAAAAAATGCTTCAAGAGTCCAGTGACTTCTGATTGGTCTGACTATAGACCAGATAGTGAGAGTGAACAGCCCTATAAAACATCTAGTGATGGCCCCAGTGACAGTAGTGAGATTGCTCAAGAGAAAGAGTACAATAGAGGATTCGTTAAAAGGGCAGTAGAAAAGCTTTACAGTAAAGCAGAAATCATTAAACCTTTTATTCCAGGATCTACAAACAGATCTCAGGTTCGTCCTTGCAATGAGATTGAATTTCATTGTTCTAGGAAACCAGGTTTTTATGATTCTGAAGGCCAGTCATTTGGGTCTTCTGATCAAGTATCTAGTAGTTCACCTATGTTGCAGGAATTCCAGGAGGAAAGACAAGATAAATGTGACATTAGTGATGTGAGGAACAATTATGGGGACCACACTGTGGAATATGGTACAAAACCGAATGATCATAACAGACCTCTTGGAGACTTAGAGGAAGGAGTATTGATTGACAAAGGCAAGTGGCTCCTGAGAGAAAATCATTTGCTAAGAGTGTCATCTCCTGAAAATCCTGGAATGTATGGCAATTTAGACACTACATCAGTGGATACCCTACTTGATAATAACAGCAATGAGGTACCATATTCACATTTTGGAAATTTGGCCCCAGGTCCAAGTATGGCTGAACTATCTTCTTCAGAACTGGAGGAACTGACTCAACCCCTTGAACTAAAATGTAGTTATTTTAACATGCCTCATGCTAGTGATTCAGAACCTTTTTGTGATGATTTGCTAGATGTTCAGAATAAAACCCATGCCAAGGAGAGAGTACCAAGTCATTATACAGAGGCGATGGGTAATCATCGGTCAGAAACAGTATGCACATCTGTTACTCATGCTTTTTTGCCTGCTGGTAACAAAGTCCACCCTGCCTCTGAAGATGCTGTTAAAAACCAGCCTTTGCCGGGCAATAGTATGATTCGTGGTACTCTTCAGGAAGGCGACTCTTTGGATAAGCTCTATGCTATTTGTGGCCAACATTGTCCAATATTAACTGTTATTATTCAACCTGTAAATGAGGAAGATAGAGGATTTGCATATCGTAAAGATTCAGATATTGAAAATTCCTTGGATTTCCACTTATGGATGAAAATATACCCATATTTACTACAGTCAAACAAAAATATGTTCAAGGACAAGAACAATGAAACAAATATGAGAAAAGAATTTATTGATAATGCCAAGGGCAATCTATTTGATCAGTTTTACCTTAATAACTCACTTGGCTTGATGGATAAAAGAAAAACCCCAAAAAGAATGAAGTTTTTGGACCTAATGGGAGAAAGTAATTTACAGACATTTCAGTCCTATTTAAACAAAAGGTTTTGTATGAATATCTTGCACACATTTTTAGTTGTGGATGATATGAATTCAAATACGTGGGTCTCCAGTAATCAGACAAATCAGATCTTTAAAACAGTTGATGAGAATAACAACTTCTTAAATAACAAATTCCAGAGCCAAAGAGTAAGTCTTTACTCACTAGTAAGAGAAAATACCAGTCATCATTTCTCCTTTGAAATGGTTGGTCAAGCCTGCCTGTTAGATAATTGCCAAACTGAGACATTCTTAAATATTAGCAACAGAAGTATTTTAAAAATACTTTATATTTTTGAGGGTGAAAACCTTTTCATTTGGGAAGAGGAAAACCAATTAAGTTTAAATGATTTTGAATGCTGTAATGAACAAGAAGATTTATAACTTCAAAATCAGCATAGCCCTTCTTTGTTAGGATGTTTTTTTTCCCCCCATAATAAGAAGTCCATGGGATGGATATGAACCATAAAACCTCAAGAATTTCCTACTTCTTCAAAATAAGCTTACTCTAGAAAACTTACCCTTGGGTAAGCTGTTTGGACTTTACTATTCCTTTGTTTTTTATTTTTTCAACTCTTACAGACTTGGTTTCAGTTATTTTATTTTGGAGAGTTTTATGTCACTTAATTCTGAACTCCTGATTTCCTAGATCTATGATTTTTTGCTTAGGGCATCAATAATGTGCTAAGGATAAGAATTAATATTTTCTTTTTAATGTTATCAGCTTGATATAAAAATACATTGGTGAATAAATTGGATGTAACCTCAAAGTACTTCATTTATTAATTTTTAACTACTGATTTGATAAAAGGGGTGATTTTTAAGATCTCTTTAACAATTTCAAAGTTTCAAAGTGCCAAATGTCTACTGAATCCAGTTCCATCAGAACATTTATTTAATGAAGTTACACACATTTCCATGGGACAGGAGTCACTATTTTTTATGAATAGAAAATAGTACTCCACCACTACACTGCCTCTCTAGTACTTTTAGTAAAAATTAAAATCTTTTAGCATTAGTATTTTGTTAGGAAATCCATAGGTCAGAAAGATAGGGGAAAAGTTTAAGGCATAATCTATGAAGGAAAATTTAAAAAGTTGAAACGACTGAACCTGGAAAAGGAAAAAGAATGGTAGCTTGAGATGCTCTTCAAATCGAAAAAGAATTACTGTGAAGAATTTGACAGATTTCTTTTCTGTTTACCTGCATTAATAAAAGATTTATTTAGATGTAAATAATAACATTGTTGTCTAAAAGGTAGTTAGATTTGATTAGATTATGAACTATAAATTCTCTTGAATAATTGTAGTATATTGCTTGGGTGTTAACCAGAAACCAGAAAAATTTCTTACATCTCATGACTGTATGATGGTATAACACGCAGTCGTGGACTGCGTGATGGTATAACACGCAGTCGTGGACTGTATGATGGTATAACACGTGGACTGCATGATGGTATAACACGCAGTCGTGGACTGTGTGATGGTATAACACACAGTCATGGACTGCGTGATGGTATAACACGCAGTCGTGGACTGCATGATGGTATAACACGCAGTCGTGGACTG
>NW_006159504.1:5147389-5174867 GCF_000334495.1 Tupaia belangeri chinensis | reverse complement strand
CGTCATGTTGGTAGAAGTCGCAGACGTGGACTGTATATTGCTATAACACGTGGACTGCATGATGGTATAACACGCAGTCGTGGACTGCATGATGGTATAACACGCAGTCGTGGACTGTATGATGGTATAACACGTGGACTGCATGATGGTATAACACGCAGTCATGGACTGTATGATCAAATCTTATAAAGCTGGGAAATCCGTGCTGCTTATCTAGAAGTGACTCACAGCATTGATGTTCTTGGGGCTACACATGAAGGTGCTTAAATGACATAAAATAATGTAAATTTGGCATTGTAGAACTCAAGGTAATTAATTACATGAAGAATAACTTTGATTTCAGTTCATCTTGAGTCCATAAAAAATGATGAACTCCTACTTACTTCACCAACTCAATATTACCTCTGTATGGAGTATGATTTTTCTCCATTGTGATGCCTCCTCTTAATCAAAATATGGAAGTTATAATATTAGGTAAGCTTTTGTAGTGAGCATTGAGAAATCATAGTGAAATAAAAGCATAAATTTTGGAGAAAAATAGAGAAGAATTAACATTAATTTTCAGCCTACTGTATACCAGGGATTATGGTAGACATACAGGTTTATTATTTGTAATTCTTTATCATGAAGACACTGTCATGAATTTGGCTTTATTACCCTCTCACTCTTTTTTTTTTAAGTTTGCTATAGGACACATGTGGTCACTAGAGAGAGAGAGAGAGAGAGAGAGAGAGACCCTCCCCTCCATCACCATGGGGATAGTCATGCCGCAGTCTCTTCTTTTCCACTCTCCTCTCAGGATTTTGGGCATGCATGCACACATGTCTGGTGTATTTTTCAAGTTGCTGGGTCTGGAACTCGCACTGCACTGTCATCTATGTGGGATCTGGCCACCTTAACCACCACGCTACCAACCCAGCCCTCCCATTTTTTTTTTAAAGTTTATTTTTTCTGAGGGGAGGTAGAGACACAGGTAGACAGAGATGGAGGGAGGGATAGTTAGGGGCACCTGCAATAGGGTCCTTGTGCCACACTGCACCTTTAGTCTCAGCTAGTCTGGATCACAAGTATGTGTGCATATGCCTGGTATGTGGCCAGAGAGGGCCTAGAATATGAACCCAGGACCTTTTCAGCGTGGGTCCAATTCCATCACTACTGTGCCATTGCCTGGTCCCTTCTTTGTCTCTTTCTCTTTTAAAGAATTATTATTTAATTTGACAGAGGGGGAAAAAGAGAGAGAGAGTGAGTGAGTTCTGGGACTTGAACTACAGTCAGCTATGTGAGAGTCCAGTGCCTTAACCACCATGTCACATGTGGTCCCTACCCTGCTCTCTTTTTTAAACAGGTGAACTTACTTAAGAGCAGGGAAGTAAAGTACTTTCATCACTGGTGTGCAGTAGGTATCTAGTCAGGATTTGAATCCAATCCTAATCTGAAAATTGATGCACTTTTTACAACATTTTAAAATTGTTTTCATGTCAGGAAGTAGGGCAAAATGTTAAAAAAAAAAGTTGCATTTATTCCTTAGTATTGAGAATATTGAATTTATTTTTTAATTTAAAGAGATTGTGATAGTTAGATTTACCAAAGATATTGGGGAAGTCACTCAGAAACCGAGAGTTAGAAAAATGGCATGCAGCATATGGTTTTTGGCAATAATACTACATCAAACAATGTCTTGGGTGGCCCAGATAATATTAGGAACAAGAAACTGGGATGCCAATTATAAATTAGTATCTATAAATGTTCTTATTGTAACATAGTTCTTATTTTGAATGAATATGTTTATATGCATTGACTTCTGAGATCTGGAGCCACATTTTATTCATGTTTATGTCCCAAGAACAGCATGGTTTGCAATGCGCATTGATGGATAAGAAGTGCTTTCGAAGGCATCTGTTCTCTCTTTACCTCTCATTAACTTTAGATCCATACCTGCAGCAGGATATGCAGATATGCTGGGGGATAAGACTAAGTGCTTTTTTGGTATTTTATGAGGCAGTATTTCAATTGCTTTTAAAGTATTTTTGAAGGGACCAGCAGTTAGTGTGATGGCTATGTCGCTGGACTCCCATGTAGTCGACCATGGTTCGCGTCCCGGACCCTGTGGCTTGAATCTCAACGCCAGGCGCATGTACGTGCATGCCCAAGATCCTGAGAGGAGAATGGAGGAGAAGGGATTGTGGGTGGCCATCCACTCGGGCGTGATTTCTTGGTTTCTGTCTCTCTGTCTCTGTCTGTCTGGTGAGGGCATGCGCCCTATAGCAAAAACCTCTAAAAAAATTAAAAAAAATGTTTTTGAAGATTCTTGTTTTCTTTTAAATACTCAAGGATGTTACTCATTTTTACAGGACTTGGATATACACAAAAATTGAGTAACACTGTGAAATTATGAAGTTTTAGAGGAAGTTTATGAATGTTACCTATCCCTAGCTTTTTTGCAGAGATGAAATGCCAGAAGGAGGAAGGAGTCTAGCTAGCTTTTGATAGTGTGGAATATACCCAAGTCAGGATTTCCAGTCCTAAGGCGATGTGGTGAAATAACGGTTTATGCCCACCAGGTGGCAGCTGTGCTATGTGCTGCCAGAACCTGAAGAGCCCTGAAAGGGAGACTTGCACAGGTTAAGGCGGTGCTTTTAGCATTGGGACAGTCTTTGGGCAGCCTCTTTCTACACAAAACTGAAAGTCCAACTGCTCAGGCATTCCCCAGTTATTAAAACTGAAAGGAGTAACAGTGTTCAGAATGAAAGGAACGGTACTCTCAGTAGCAAGGAGTTGAAGTTCAGAAAATATAGCAACTATTAAGAGTCATCAGAATTGTCCCTAAGGAAAACCGAACTCGGGGAGAGTGGAAGCCACCACAAATCCTAATTCAAGTTGAAACTAAGTTCATGAGTCATTGACTCAGTGGGTAAGGGTAATTTTTACATGACACTTTCAAGTAGTTTACCAATGAACTTTTCAGTGACATGCTCTATTTCCACGGTTTAATCTGAAGAATTGAAACGGCTAGGTAGGTAGATCTGAGCAGGCAGTCCTGAGGACACCTGCCTCAGCAGTCACAGCTTATCGGGGGGCATAACTCGACTCCCTGGGTACTCCTTCCTCCCAGGTACCTCCCTCCCTCCCTCCCTGCTCCCAGTGCAAGGAAGGGAAATTTGTTTTTTCTTCCCTAAGCTTTTAGGTCAAAGAACTTAGCGAACATTATTATCTCCTCTCCTGCTGTCTCGTGTAAACACACAGGAATTCATCAGCATGCTTGGTCAACATCGGGGCAATAAACTGCTACGAGCAAGATCGTCCCTGTGTGCCTCAAGATGTCAAGAGTCCACACTGGGCAAGGGTAACTGGGCAGACTCCTTACCTGTCTCTCTCTCGTGTGTGTGTGTGTGTGTGTGTGTGTGTGTGTGTGTGTGACCTATAGCATCAAACAATAATTATAATAATGATAATAAAGAAATAATCTTTAAAAAGAAACTATTTAAAAAATTCCTTACCTGACAAGAAGTACGCAAACATAGGTAAAACCCCACAAATCTAAGCAAAGGGGCCGGCTACAATGACATACTTCCCCTCCTAAGTATCCATGACAGGATCTCACAATAACCAAATATCAGCTGCTCATTTCCATGCATTTTTAGCACGGGATGCATTCATTTTCTGTTAAAAACATCCTCACTTTTCTATGAAAAACGATCCTTTTCCTACTTGTATTTGTGGCTTCATTCTGCGTCTCAGGGTGGGTCTCTAACCTTAGAGATCTGGACCCAAAGAACTCAGTGTTTCACACAGTACTGCTCAGCTTCCCTGGGGGATATCAAAACCACAGTCTGTTCGTGACACTCATTTTGTGAGTTTGCTCTAAAATGAGGATACCACTTTAAAGTCTTTATGAGGAGCTACCTTCTATGGTGGTTGGATCATGAAGGAAAATTCTTGTAAAGCTCTTAGCACCGTGTTTGGCACCTGTGCTGAACACATTTGTACTGTTTTTATTTTTAAAGCCATTAGTGTTAATGCCATTGATAGGTTTTTCGAAAGTTGGTGTTCTTCCAACCATGTAGTATTTAGCTCTGTTGGTTGCTAGGGTATGTAAAAGAAATATGACCTTTTCAACATTTATTCATGACGCTTTACAAATATAAAGGTGATTAATATTTTGAACCCTTATTGGTGCCAAATATTGTGCTAGGTTCTTACATATATAGTTTCAGTCAATTCTCACAACTACTCCCTCAGAAGGGTAATGGTAGCTTCAAGGTAGCAGAAAGGGAACCAAGGCGCACTGAAGCCAGTAAAGAAATGCTTTTACCTGGGCCAGCAAGTGGTGTGGTGGTTAAGGTGCTGGAATTCCCACATGGCCGACCACAGTTCTAGTCCCGGACCTGGTGGCTTCTCTCTCTCTCTCTTTCTCTCTTTCTCTGGCAAAACTCATGTGAAAATAATAATAAATAAAGTTAAATAAATTAAAAAAGAAAAGAAATGCTTTTACCTTCATGTCTGTATTTGATACCACTGAACAGTCCTAAGTTTTTGTGGTTTGATGCTCTATATACAGATCTACCAGGAAAACATAAAGTAACTTTGTATTGCCTCTTTACTGAGGCAAAGAAGATTTTTGCAACTCCCCAGTATATCATAGTAAAAGTTATTTTAATTCAAAGTAGAATGCTTTTCTTACTATTTTACTCTTGTCCACTTATGTACTAAAGGATAACCCCATAAAACAAAACAAGAATTTAAAGTACGATAAAAAATGGGCAGATAAAGAATGCTGAAATGAGTATGAGTCTCTCCAGGACAGTAATTAATTACATTCCACTAGACACAAATAACTTACAGTTTTATAGAAAAGAATAATTGAATAATTTGCATTGAGGCCAGCAGGTTGTGAGGTGATTGAGGGACTGGACTCACACAGGGCTGACCACAGTTCGAATTCTGGACCTGGTGGTTTGCTTTCTCACTTTCCCTCTCTCTAGTGAACACATGTGCCCTGTAGCAAATTAAAAATAAATAAATAGATACAGAATAATTTGCATTATTAACCATGCTTTACAATGTGCTAGTAAGGATTGTAAGATCATTTTGTTTGTTTTTAGACTTTTGCTATAGGGCACATATACTTGCTGGAGAGACAGAGACAGACAGCAAGAAACCTCCCCCCGACCCATGAGGCATGGCCATGCCACAATCCTTTCTCCTCTATTCTCCTCTCAGGATATTGGGCATGCATGTGTACGCACCTGGAGTGAGTTTTAAGTCACCAGTTCCAGGACTAGAACCATGATCCACTACATGGGAGTCAAGTGACGTAACAATTGTGGCATTTGTTGGTCCCTTGAAAAAGCTTTTTAAACTTAAACAACAAAACAACAAACTTTCAAATAGGGCTTTTTAAAAAATGAATTATTCAATTTTATTTATCATTTATATTTTTTAATTTGACCAGAGAGAGCCAGAGAGAGCGAGTAAGGGAAGGAGAACAAGCAAGCCATCAGGTCTGAGACTCAAACCGCAGTCGGGTATGTGGGAGTCCAAGGCCTTAACTGCCATGTCAGCTGCCTGCCCTGGAGGCTAATTCTTTATGTTTGATGATTTAGAGCACATGTGTTTGTCCTGTTCTGGAAAGTAAACAGTAAATTATACTTAGCATAGATGCAATGTACAGTGACTGGTTTTTAACAGTTGGGATTCTTTTCAAGGTATACATATATATATATAAAAGCAATAGATGTTTCAGTACCTTGTTAATGTTTACTTTGTGATTCATGTACAAAGATTATCATAATGATCAGCAACAGCAAAAACAGCAATGGGCAATGGAATAAAAATAATAACTGCTTTTCCACTTAAGAACAGTTTTTACAAGCCAGCAGGTAGCTTGGAGGTTAAGGTGGCTGGATCCCACACGGCTGGACTGCATGATTTGAGTCCTGGACTCAGTGGCTTGAAAAACTCACTAGGTATGCGTGCTTGTGTGCCCAAAATCTTAAGAAGAGAATGGAGGAGAATGGACTGTGGTGTTGCCATCCCCCCAGGGTTAATTTCCCACTTTTCCTCTCTCTCTATCTCTCCAGAAACACTTGCCCTATAGCAAAACAAAGCCACCCTCACCCCTCCCTCAATTTTTTTTCTTTTTCTACCTTTACCTTTTGTAACACTCGTGTTGATGAATGGCTGGAATTTACAGATTGCCAGTTAAGTAAGGCCACTTACAGCTTAGGTGAATCAATAAAGCCAAGTAAATTAAAATGGGATGTTAGGTTTACGGGAAAAACACGACTTACACAATTCATTGTATTAAGACTGAAAGTGGTCGGTGAAAAACAAGTACCATTAAATATTCTACATTCATTTATATGTGTATATTTATTGTCATAGACTTGTTTTATATAGTTGCTTCAACATCATTTTCAGACTTGATGTAACTTCCTTGAACCAAATTCCACTTTGTCACCCTTGGTCTATTTAAAACTTTACTTCCTCATGTGGTTTGACATATAACCCACTTGTTCCTCATCTGACCCCAAACCTAATATTCCCTGAAGCTTCTGACCGTGATAAAACATTTTGGTCAACACTAACTGGAATCACATAAGTAAGTTTTCCCATTGGGAATGAACAGGAGAACATATTTCTTTAAACTAGCCAATCTACAACCCTGGCAGGGAAGCTAGAGGATAATGCCCTGGATCATATTAAAGGCATAGTCTCACAGAGATATTCCTTCTCTCTACCTTGTCCTCTTCCTCCTGCCGTCCTCCCTTCTCTACCCCTCTTCTTCTTTTCTTCAGCTTCCTCCTCCTCTCCTCCTGCCTCAGCCTCCCCTTGTGCTGATCTAGTTACCTGTCATTTCCAGACATCTTACTGCACTTTTCTTTGGGAACTGTGGGTTAATAACGTTCTTCTGTTTCATGCATTTGGGTTTCGCTTCCTCATTGTGTCTCATCTGGCATACGCACACTTGAACTTAATTCTCTTTCTGGTCAGGGCTCTCTAGTGGCTTTCTTGACAGGAATAAACTGGATATAGGTCAAACAAAAGGCACACGGTTGTCTGCCAGTGGAAGCGTTTCCTGTGAGAGGGACACCTGGTCATGGTTCAGACACTTAAGCAGTAGGCTGGCTGTTAGGATGAAGAAATAGCCCAGGAAAGGCACACTGTAAACACCCGCGACCAGAGCCCTTGGATACCTCGTCAGGGCAGGGCTTGGGTTTACGGCCACTCTCAGAGAGACATCAAGACCAAATGAAAAGGAAACAGTCAATGACAACACATACAAGTGCTGTCCCATTTATTCTCATGTTTGAGGTTTAGGTAACCCAAATGAATAATGCTACATCATTTGAATGCAAGGTTTGTTTTATATATTCACATAGTGGGACTTCTCAGTTAAAAAAAATAAAGTTGTTGGGATCAGCCGATGGCATAATGGTTACATCGCTGGATTTGAGTCCTAGACCCAGAGGTTTGAAACTCATGCTGGGCGTGTGTGCATATGTGCTCAAAATCCTGAGAGGAGAATGGAGGAGAAGGGATTGAAGCATGGCTATTGCCCCTGAGGGGTGATTTCTTGCTTTCCCTCTCTCTCTCTGTCTGTCCATCAAGTGCACATGTTCTGTAGTTAAACAAACAAACAAAAAACTCCCTAAAAAAAAAAAAAGTCATTATTTGTAGAGTGACTAGGACCAACAAGAAATCTCTAGATTTACCTAATGTCTTTGTTTACTCTGTTCACCCGTTAATATGTGTACATCAGTGTGTGCTGTCCTCTCATCCTTCTGGAAGGTGTGGTATAATACAGCATTGTGGGAATTCAGGTGCTCTATTTCCTTGGGTGGTTAACATTAAAACCAGTCTGATAGATCCTGTTTGGCAGCCCACCAGACATAGTTATTACATACACCTTGATTTAGGTCAACAAATTGGGTTAACATGAAATGGCTGATTGCTATCACCCTGGGTGGTCTTGAATGGGATAGGAATGGGTCCACTCTAAATGGGCAAGACTCTGTAGATAGCTAACCTACTAGTTTCTGTAGGACATTACAGACAAACCCAACAGTGGCCTTGTACTGGCAGGCTATCCAGCTCAGCAGTTTCACTTTGAATGGTGAAGCTTTCTAACTATATTTTCATTTCTTATCAGTTATATAGCCACAATTAGTTTTAACCATGTAGATGTGCAAGGCACAAAATAGTAAATAGACCATCTTCTTACCCTTTTCATATATATTAATAATTCCCACTCCTTAGAGGCATCTTCCTTTAAAACAATTCTTAGTTCTGATTTTTTTTTTTTGGTATTTTAATATCCTCCACTTCTAACCTCCTATTTTCTGTCCCTATTCCTATTGATAAAGCTATATTTTTTTTGTTAAATCACTTTTTTAAAAAAAATTCAGGTTTTGATTTTAATAACTATGTATATATTTTTCCCAGCTGAACCTCTTGCTTACACTTGGTATTATCAATAATTTAAATTTTAGCTTTGTGGTGTGTGTTTAGTTGTATCTCCTCCTGGTTTTAATTTGCATCTCCGTAATGACTATTGATGTTTTCATATGCTTATTTGCCTTGAATATGTCTTTTGTGATATAGTATCTTTTTAAATCTTATTTTCTATAGGTATTTGAGGTTTAAATTTGCATGAATTCTTTATAATGCTGGGTGCAGTGTATTCAGATGTGCTTTGCAGATACTAGCTCTCAGACTAGTAACTTGCTTTTTTCTTTTCTATTTTTGAAAAATTTAAATATTTATTTAATTAATTTTATTTGTTATTATCAATTTTAAAAATTTGACCAAAGAAAATGAGAGAGAGAAGGAGAGAGAGAGAGAGAGAGAAAGGAAGGGAAAGTGAGGGACCAGCAGTTAGCATAATGGCTATGTCTCTAGACTCCCATGTAGTTGACTGTGGTTCAAGTCCCCGATCTGGTGGCTCAAACTCATGCCAGGCACGTGTGCATTCATGGCAAGATCCCGAAAGGAGAATGGAGGAGAAGGGATTGTGGTGTGGCCATCCCTCTTGGGGGGTGATTTCTCACTTTCTGTCTCTCTGTTACTCGAACTGCAGTGGGCCATGTGGGAGTCCAGTGCCCTTAACTGCCACACCATCTGCTGGCCCTGCCTTTTAATTTTCTTAGTGATGGAATTTTTAGTGAGCAAAAGTTTTCAGTATTGGCCAAGTCCAGTTTACTAATTTTGTTTTTCAAATCCTATCTAGGAATTTTTTGCCTATCCAGTGACAAGATTTTCTCCTGTTTTCTTTTAAGATCTTTATTGTTTTAGTTTTCACATTGGGTCTATTTGTACCATTTTGAGATTTTTTTTTTTTATTTAGTGTGTGTGTGTTTTGTTTTGTATTAAACATTTGGTGGGGGCGTAAAGGTTGAAGTTCATTTTCTTTTCAGATAGATGTCCTAGTATTACAGCACTCTGTTAAAAAGACTATCCTTTCTCCATTGAATGCTTTGAATTAAGAGGATAGTCTTTTATTGAAAAATCAACCAAGGTTATAATGTAGGGTGTCTTTTTTTTTCCCCACTATTCTATTTCATTGAATTATATATCTATTTGTATGGCAAAACATCTTGTCCTGTTTACTGCAGTTTTTTTTAAAAATTTTTTATTTCAGTTTCTTTTATACATTCAATCACATTTACTTAGCTTGCAAAGTGAATATTCCAACATGTGTACATTTCTCACCAGTCCAGTTAACAATACTATAAAGTTATCTTCAATAGATAATAGCCCATTTCTTTGTCCCATAAATGCCTTGCCCCTCTATTTTTCTCCTTAATGTTCTTCCTCAGACTCTACTCCTTCACCCATCCTCTTCCCACACTGTATCTGATATTCACAATCATTTACTGTTTGGCTATTGAGTGTGGACACTCGGTATATATTAAGTGGAAACATAGAATGTCTCTCCTTCATAGCCTGGCTTGCTTCACTCAGCAGTAAATCTTCCATACTCTTTCACTTTTTGTCAATAACCAGAGTCTTGGGTTTTTTTTTTTTTATGGCTGAGTAGTATTCCATAGGGTATATGTGCCACACTTTTTCAATCCATTCATCTGTTTGTAGATATCTCGTTTGGTTCCATGTCTTAGCAATTGTGAATAATGCGCAATAAACATCTATGTGCAAGCACTTTTCTGATTAAGAATACTTCTGTCCTTTGGGTAGATATCAAGGGAGCGAGATTGCTGGGTCATATGGTAGTTCTATTTGTATATCTTTGAGGAATCTCCAAATTGTTCTCCACAGTAGCTGGACCAATTTACATTCCCATCAGCAGTGTAGTAGAGTTCCCCTTTCACAACACCCCTGCCATTTTTTTTTTTAATCTTAGTCATTCTGACTGGGTTTAGGTGGTATCTCATTGTGGTTTTGATCTGCATCTCCCTTACAGTGAGGGATGTCGAACATTTTTTCATATGCCTTTTGGCTATTCATATGTCTTCCATAGAGAGAGTGGTTTTTTCAACTCATTCTCCCATCTTCTAATAGGGTTGATCATCTTTTTTCGAGACAGCTGCTTGAGTTCCTGGTTATCAGTACCTTATCTGAGGGATATTTCCCCATTCTGAGGGCTGTTGATTAACACTAATTACTGTGTCTTTTGCCATGTAGAAACTTCTTAATCTGATGTAACTGCACTTACCTATTTTTGGGATTATTGACTGTGTTTTGGGGGTTTTATTTAAGAAGTCTTCGCCTACTCCAGTGTCTGCTAGAGTTTCCCCAGTGTTTTCCAGCATCAGTTTTATAGTTTGAGGTCTTAGGTTTAGATCTTTGATCCACTTTGAAGTCGATTTTTGTCAATGGTGACAGGTAGGGGTTTAGATTCATCTTTACTACAGTTTAATACTAAGCCTTGAAACCAGGTAGTATAAATTTCCCCAACTTTGTTCTCCTTTAAAATTGACCTGACTGAGACCAGCAGTTGTTGTAATGGCTATGTTGCTGGACTCCTGTGTAGTCAACCTTGGTTGAGTCCTGGACCCGGTGGCTTAAACTCATGCTGGGTGCGTGTGCATGCATGCCCAAGATCTCAAGAGGAGAATGGAGGAGAAGGGATTGTGGCATGGCTATCACCCTGGGGGGTGATTTCTTGCATCCTGTCTGTCTGTGTCTTTCTGGTGAGCACGCATACCCAATAGCAAAAACCTCTCCCCTCCAAAAAATTGACCTGGCTTGTCTAGTTTCTTTCATTTTCTTCTTCTAACTTGGCTTAATCAACAACTGTGGATCAAAGTCTTGAATGCCTAGCTTGAAAGAATTTACCAACACCAGGCCAGATCTCCAAGAAGTTCTCAAGCGAGTGCTTGAGTTCCAGAAAAATTAAATACAGACACATGGAAATAAGAGTTCAAAAACTAAGAAAATGACCAACATAATCAAAGAGACGTGTCTGGAGCTGAATATTATATTCCAGAATTTAATTGGAAAGATCGAACCACAACAGAAGACAGATTAATTACATGTGAATGAACTGGTGAAATAGCATTTTATGAGTTTTGACTACAACATTGCTGATTTTCTTCTAGGCTTTGTCTTCCAGCTTTAAGGATTTTTGTCCTGTTTTGAGTTGCCATTAGGTTCACGTACTGGCTATTTGAACAGAATCCCAACCTATTTCCTGGCTTCAAGTTTTAAGCATATTTCTTTGATTTATTAAAGCTAAAACTGCTTTTCCTGAAATTAAAAATATTTTAAAAAATACCTTTTTATTGATCATAGTAAGCTTTATAGCATCAGCTAGGTGTTACCTTATAGTATATTCAATCTACTCAAGAGTTTCACAGCTAAAGTCAGACATGTATTCACTGATATGTACATACCAGCTAAACTTGTTATTGAAAGCAGTTAGGTTATTTAAGACATTTTGTGAATCAATAAAATGTGGGGAGAAAAAGGAATGGAAAACAACTATAGACACTGAAGTTAGTGTGGGAGGAGGGTGGAAAATGGCAGAGGGTGAGAAATAGGGGTTAAATGTATATATACATGTATAGATATGAAACTAGAAATGGAAAATTAATGACAATAACTTGTATGATTAAGCCACTATGCAGCATATTTTGGATGGGAAATCACATTTGGTATGCTGTGACAATGCTCAGGGAATGAATGTAAATTAATTAATTAAAAATATTTCAGAAGAAAATTACAGTGCACTTGTAACAAGATTCTAGCTTTGTCCATAGTTTTAGTTTAAGGTATTTTGTGAATCAATAAAATGTGGAAAAAATGTAAAACAAAAAATTAAATTAAAAAAACAACAAAAACATGTAACAGACACAAGTATGGAAGTTACTGTGTAAAATATTATCTTTGACTTACTTGATATCTGATGTATTTATGCTTTGAAAACCAATATCGTATGCTATAAAGATGTATAATGATTAAATGTAAATTTAAAAAATAAATTTAAAAAATTACCTAAAAATATAATTTTCCCGAACTGCAGATGAATTGTTATCCACACCGGGAAAGTAGTCTTTATTTTGCTGCTCTAGGTAGCAAGAAGTAAAAAAGAAGAGCCTTTTTCTTTTTCTTTGCATAAAAAGAGAAAGTTGTCTTGCACTGGTTCTATTTCACATACTATTCAAGAATTTTTTATTTTATGGCTACTTCTGATTTCAGACTTTCAATCTTCTTTAAACAACAACAGTTAAGATCAAACACTTTGCTCGTTGCCTTGATCAGAGTTTAGTTTCTAATGGTTCAATCCCAAGTATTTGTGATTTATATTTAACTAATGCCCATCAATATAAATTTCCTGACAGACACATCATTGTAAATCCAGTGACCACTTAGCTGTTATGTTTTGGAGAATGAGCCTCTTTTTTTCTTGTTTATTTTTTTAAAAACTTATTTGTTGTCTCCATGAGTGGGAGAGAGTAAATGAGGCAGAGAGAAAGAGAGAGAAAGGAAGTACCCCTAAGAAGGTCCCAATGTTGATTCACCCTCAGCTTCAGCTAGCCTCCCTGGATCATGGGCACATACATGCCTGGCACACTCAAAAGAGGTCTCTGAAACTTAGATCCAGAACCTTTCCAAGTGGGTCAACCTCACAGAGTTTTGTGTTTTACTGTTCTGCCACTGTCAAGCCCTTTCTCTGTGATTTCTTTCTTATTCTTGTATATACGAATATGTAGACAGATACAGGAACTATTAGGTTGTCAGAAAAGTCATGACATATTTTTTCTATGTAAAAATGCATCATGACTTTTCTAACCCAGTATTTCTCTAATTTTGTACTTTAGTATGTTAATTTTTATTACATAATAATTTTGTTCTTTGAAATTTACAAGGTTGGCAATAGTCTTTATATGTAATTCTTAAGTAGCCTAATTAATTAGTTTCTCAACTTAAAAAAAATTATTGCCTCCTGCAATTAGAAAAATTAAATACTAAGGAATATTTTGTCAGATAGCACTGAGTTTTGGAGGGCTATAAGTATTTTATTATTTAAGATTCCCTCAAGAACCAATGTTTGTTCTTTGGGAGTGATGCTTTCTCTGTTGAGATTGTATGGCTGATTGATATGAAAGAAGTAATTCTATAACAGTTACAATAATAACTTTTTCTTTATTGAGTGGCTTTATGTCCCAGGCACCATACTATGTGCTTAAGAATGTTGTTTGATTTAGTTCTTTTTTTTAAATCTAATTTTATTCGTTGTTATTATTTTATTTTATTTTTGAAGTTGACCAGAGAGAGAGAGAGAGAGAGAGAGAGAGAGAGAGAAGGAAAGTGAGAAAGCAAGTTGCTAAGTCTGGGACTTGAAACATGATTAGCCATGCGCCCTAACCAACATGCTCCTGCTGGCCTCCTTATTTTGTTCTAATAAAAGCATATGAGGAATGTATCATTTTCATTGTTTGAAAAATTGAGACAGAAAGTTTGTTAACTTACCTAAAATCAATTTTGAGAGGCTAGAGCCCAAGATGGTTTTGTGTAATCTTAAAGATCTACTACTGTCTATTCCTTACAGTGATACTGTTCAAATTTAAGAGAAGTCTAGCCATTTTGTGATCATAGATACAAGTTATTGTGGTGCTAAAAATTTTAATGTATTGATTTCCAAGAGTAGTTCTGTCCCTCTTGTTTGGTGTTGCTTATAAGTCATCAAAGATTTTTCTGGTCTGTAAATATTTGTTGAAAAGAACAATTGACATATGATTATAAAAACTCTATAAAATAACAATTCTAGAGGGAATTTTTTTCAATCATAAAGTAAAAATGTTCTTTTGTTTTGGAAGAACTCAGACACAATTTTTCTATATCCTGATACTCTTAAAGGGCTTTTTACTTATAATATACAATTCCTCATTTAAAATTATATGTATTTTTGGGGCCAGCCTGTGGTGTAGCAGCTAAGGCAGCTGGATCTCACATGACCACCTATAGTGTTCAAGTCCTGGACACGGTGGCTTGAGAAACATGCTGGGTGTGTTTGTGCACACGTGCATGCGTGTGTGTTCAAAATCCCAAAAGGAGCATGGAAGAGAAGAGATTTCAGCATGGCTATCCCTCTGAGAGTGCTTTCTCATTTTAAAAAAATTGTATGTAATTTCTGTTCACATATTTGCCTATTTAAGAAGGTAAAAGTGATATATACCATATGGTAAAGAAGTCAAATAGTGTAGGAAAGCATATAATGAACAGTTAATATCTTCCATCCCTCAACTTCAACTTTTAAGCTGTATTTAAATAGGTATCTTCTCATATTTTTCCTCGTAAATTTTAAATGTGTGTACCAGTTTGTATATGTAGCTATCCTTTGTACTTATAAAATTGAGATAATAGTGTCCATATTGTGCCATATTTTGCCTTATCGGTTTTGTTTTTGTTGTTTTTTAAATTTTTGCCACAGGGCACATGCACTTACCAGAGAGAGCGAGCGAGCGAGCAGGAAAGTGAGAAATCACTCCATAGGGGTGACAACACCACTGCAGTCCCTATTCTATCCTCCTTATAGAATTCTGGGTGCACACACATGAATGCACATATGCCCAGCGTGTTTTTCAAGCTGCTAAGTTTAGGACTTCAACTGTGGGAATCCAGTGCCTTACCCACCACACCACCTGTTTGCCCTCCTTGTTAGTTCTTTCCAAAACTTCTGTAGGATTTATTGAGTTGCATACTATTGTTTTTTAAAAAGTACATATTGACAAATTATAGTTGTATTTTTTTTCTTTGGATACAAAGTGGTGTTATGAGTTTTTAATACAATGTGGAATAATTAACATATTAATCATTTCAAATATTGTAGTTAACATTGTTTGTGATGAGAACACTTGCAATTTACTTTCTTAGTAATATTGAAATATATAATATTCAATTATTAGCTATATTTACCATGTTATGAAATTAATGTAAGAATATGATTTATTTATCCTATCTAACCAAAGCCCTGAGTCCCTTAATCATTATCCTCCCATTATCTCTATTCCCAGCCTTCGGGAACTACCTTTTACTCTCTCCTTCTGTAAGTTTGGTTATTTTAGATCCCACATATAAGTGAGAACATGTGGTATTTTTCTGTGTTTGGCCTATTTCACTTAGCATAATGTCCTCTAATTCCATCCAACAAACGACAGAATGTCTTCCTTTTTAAAAGCTGAATGGTATTCCATTATATATTTTTACTATTTTTGAAAAATCTATTCATCCCTTGATGGGCACTTAGGTTGATTACATAACGTGCCTATTGTGAATAGTGTTGTGATGAACATGGGATTGCAGACATCTCTTCAACACAGCAATATTATCTTTTGGACAAATATTGCTAGATCACAGTAATTCTTTTAGTTTTTTGAGGAATGCTGTTTTCTATTAATGACTACTAATTTATATTCCTTCTAACAGTGTACAAAAATTCCCTTTTCTTTACATCCTTGTCAACACTGCTTATCTTTTGTCTTTTTGGTAGTAGCTATTCTAACAGGTGTGAAGTGATACCTTTGTGTTGTTATTGTTGTTGTTGTTGTTTGGGAGAGATTTTTGCAGTAGGGTGCTTGCTCTTGCTGGAGAGACAGAGAGAGGCAGAGAGAGAGAGAGAAAATGAGAAGTCACCCCCTGGGGAAACGGCCATGCCTCAATCCCTTTTCTTCCATTTTCCTTTTGGGAGTTTGGACACATATGCACATGTGCCCAGTGTGAGATTCAAGCCGCCAGATCCAGGACTTGAACTGCAATCAGCCATGCGGGAGTCCAGTGCTTTAACTACTACACTACTTGCTGGCCTCAATAGCATTGTGTTTTAAATTTGCATCTCCCCGATGAAAGGTGATATTGAGCATTTTTTAATGTATCTATATGTCTTCTCTTGAGAAATGTCTCAGGTTCCTTATCTATTTGTTGAGTTATTTGTTTTCTTTCCATAGAGCTGAGTTCCATATATATTTTGGATATTAATCCCTTAGCAAATGTATGGCTTACAAATATTTTCTCCTAATCCAAAGGTTTTACTTCCCTCTCTTAATTGTTTTCTTTGTTATACAGAAGTTGTTTATTCTAATTTAATTCCACTTGTCTATTTTTGCTTTTGGTGCCTATGCTTTTAGAGTCAAATATGAAAAAAATTATCGGGCCAACAAGTGTATATTTTTTTCCTTTTTTATTTTCCTTTACTAGTTTCTTATCTTATATATAATTATTTAATTTATGTGAATTTTTATATATGGTGTGAGAGAATGGTCTATTACTTCGTTTATAGATATTCAGTTTTATCCACACCATTTATTGATGAATGGGAAACTGCTCTTTTCCCCTTGTATATTCATGCCAACTTTATTGAAAAATGGTTGTAGATGTGAGTTCATTTCTGGACTCTATTCTGTTCTACTGGTATATCTATTTTTATACTAGTACTATGTTTTTAATTACTATTACTTATTACTATAGGTTCAAATAAAAAAAGTGAAACTGTTGCTATTGGCTGATCTTATATATAGAAAATCCTAAAGATTCCAACAAAAATAATGTTATAACTAATAAACGAATTCAGTAAAGTTGCAGGATGTAAATAACACACAAATCTGTACGTTAAGCCTGTACTAATAGTTAACTTTATGAAAAACAAAACAAAACAAAACAAGAGAATAATCCCATTTAAATAGCAATAACAGCAACAATAACAAAAGAACAAACTTAGGAATAAATTTAA
The DNA here is from genome assembly GCF_000334495.1 of Tupaia belangeri chinensis. Taxonomy (NCBI): domain Eukaryota; kingdom Metazoa; phylum Chordata; class Mammalia; order Scandentia; family Tupaiidae; genus Tupaia; species Tupaia belangeri. The sequence goes on along the minus strand of NW_006159504.1, from coordinate 5,157,679 downwards.
CCAAGGAGGTGAAAGAATTGTACACTGAAAACTATGAAACATTAATGAAAGAAATTGAAGAAGGCACAAATGGAAAGATATTCCATGTTCATGAAATGGAAGTATTAATATTGTTAAAATTATTGTACACTGAAAACTATGAAACATTAATGAAAGAACCTGAAGGCACAAATGGAAAGATATTCCATGTTCATGAAATGGAAGTATTAATATTGTTAAAATTTCCATAGTATTCAAAGCTACCTATGGAGCCAGTGCAATTTCTATCAAAATTCCAGTGTCATTTTTCATAGTGGTAGAAAAACCAATTTTAAGAGTCACAAAAAAAAAACACAAAAAGTACTTACTAAACAAGGAAATCATGAGGAAAAAGAGCAAAACCAAAGGCATCATACTATGTATAATACTATTTTAAAATATTTTTGGAGTATTTCATTGAGTCAAAATATATTCGACTATTCTTTATTAAAAGATATATGATTGTGTCCAACTACTCACTTTAAAAGAATTTTGAAGAATGTCCTTAGTGTCCATAATTTGGCATCTTTGTGAATATATTTGTACAGTGAATTATAGCAGTAAGACTTTTAGGTCAAAGGGTATGTGTATTGTGAATTTTCCTAGATGTTGTCAAATTGCCATACAATCTTTGAGAAAGCCCATTTTCCATACTCTTATAAAACTAGATATTTTTAAATGGAAGATTTTTGCCATTCTGAAATATGATTTTCTTTAGTTACAAGGGAGGCTGAGCACACTTTTTATTTCTTGGTCACTTATGTTTCTTTCTTTTTGGAAAAAAAAATGCCTTTTCATATTATTTTTAGAAATATTTTTGCTGCAGGGCGCATATGCTCTCCAGAGAGACAGAGAAAGACAGAGAGATAGAAAGCAAGAAATTACCCCCCAGGGGGATGGCCACACCGCAATCCTTTCTCCTCCATTCTCTTCTCGGGATCTTGGGCATACACACACACGCAGTTTTAAGCCTCTAGGTCCAAGACTTGAACCATGGTAGACTATGTGGGAGTCCAGCAACATAATCATTATGCCATCTGCTGGTCCCCATATTTTATATTTAAGCTTTACTAATTGTTTTATGACTTCTACAACTTTTGTTTATTGATGTTTAAAAGATCAATTTTATTTAGGCATAATTTGCATAAATAAATGTACAATGTGATGAATCTTAACAATTATGTTCATTTATATACCTACCATCTCAATCCATATATAGAACAATTATGGGACCATCAGGTAACATGGTGATTAAGGCACTGGACTTTCACATGGTCTACTGTGTTTCAAGTCTTGGACCTCACTGCTTGAAAATCACACCAGGCATGTGTGTGTGAGTGCCCAAAATTTCAAGAGGAGAGTGAAGGAGATATATATACACACACACACAAACACACCTATATATTGCTTTTAGTATTTACAGATAAGTTTGTTTCTGGAAGTTATTTGTTATTCTTTGGAATTATATAGTATATATGCTTTTATGACTAGGGTTTTGGTCAGTATGAAGCTTGAGAGTCATTTAAATTGTTGCAAGTGCACAATCTGGTGCCCAATCCCTCTGTAGCAAATGGAACTGCAGCTGAAAGCCACATGACTGACTACAGGTCTGGATCCCTAGGTTGGCCTGAAAGCACACTAGCTACATGTGCACATGCCCAAGATCCTAAAAAGCTAATAGCCAGAGGAAAGGGGATTACAGTGTGGTAAAACCCTCTCAGGTGCTCTCCTACTCCTGCATTTTATGCAGTTAAAAAAATTGTTTCATGTATTAGCAGATTATGCCTTTTTTTTTTTTTTTTTTTTTTTTTGCCACAGGGTGTACGTCCTTGCTGGTGACAGACAAAGAGAGGCAAAGTGAGCAATCACCCCTTAGGGGGATGGCATGCTGCAGTCCCTTCCTCTCCATTCTCCTCTTGGGATTTTAGGCACACATGTACTTGTATCCAGCATGATTTTCAAGCCACAAAGTCTAGAACTTGAACTGCGGTAGGCCATGTGGGAGTCCAGCGCCTTAAACACCATACCACCAACTGGCTGGGTAGTTTATGCCTTTTAATTGCTGCGTTGCATTCACTTATGTAACACATTTTGTCTGCCCAATCACCTGCTGTATTAGTTTTCTAGGGCTTCCTAGCAAATTATTAGGTACCTAAAAGAATAGAACTTTATTCATTTACAATTCTGGAGGCTAGAAGTCTGAGTTTTCTCTCTGAATGCTCTGGGGGAAGATCCTTTCTTACCTTTGCCTAGCGTTTGGTGATTGCCTATAGTCTTAGCAGTCTAACAGCTGCTAACAGCTGGATGGCTGCAATCTCTGCCTCCATGTTCATTTACATGACATTGTTCTCCCAGGCCATGTCCCTTCTTTTTTTAGAAGGACACAAGCCATATTTACCTAATTTTAACCTACAATAGTTACTCTCTAGCCTATGAATATTTATTCTTTCTGTGTGCAGAAGGCATTTACTTCATCCCAGCATTCCGAAGTCTTAACCATTCCAGCATTAACTTTAAGTTAAAAGAATCCCATCTAAATGTAATAATCTCAAAAAGTTCCAAATCTCATCTATATAATATATATCTGGTGTAGGCGGGGCTCTGGACATGATCCATCTTGGGCCTCAATTCTTCATCTATAGACTTGTAAATCAGAAAACAAATGATTTCACACATATATATATATATTTATATTTATATATTGGGCATTCCCATTCCAAGAGGAAGATAGATATTGGAAGGGAAAAGGGAGTCAGATGTTTCAAGTAAGGCTCACACCAAGTAGGGCAATTTCCATTACGTTTCAAGGCCTCAGAATAATCCACTAAGGCTCTGTTTTCTGGCTTCTGCTGGTGCAGCAGCCCTTCTTGCTCAGCCTACCTTGATAGTGGCTCCACAATTCTTGACCCTTGATCATTCCTCTTTCATTTTATGCATCTCTGCTTCTTTCATCTGATAAAATAAAATTCTCAAAAACATCGTTGATTCTATAAGTGTTAAGGGATTCACACTAATAGACACAAGGGTTCTTTGCATATCCTTCCTAAATAACTTCATCTCTATTCCTGGCTTCTGCTGGGCTTATTGATTGGATGAATAAATGACATGGCTAATTTCTTTAGCAAGAGTAGGTCAGCCATGCTCATGACCCTGTTTCTAGAGCACACTATCTGGATAGGTTGAGAGTTTTCCAAATCGTCAAGCACTAGTATTTTTTTGCATGACAAGTTTTTCCATATCTCTTGAGCTTTAGTATAAGCAGCAAGAAGAAACCAGGCCATATGTTTCACACTTTTCTTGGAAATCTTCTCAGCTACATATATGAGTTTATTACTTACAAGTTATACTTTCCATCACTGATCAGCAGAACACAGTTCAGTCAAGTTCAGTGCTACTTGATGAAGAATCGCTTCCTCCAGTTTCTAGTAACATGTTTCCTATTGATATCCAGTTCTCACCAGAACCACTTAAAAAATCATACTTCTAGGCCCCATCATGCTAGTGCAAATTGGTAGATGCTGTTACTTGTCAAGCTGAAGTCATATGGAGAGACCAGAGTTCAATACCTGGTTCCCTTAAAGCTGAGGGCAGTGATATGAGTCTGTAGTGCCAACTTCTATGAAGGCTAAGGTAAGAGGATTGTAACATAGTGAGAACCTGTCTTAAAAAGAAATTGTATTTCTAGGGACCAGCAGTTAGCATAATGGCTATGTCGCTGGACTCCCACGTAGTCGACCGCGGTTTGCGTCCCAGACCCGGTGGCTTAAAACTCACGCCGGGCATGTGTGCATGTGTGCCCAAGATCCCGAGAGAAGATCAGAGGAGAAGGGATTGCGGTGTGACCATCCCCTTGGAGGGTGATTTCTCACTTTCTGTCTCTCTGTCTCTCTCTCTGTCCGGTGAGCGCACACGCCCTATGGCAAAAACCTCTCTCTAAAAAAAAAAGGAAATCGTATTTCTAGTAATAATCTCTTCAGTCAAGTCAACTAGGTTCTTTTCTTTCATTTTTTTTTAGAGAAGGATTTTTGCCATAGGGTGCTTACACTCACCAGAGAGACAGAGAAAGATGTAGAGACAAAAAGTGAGAACTCACCACCCCCCAGGGGGGAGGGCCATGCCACAATTCCTTCTCCTCCATTCCCCTCTTGGGATTTTGGGCACGCATGCATGCACACATACCCTTCTGGCATGAGTTTTAAGCTGCCTGGCCTGGGACTTGAACTGCTTGACAACTATGTGGAAGGCCAGTGATATGACCATTACACCATCTGCTGGTCCCTTCAAGTCAATCAAGGCTTTTTAAAATATATATATTATAAGCTATTTTATTCCAATCAATTTGAAAAATGTATAAAACATCACCAATTTCTAAAAACACTTAACTTGCCAAAACTGATCCAAGAAGAGGATAGCTGACCTGAAGTGTTCCGTGACTATTACAGAGATAGGTCACTGGTCAAAACAATTTCCAAAAAGAAACTGCATGCTTCCCCATTTGATTCTGACAAACATCCTAGGGATAAATATCTTCAGTTTGACATCAACTCTTGCATAAAATGAAAAATGACATTCCCCAACTCATTGGATAAGCCTGGAATAGCCTCCATACCCAATCCTGACAAGGACAGTTTGAAAGAGGAAAACCTCGGATCAGTCACTCACTCATGACATAGGCTTTTTCTAACACATGTCTCAAAATGTCCAGTCTCTACCTATTACCCAGGTCCAAAGCCAATTTTACCTTATTAGGTATTTATTACAGCCCCCACTTCCTGTTACCGTTTAAAAAACAAGTTTCTTTGTACTGCTATAATAACATACCACAAACCCGTACCTTAAAACAATAAAATTTTATTAAATCATACTGTTTTGGCTAGAAATGTGTAATCAAGGTATCTGTAGAATTGGTTCCTTTCGAGTGCTCCACGGGACAATCTGTTCTGTGTGTCTCTCCTAGTTTCTGGTGGTTTTCAGCAGTCCTTGGCATTACTTGGTTTGTAGATACATCATTCCAGTTCCTGTCTCTATCCTCACATGACATTTTCCCCTGTGCGTGTCTTTTCTAATATGTATTAAGGACCCTCCCTACTCCAGTGTGACTTCATCTTAGTTTTTGTATTAATTACATCCATAAAGAGCCTATTTCTAAATAAGAGCACACACAGGTATAGACCCCAGATTTTAAAAATTTCAACATATACTTTTTTTTTTTTTGAGAGGTTTTTCACTATAGGGCGTGTGTGCTCGCCAGACAGACAGAGAGAGACACAGAGACAGAAAGCGAGAAATCACCCCCCAGGGGGGATGGTCACGCCGCAATCCCTTCTCCTCCATTCTCCTCTCAGGATCTTGGGCACGCACGCACACGCGCCCGGCGTGAGTTTTAAGCTACCGGATCCGGGACACGAACCGTGGTCGACTATGTGGGAGTCCAGCGACATAGCCATTACGCTAACTGCTGGTTCCCAATGTATACTTTTTAAAGACACTAATTCAATAAATATTACCAGTTGGTAAATATTTGAGTTATTATAGTTTTTGACTATTGTGAAAAAAATCTATGAAAATTTATAAAGAATTTTTTTGAGAGAGAGATTTTTGCTATAGGGTGTGCATACTCACCAGAGAGACAGAGACTAAGAGACACAAAGTGAGAAATCACCTCCCCGGAGGAATGGCCTTGCCACAATCCTTTCTCCTCCATTCTCCTGTCCGAACTGTGGACACAGATGCATACACACCTGGCATGAGTTTTAAGCTGCTGAGTCAAGGATTTGAGCTGCGTTGACTATGTGGGAATCCAGCAACATAACCATTATGTCATGCTTATGTTGTCCCCTAAAGAAAATTACAAAAATATTTAATTAATTTTATGTAGCATTATTTTTAAAAATTTATTACAGGACACACATGCTTACCAGAGCTAGAGACAGAGAAAGGGACGACTGGATGTGTGGGTGTTCAGCGCTCTAAGCACCATGCCACCTGCTGGCTCCTAAAGGAATATTTTTTAATTGTAATTTTGGATTCACATATAGTCATTATACATCTTTGTAGGATACAGTATTGTTTTAAAACGTATATATGTGATGTGTAATAAGAAAATTGATGATATAAACATATTTGGCCTCCTTCAACATTACATTATGCTGTGCACATTTGAAATTTGTCCTACTGATTATTTTGTTTTGTCTTTGTTTTTGTGTTTTAGGTTTTTGCCATAGGACATGTGTGCCTACCAGAGAGAGACAGAGAGAGAGAAAGTGAGAAATCATCTCTCAGGGAGGATGGTCACACTGAACTCTCTTTTCCTCTATTTTCCTTTTGGGATTTTGAGCATGGATACACACATGTCCAGTGTGGTTATCAAGCTGCTGGGTCTGGGACTTGAACCATGGTTGACCATGTGGGAATCCAGTGTCTTAACCACCATGTGCCCGCTGGCCCCCTACTGGTTATTTTGGAAATATATATTAAATTTTCAATGATATTCTGCAGTGCAAAATACAGTTCTAGAGACAAAAATGATTAAAAATTAGACAACAAAAAGCCTCATAAATTAACGAGGATGGATTTTTGAAAACAAAAATAACCTTACCATAGCCAATGAAAACAGAATTTGTAATTTCCATGTAGAGAATTGTAGTTGATAAGAGTTTATAATCTTAAAAGATCTGTGGTATCAATCACTAGTCCAGTTAGAGATAGGTGAAATTGTATGCTCATTAGGAAGAGATAGAAAAAGAAAACTTTTGCTCACTCACTGTGAATTCTTGTACTGTACTGTGCATAAAGAAATAAGTCCTTAGAAAGGCAAAAACAAAACCAAAAAAATTGGAAAAAGATTTCTATAAATGAAGACTTGAGGGGACCAGCAGGTGGCATGGTGGTTAAGATGCTGGACCCTCCCACATGGCCGACCATGGTTCGAGTCCTGGACCTGGTGGCTTGCTTTCTCTCATTCTCTTTCTCTCTCTGTGTCTCTCTCTGGTCAAATTAAAATAAATGAATGAATAACTAAAATTTAAAAAAAGTGAAGACTAGAGAAAAATCAGTGATTTGGTGATTAGCTTTACAAAATTCTTGATTTTAGTCTTCCTTAAATTTGTTCTAAAGAAAGACTCAGCTACTTGTAACATTTTGGACTTTTCCTATTTTATCTAGTTTTATACAATGAATAAGGGTTATGATAATAAATTTGTCAATATAATATGAAAACTGTTGAGATGACAGTATCAAGTAACTGGTGAATTTATATGCAAACCTACTTGTGTGTAAAAATAGTTGAATCTGAATTTTTAGCATGCAGAATTTCTCTTACAAACCTCTCATTTTTTGTTTTTGTTTTTAACCATATTTATGGTTTACTGGTATACATAATAGACAGTCATGCTTAACACTCTAAGTCAAGATAGAAAATGGGTAGGGGTGTCATTAGAGGCATTCAAAAAAATTTTTTTTTTGGAGAGGTTTTTGCTATATGGCGCGTGCGCTCACCAGACAGAGACAGAGAGCTAGAAAGTGAGAAATCACCCCCAGGGGGAAATCACCCCCCAGGGGGGATGGCCATGCCGCAATCTCTTCTCCTCCATTCTCCTCTCGGGATCTTGGGCACGCACACACACGCACCTGGCGTGAATTTAAGCCACCAGGTCCGGGACTCGAACCGTGGTCGACTACGTAGGAGTCCAGTGACATAGCCATTATGCTAACTGCTGGTCCCGGGGCATTCAAAAATTTAACAGTTTAAATAATCTTTAGCCCTTCTGAGGAACTAAAGATGGGAAATACGTAGTATATACTTCTGTGACAAGGTGCTTCCATCCATTAGAGTGATCATCATTCAGTTCATGCATTTAAAACATCACTGCTTTTGATCACTGAAAACTGTGTTCAAAGTGCATTCTTATTCAACAAACTGATGGAACTACAAATAGTACACTCCAAAGTATTTAGTCTATGTATGTCTTTGTCAATGAGGTGTGTTCCTTGGAAGCAACATATAGAAAGTTTATGTAGTTTTATCCATTGAGCCAATTTGTGCCTTTTAGTTGGAGAATTTACCTCATTCACATTCAATTTTATTGTCAGTATGTGTGGACTTATCCCTGTCGTTTTTGTTACTCTTTTATTCCTTTTGGTTTTGTGTTCTCTTCTCTTCTGTTGTATTTATCTCCCTTTAGTTTTCTTCATGTAGTATTTCATTTATTTCCTGAGGAGCTGGTCCAGTTTTGGTGAATTCTTTCAGATTTTGTTTATCTGGGAATGATTTAATTTCCCTTTCCTATTTGAAGAATAATCTTGCTGGGTATAGTACTCTTGGCTGAGATAGTTTTCTTTCAGAGTTTTAAATATATCTTCCCATTCTCTCTCTGCCTGCTTTGTTGCAGTTGAGGAATCTGATGTTAGTTTAAAGGGGTAACCTTTGTAAGTAACTTGGCATTTTTAGACTATCATCTTGTCTTTGATTTTTACCAATTTGGCTTTGGTATGCTTTGGAGAGGATTATTTTATGTTAAGTCTATTTATTTTCTTTTGTATTTCCTGGAGTTGGATATCTGTATTATGCTAAATTTGTAAAGTTTTCAGCTAATATATCATAAAAGAGATTTTCTATGTCTTTGCCTAGGCTCTTCACCTTCTCGATGACCTATTATATAGATATCTGGCTGTTTAATGGTGTCCAGGATTGTGTTGTCTTCATTTTTAGTGGCCATTTTTCCATTCTTTTCTGTTGCTTGCACTGTTAGAGGTTTTGTCTTCAAGGTCAGAGATTCTTTCTTCTGTGTGTCTAATCTGCAGTTAATACCTTTGAGGGAAGTTTTGATTTCCTGCACTATGTTTTTTATCTCCAGAACTACCATTTTAAAACTTTCTCAGGATGTCTCTGCCTTTATGAAGTTCATTCTCCAAGTCATAGTAAGATTTTTCTCATCTTCTGGAATTGGTTGTCTGTTTTCTCTTGCATCTCATTGGAGTTTTGTTGCAATTAATATTCTGTTTTATTTTTCTGACATTTCTGTGATTTCTTGTTTTATCTATGGTTGGTGAGGAGTTATTGTGTTCCTTTGGAGGGGGGTATTTTTATTTATTTGCTTGTTTGTTTGTTTATATTTCTGAAGACCCTGCTATGATTTTTTTCTATTTTATAATTTTTTTATTAATTTATTTATTTTACATTCTTTCATTGAACATCATTACAGCATACAGAATGTGATTTCCCATCCAGAATACACTGTAAAGTGGCTTAATCATAATGTTATTGTCAACAAATAATTTCCCATTTCTTGATTCTTGTATGTGTATGTATTCTTGGAGTTGGATATCTGTGTTATGCTTCTTCGCATACATGCATACTTCCCCTATTTCTCACTCTCTGTTATTTTCCACCCTCCTCCCACACTGTCTCTAGTATCTGTAGTTGCTTTCCATTCCTTTTTTATTTTTCCCACATTTCATTGATTGACAAAATATCTTAATTAATCTAAATACTTTCAATAGCAAGTTCAGCTGCTATATACAGGTTTGTGAATACATGTTGACTTTAGGCTTGAAATTTTGTGGGTAGAATGAATATACTATAAAGTAGCACCTAGCTGAGGCTATATAGCTTACTGTTGTCATTAAATAGGTACTTTTAAAATATATTTTTTAATTTCAAGAAAGGTAGCTTTAGCTTTAATAAATCAAAGTAAAAAAAATGTTAAGAGAAATTTGCTTAAGACTTAAAGCCAGGAAACAGGTTAGGATTCTGTTTGAATAGTAGGTACATGGACCAGTTGACAACTCGAGAGAACAAAAATCCTTAGCTTTGGAAAACAGAGCATAGAAGATCAGTAATGTTTTAGTAAAAGTCATAAAATTCTATTTCACCAGTTCAGATTCATGTACTTAATCTATCTTCTCTCGTGGTCTGACCTTTCCATTTAAATTCTGGAAGATAACGTTCAACTCTGGACTTGTCCCTACCATTAAGCTGGCCCTTTTCTTAGTTGTTATAGAACTCTTATTTTTGTATGTCTGACTTCAGTTTTCCTGAGATAGAACTCCCTTCAGAACTTCTTGGAGAACTGATCTGGTGTTGGTAAATCATTTAGGTTTTGTTTATCTGAGAGTATTCTTGTCTTGTCTTTCCATATGAAGAATGATCTTGCCAGCTATAGTATTCTTGGTTGAAATTGTTTTTCCAACACTTTGAGTATATTTTCTCATTCTTTCTTTGCTCACATTGTTTTGGATGAGAGGTCTGTTGTTAGCCTGATGGGATAACCT
>NW_006159504.1:5135772-5147143 GCF_000334495.1 Tupaia belangeri chinensis | reverse complement strand
TTTTTTTTTATGGTGTGTATTTTCTCTTTCAGTTCTCGCAAGAACTTCCTCACCTCCTGGAACTCATTGGCTCTTTTTTTCTGGAGTTTATTATTTCTCTTCTCTTGTATCTCTATTAGATTTGTCACTATGAATATTCTAAATTCTTTATCAGACATTTCTGCGAGTTCCATTGTACTGTCTGTGGATGAAGAGGAGTTATTCTTTTCCCTTGGGGGAGAGGTATTATCTTGATTTCTCATATTTCTTATGCCTCTTCAGTGATTTCTAGTCATCTGATGTGTTACTCGTTTTTTTCTAATTTCTAAAAGTTTAATCTGAGTGATCAGAGGCATGCAGGGATGAGGTGATCTGTAAATTCTTTGCCATTTCATTTTTCTCCCTTTGTGCTGCAGATTTAGTGGGAATTGAGGAATATGTTAACCCAAATAGTGTTCAGATGCTTGGCTATATTTCACTTGGACCTGTCTAGACACTCAGTGAGTGGATGCAGGTGACTTCTCAGCAGAACATCTTCATTTCGCTTATTTCCTGAAAGCACTAGATCTCAGCTCCCATGGAGGACTCTGTCACTGCTAAGAGTTTGAATAATCTGGTGATATACTCACTTCTTCCTACTTCTTTGGAGTAGATTCTGTAGCAGTATGCTCCTGCACTTCCCTATGGTGTGAGTTAGCTCTGTGCCAGTTTTCCTCCTCTACTGTGGTTGGCAGTGTGGAATTCACAGTGGGTGTTTTGAGTTCAGATTTTCAGAGGGGAGTTTCTCTCCTTTTACTGCTGGGGGTGTTATGTGGAAAGAATTCTTCCAAAGCCTCACTGTCTTCAGGGGTTTGGTTTCAGTTTACACAAACCTTTCTTTTTCTAATGTGGCTGGAGGCTAAACTGGATAGGTAGAATGTAAGATGGTAGTTCAGTTCATGCACTGTCTAGGCTAGAACAGCCTCCTCTCTCTCCACCTCAGGCTGGGTAGAGATCTTAAGTGATCAGTTCATAGTGAGCAGGGCTTTGCTTCCCTGTTGCTCCTTCATAGGTGTGGTGCAGAACAGTGTCAGTACAGGCTGGGCAGCAACTCCTACCTTCCATCTCTGGGACTGCAGGAGCTGGGTGGTGATTGTTTTAGGTTGGAGCAACTTCTCCTTCCCCATTTCAGGCGGGGTGGGTGTCTGATGATCAGCTCAGACTGTGTGGCCTTTGCTTCCCTGTTGCTTCTTGTAGCTCTCTAAATAAATCTTTTATGTGTATATTTTTATATCTTTGGGTAAATTACTATTGCAGAATAGGATTGCTGGGATATAAAATAAGTTTGTTTAACTCTACAAGAAGTTGCCAAACTATTTCCAAAGTACTGCACTATGTCATATTCCCTCTAGTTGTATAGCAGCATTGCAATTGCTCTACGTCATTGCTGAACTTGGTATTTTCACTATTTTTCATTTTAATTATTGTATTATATGTAGTATTCTATATTGTGATTTTTGTCTTTTTTCATTTGTTTGTGAAGGGAGTCTTATGATGTTGTAGTCTTTCTGACTCAGCCTTTCAAGTAGCTGGGAGTACAGTACCATCACACCTGACTCTCATAGTCAGTGTCTTGCTATGTTGCCCACACTGGCTTCAAGCTCACTCTCTTCCCACTTCAGCCTCCTCATTATCATTGTGGTTTTAACATATATTTAACTAATGACTAATGATGCTGAGTATTATTTCAGGTTCTTTATTATAATTTCTGTTAGTATGTAAATTACATTGAATGATTTCCAAATATTAAAAAACTTGGCATTCTTGGTATAAACTTGAAGGTTGTCCTGGGAGATGATTTCTTGCTTTCTGTCTCTCTGTCTCTTCTGTGAGTGCACTCGCCTATAGCAAAAATCCCTTTCTTAAAAAACAAAACAAAAAACAAAATTTGAGGGTTGTGGTTGACTTTGTTTATAACATGTTGTTGGTTATATTGGCACTTATATTAATGGGGGTTATTTCTCTGTGCGTTTGTGTGTGTGTGTGTGTGTGTGTGTGTGCGTTTGTGTGTATGTGTGTGTTTTCCTTTGGAAAGAGAAATTTTTGCTATAGGGTATGTGCGTTCACTGGAGAGACAGAAACAGAGACAAAAAGTGAGAAATCATCTCCCAGGGAAAATGGCCATGCTGCAATTTAATCCCTTTTCTTCCATTCTCCTCTCAGGATCTTGGGCATGCACACACACATACCTAGTGTGAGTTTCGAGCCTCCATGTATGGGACTAGAACTGCCGTCGGCCATGTGGGTGTTTAGCAATGTAAACATTATGCTATGTACTGATCCCTGTGTAGATTTTTAAAATAATGTTTTGTTTTCATCTCAGAGTAATGATTTTCACATATAATGAGCTGGGAACTATTCTAAAGGGTTCATGTGGGATTGACATTATTTTTAAAAAGATTTGATAAAATTCACCAGTGAAACCATTTGGGCCTGAAGTTCTCTGGGAAAAAAATTAACTATAAATTTATTAGATGAAATGGGACTACTTCAAATGACCTATGTTATATCTCTTATGGTACTTTGAGTCTTTTACCAACCTGCTAGCCCACTACCTGTTTTTATCCAGTCCACACCAACTCATCAAATTCTTAAATTAAAAATGTTTTCATTATTTTCCTTTTTGGTATGGTGGTCTGTTCCTCATGAGTGGACATCATTTTGTTTTTCATCCACATCTCTTTAAACACTGAACACCTATTAATGACTTAATAACTTGACTTTTGATTGATTGAACTGTAAGTTATAAACTGAAAGATGAATTTTATTTTGTAATCTTTGGATTGTATTTCAGTTTTTATAGTATACCTTTGCAAGGCTAAGGTTTTAATGAACTTAATGATTTAGAGGGGTGCAAAAGCCTATAGTAAGTAGACATTACATTTTGTTATTTTCGTTTTCATTTCTACTCCTACACGTTTCATCCCTTTTCATCTTTGTTGTTGGAAAATGCAATTTCTTTTCCCATTGATTTAGTCTTTGTACATTTAGCAAGTATCGATCCTTCTCTGAACTCTGGCTGCATTTTTAAGAGAGCAGAATCTGAAGAGTTTTATTTTATTTTATTCAAACAATATACCAAGTATTCTACAGAAAATAGTTACAATTTTCTCTGGTACATAGTTTGTAATTGCAATTTTTCTGCTTCTATTGTTGTTAAAGATGGGTTATCATCATCTACTAATTTTTTTTTTTTTTTACTTTTTTTTGCCATAGGATGTATGCTATCACCAGAAAAAAAAAAGATAAAGAGAGACAGAGAGAGGGAAGGTGAGAAGTTACCCCCTCCAGGAGGGATGGCCACACAACAATCCTTTCTCCTCCATTCTCCTCTTGGGATTTTGGGCATGCATATACATGTGCCTAGCCTGCTTTTCAAGCCACTGGGTTCATAGCTCAAATGGCAGTTGGTCATGTGGGAGTCCAGTACCTTAACCACCATTTCATCTGTTGACCATCACTACTAATTTTTAAAAGTTGCGTTTTAAAGTTGATTTAATAGTCTAATAGGCTTTTTAGCAGGTGTTGGGCAAATAAAATAGCTTTTTCTGTTTTAAAGTAGATTATTACAAATGTGTATTAATTTAACATACATTTATTGGAGCATATAAGTTTTTTTAAAAAAAGTTTATTTCTTCTGAGAGAGAGGGAAGGGGATAGCACTGCTAAAGGGGTTCTGGCGCCTACCCCAGCCAGAGCCAGCTTTGGATAATGGACCCACATATGCCCAGCAAACTGGGCAAAGTCGCTGGGATGTCAACCTGGAACTTCCTCATGGGGAATCAACCTTGCAGAGTCTCATGTTTTACCACTATGCCTCCTCCCACCCCCAACTATTTTCCTGCAAGTCAAATTTAAATCTAGAATTGGATTACCTATTTGAGTGATGGAAATAGCAAAAATACTTTAATTCAAATTTAGTAGAGAGGAAATCACAATCTAGTGAGTAGAATGTTCTGAATATTTCCTAGTTTTCTTACTTTAAAACTATATCTTGTGGGGCCAGCAGGTGGTGAGGTGGTTAAAGCACTGTACTCCCATGTGGTTGACCATGGTTTGAATCCTAGACCCAGTGGGTTAAAACTCATGCCAAGCATGTGTGCATGAGTGCCCAAAATTCCAAGGGGAGAATGGAGGAGAAGGGATTGTGGTGTCGTCATCCCCCCTGGGGAGTGATTTCTAGCTGTTTCTCTGTTTCTCTCTCTCTCTCTCTGGTGAGTACACATGCTCTATAGAAAATCTCTGTCTTAGAAAAATATATATCACAAATATGTTTAGTCAATTGCAGTTCATTCACAATGAAACATATATTTTTTAACATTGTTTTTATTTGCTTCTGGATGATATGAAATTTACTGAATATTTGTGAACTCAGTTACTTCATTTATAAATTGGGAGTATTTAGAATAATAAATAAAAAATTATACCAGATGACTTCCCAAATTCTTTTTTAACTCATCTGTTTTTAATTTATATTCTTGTATAAATTATTAGATATTCTTCACTTTTGGACATAAATATCTAAACTTTAAAAATCTTCAAAAGCAAAATTATGAATGCATATATTATATGTTAGAGCTAAGAATATTAGAGATATTTTGCAAAACATCAGGAGCTACAAAGAAGTTATATAGGGACTCTCAGAGTCCAGACATGACCAACTTTATTATGATAATGATATCTCTTTAGCCTTATTATTATTTTTCACTTGAAAGAGCCTTTAAATGACAATTTCTTTCTTATGGATTCTTTTTTTTTCCCCTGAGGTTTATTTATTTCCTATGAGAGAGAGAGAGAGAGAGAGAGAGAGAGAGAGAAGCACCTTCAACAGGATTGCACAATTTCTATCTTATGGATTCTTTTTTTTCCCCTGAGGTTTATTTATTTCCTGAGAGAGAGAGAGAGAAGCACCTTCAACAGGATTGCACACTATGATCTTGCTCCTGGCCTCTCAGCCAGTCAGGGCTATGGACACATACACATGTGTCCCTAGTGCACACAAATCAACCTGGGAAATGAACTGAACCCTGGTCTTCCATATGGCCTCCAGTATTGCAGGGTGTTATAATACCACTGCATCACTACAGCAGGACTATCTGTAATCTTATTATTGAAGGTCTGGGAAATATTCTTGCAGCCACATTGTGGGCTGTTGTAATCTTATTGAGCATTTTAAAATTGAGTTCTTCTCCTTTCCTATGGCACTTTTTCAGAGGTGATGACCTGATGTTCTGAATCTTCCATTTCTGTAAGTTGCCATCATGTTGTGTATTATTTGTGTTTCTGTAGGTAGTAACTGGAAAGTTTCCATAATCACCAGTGACTTGCCAAATGCAGGAACAAGCTCACAGATTTATATTACGCTATATGGAGAATTTAGAAGTTCAGCCCCGATATATCTTTATGGAGCTAATCGGGCTCGATTTCAGAGTGGCAGTGAAGACATCTTTACTGTGAGTAATAAAACTGAATAAAACCTGTTAATTTAAGTGATACAGCTTTTAGATACTTTGGAATGAATGCCATCTATCAAACTGGGCCTTTCCTATTGCAACATCATGTGCTCTGTAAATCAACCAAAAGTAATTCATGGCAGTTTTTGCTTAGGCTGATTTAATACAAGTAAATCTGCAATATTGGTTGAGACAAGATCTATAGAGAAATTTTAGGTGGTCAATATTTATTGTTTTTATGTGGCATCTGTCTGGAGGAAGGACTTATACCTTTCTGGCTCTATGGATGAGGCTCAAAGTCAAGCTCAAAAAGTGGAAAAAGAACTGTTAAACAAGGAGGGCAAAGAAGTTGAGATAAGTTTTCATTAATTTATTAATTATTGTTATTAAATTATCAAGTTATTATATCATGGGTAGATATATTGAGATAAAGATTTAGAAAGAAATAGGAGTAGCAACAATGAGTCAGGGGAGAGCAGTGTCATGTTATTAAAATAAAGCCAGAAATATTAGCAATCAAAGGCAAAATTTGAAATGGATTAAGCACCTAGCACTTTACAGGTGCTTAATATGTCTGTTGAAAGAATAACTGTATGTATAGAAAGTTTGAACCAGGTGGAGACAGAAAATAAAATCACAATCACAATTAGATGTCTTTTCCTTAAATATTTAATGACTTTTTATTATTATAATTTCTAATTTTCATATAATAGTTCTACAAATTTATGAGGTACAGTTAGTTTTTCAAACATGTATATATTGTATAATAATCAAATCGGGGCAGTAAACCCTCCCAACATCTTAAAGATTTATCATTCCTTTGTGTTGTACACATTCAAAACCAACTCTTCTATTTTGAAGTGTACATTGAATTGTCACCAACCGTCATTACTCTGCTATGCTAGTGTACTCTAGAACTCATCTTTTATCTACTTGCACTTTTTTATCTGGTAACTATGTTCTCCCCTTCCAACATCTTCTTTTTTCCATCTTCTGGTATCCACAGTTATACCTTCCACTTCTGTATGGTAAAAACTTTTAGATTGTACTAATAAGTGAGAACACATGGTATTCATCTTTCAGTAATTAATACAGTTACTTAACATTATTTCCTTCAAGTTTATCATTGTTGTGTCAAATGACAGGATTTCACCTTTTTTTTTTTTTCCTAAATGACTGAATCATTATCCATTCATTAGTTGTTAGGCACCAACATTGCCCCCATGTAATAGCTATTGTGAATAGTGCTGCAATAAACATAGGAGTACAAGTATCTCTTCAACATACTAATCTCCTTTCCCTTGGGAACATAGTAGTGGGATTACTGAATCATAAGGTAGTGTTATTTTTAGTTTTTTGAGAAACTTCAAATTCTTTTTCATAGTGGTTGTACTAATTTAAGTTCCCATGACAGTACAGAAAAGTTCTCCATTCCCCACAGTTATACACACACACACACACATGTATACATTTTACACCTATTTCTGACCCTCTGCCCTTTCCCACCCTCCTCCCTCACTATCTCTGGTGTCTACAGTTCTCAATTCCTTTTCCCCCTACATTTTATTGATCACACAATTTCTTATATATTCTAACTACTTTCAATAGCAAGTTCAGCTGGTAATTTCAAGAAAAACAGTTTTAACTTTAATAAATCAAAGAAATGCTAAGGAACTTTGCTTAAAACTTTAAGCCAGGAAACAGGTTAGGATTTTGTTAAAATAGGTACATGAACCTATCAACAGCTCAAGACAGGACAAAAATCCTTAAAATGGAAAACAAAGCCTAGAAGAAAATCAGTAATGATTTAGTCAAAAGTCATAAAATGCTATTTTACCAGTTCAGTCTCATATACTTAATCTATCTTCTGTTGTGGTTTGATCTTCCCGATTAAACTCTAGACTTGTCCCTATGATTAAATTGGCCATTTTCTTAATTTTTGAACTCTTATTTCTGTGTGTCTGTATTTAATTTTCCTGGTAGAGCATTCTTTTGAGAACTTCTTGAAGATCCGGTCTGGTGTTGGTAAATTCTTTCAGGTTTTGTTTATCTGAGAATGTTCTTGTTTATTTCTTCTCATATGAAGGATCATCTTGCCAGGTACAGTATTCTTGGTTGAAACTGCTTTTCCTTTAACACTACAAATATATTTTCCCATTCTTTCCTTGCTCCCTTTGTTTCCGATGAGAAGTCTGCTGTTACCCTGATGGGATATCCTTTGTAGATAACTTGCTGGTTTTCTCCTGTCAGTCTTAGTATTTTGTCTTCGTGTTTTTGGTCAATCTGGCTATAATGTGTCTTGGAGAAGATCTTCTTGGGTTAATTCTATTTGGGGTGTTTTGTATTTCTTGGGACTAGATCTTTGAGTGCCTCTCTAAGTTTGGAAAGTTTTCTTCCAGGATTTCATGGGATAGATTATCAGTACCCTCATGAGTCTCTTTACCTTCTGGGATACCAGTTATCCAGATGTTTGGACGTTTGATGGCATCTAGTATTTCTCATATATTAGTCTTATTTTTGGGGGCAATTTTCTCAGTCTTTGTGGTGGATTTTTCTAGGCAAGCAATTTTTTTTTCTTCCACATTAGAGATTCTGTTTTCTGTATAATCTAGTCAGCTTTTAATACTTTCAAGGGAGGTTTTGACTTCCTGTATTATAGCCTTCATCTCTAACAGGTCCATTTGGTTCTTTTTTTAAAGTGTGTAATTTCTCTTTTAGATCTTGCAAGAATTTCCTCACCACCTGGAACTTGTCAGCTCCTTTCTCCTGCATCTTCTGCTGTTCATTGTCTCTCTTCTCTTCCATCTCTGTTAGCTTTATAATTATGAATAGTCTAAATTCTTTATCAGACATTCCCTTGATTTCCATCAAACTATCTGTGGATGAAGAGGAGTTATTCTTTTCTCTTGGAGGAAAGGTATTTTCTTGCTTTCCCACATTTCTTGTGGCCCTGCAATGATTTCTAGTCATCTGATGGATAGTGTGTTTCTTCCTAATTTTTGAAGTTCAATTCAAGCTGAAGTTCAGGAGTGTGAAGAAGGAGGTGATCTGGAATCACTTTGCTGTTCCAATTTTTTATCCCTTTGTTCAGCAGATTCAGTGGATATTGAGGAATATGTTAACTCTAATAGTATTTGGATGTTTGGCTATGGTTCCCTTAGATCCATCTAGAAACACAGAGAATGGAGATTGAGGGACAGAGTGATGAGATAAAATTAAAAAAAAGGAAACAGAGAGAGAAAGAATAAAAAAGAAAAACAAAACAAACAACAAAACAAAGAAACAGAAAAAGAGAGAAAAAGAAGGAAAAAAACAAGAAAAAAACTTTTTTTAAAAATAAAAATTACAATAGGGGATTATTAGCAAGATAAAGAGGGGCCGAAAGCCAAGAGAATACTTTACCTTAAACAATCTTAAAAAGGAAAAATTATAAAAAACTGAGAGACAGAGACAGAAGCAGAGAGAGACAGAGACAGAGAGAAGGCTAGAGGGGCTCCCTACCACTTGAGTTAGTGGGCTGGAGGCTGAATTATCAGTAGAAAATCTTCATGTCTCCTTTTCCCCCTGAAACCACTAGTTCTCAGGAACCATGGAGGAGTGTTCTCCATCAATTGCTAATTTTAAAATCAGGTTATTTGACTGTTTTGCTAGTGAGCTATTTGAGTTTCTTATATATTCTGGTTATTAATTCCTTGGTGGATGTATAATTTGTGAATATTTTCTCTCATTCTGTAGGTTTTCTCTTTACTCTCTTAGTTGTTTCTTTGCTGTGCAGAAATTTGTATTTTTATATAATTTCATTTGTTAGTTTTTGTTGTCCACTGTGCTTTCAAGGTCTTATTTAAAAAAATGATTCTTAAACCAATGTTCTAATGCATTTCTTCCATGTTTCCTTCTAGTACTTTTATGGCTTTGGGTCTTAAATCTTTCATCTATTTTGATTTAATTTTTTTTGGAGAGGTTTTTGCTACAGGGTGCATGTGCTCAACAGAAAAACAGAGAGAAACAGAGAGACAGAAAGTGAGAAATCACCCCCATGGGGGGATGGCCATGCCACAGTCCCATCTCCTCCATTCTCCTCTAGGGATCTTGGGCATGCATGTACACGAAGTCAGGTTATATGATACTTCCAACTTTGTTCTTTTTGTACAGGATTGCTTTGGCTACTCAGAGTCTTTGTGATTCTAATTTTATGATTGCTTTTCTGTTTCCATGAAAAATGACATTGTGATGACAAGGATGAGAGAGAGAGAGAGAGAGAGAGAGAGAGAGAGAGAGAGAGAACATTAATGGTGCATAGTCATGCCACAGTCCTTTTCCCTCTGTTTTCTATCCTATCAGGATTTTGGTCCTGCACATACAAATACCTGGTGTGTTTTTCAAGCCACCAGGGCTACCACTTGTACTGAGGTTGGCCATTTGGGACCCTGGTTCCCTATACATGATGCTTAACTGCTGCACTGTGCAATTGTCATGCTATTATTATTTTGATAGAGAGTGCATTAAATTGGTAGCTCACTTTGGGTAGGATTGATATTTTAACAATATGGATTCCTTTAATCCATGGGATGTCTTCCCATTTTTTGTGGCTTTTCTCATTTCTTTCATTAGTATTTTACAGTATTGATTGTATAGTTAATTTGCCTCTTTGATTAAGTTTGCTGCTAGGTATGTTACCTTATTTTTTTGTAGCTATGAAAAAACGAGAATGCTTTCTTTTTCTTTTAAGGTTTTTGCCATAGGGCACATGTACTCACCAGAGAGAAACAGAGGGAAACATTGAAATCAAAAGTAAGAAATCACCCCATGGGAGATGGCCATGCTGCAATCCCATCTCCTCCATTTTTCTCTTGGGATTTTGGGCACATATGCACACATGTCTGGCTTGAGTCTTAAACCACTGGATCTGGGATTCAAACCACAGTTGGCCATCTGGCAATCCAGCACCTTAATCACTGCACCACCTGCTGGCCCCATGGGAATCTTTCCTTAAATTTTTTTCTTTAGTAGTTTGCTGGTTTAAAGTAGGGTTAATGTGTTCTTTGCTGTTTAGAAACTTCTTAATCTGATGTGATCCTACCTGTCTATTTTGGGGATTATTGCCTGTGTTTGGGGGGGTCTTGCTTAAGAAGTCTTTGTCTACCCCAATGTCTCCCAGAGTTTCCCCAGTGTTTTCTACCAGTAGTTTTATAGTTGCGGTCTTAGGTTTAGATCTTTGATCTACTCTGATTTTGTTGTTGTTGTTAAAGGTGACAGATAGGGGTTCAAATTCACCTTTCTACAGGTGGATAGCCAGTTTTTCCAGCACCACTTGCTAAAGAGGTTTTCTTTTTCTCACTGGATTGACTGGTACCCTTTGTCAAAGATGAGTTGGCCGTACGTTTTGGAGTTTATTTCTGCTGTCTCTACTCTGTTCCATTGGTCCTCATATTTGTTTTTATTCCAATACCATGATATTTTGACTATCACAGCTTTGTCATATATTTTGGGGTCAGGAAGTGAGATGCCACCCAGTCCACTCTTTTTATGTAGGATTACTTTGGCAATACAGGGTCTTTTATGATTCCAGACAAATTCTATGATTGTCTTTCCTAGATCTGTGAAGAATGTCTCTTGTAATTTTATAGGAATTGCATTAAAGATATAGATTAATTTAGGTAAGATTGCCATTTTGATTATATTAATTCTCCCAATCCAGGAACGTGGGGTGCCCTTCCACTTTTTTGGGTCATTTTCTTATTTCGTTTTTTTTTTTAGATTTTCATAGTTTTCTTTATAGAGGTCTGACTTCCTTGATTAGTTTTATTCCTAGATATCTTATACTTTTTGTGACTATGGTAAATGGGATTACTTTTTTCAGTTCTGTCTCTGTCTGCTTGTTGTTTGTATATAGAAATGCC
>NW_006159504.1:5096779-5135187 GCF_000334495.1 Tupaia belangeri chinensis | reverse complement strand
CTGTTCTATACAATGGCTGTGGCTTGGGGAATGGCAATCTTCCCTTGTCCTGAGAGTAAGGGTGGCTTATGGTTTTTGGGGTAACGGTACCTCGTGGATGAGTCCCTGAGCCCCTCCCAGCTACTGAGATTGTTTTGCCAATTAGTAGCTTTAACCTAAACCTTTCTAATGCTTATCTATATAATCCCCAGTAGGAGAAGTGAATGTAGCATTCTTTATTGACATTTTCCAGGAGGGTGGGGTGAGTCTAATGGGAGTAATTCCTGTTCATAGCTGCCGCCTTACGCAGCTGCCGCCTTAGTGGATCCGCATTCTTTCAAGATTATTGTAAAAGTTATAGTAAGGCTGGGGGTGCCTTTATGGGGTATTAGGGTACAGCAATAAGGCCCATGGCAGAGGAATTGAGTGCAGGGTAGTACAACAACACAGTGGAGGATTAGAACTCAAAAAACTGTTGACCTTGCAGACAGTTCTCCTCAGCCGAGTCCTTGCTCTTTAGGCATGAGGGGCAGTTCTTTCATACTCAGCTTGTGTTAACTGCATGGTCCCAGCATATTGGAATGCTTTTTAGTTTATTCTCTTGTCTAATATTATTGGCTAGAACTTCCAGTACTATCATGTTGGGTAAAAATCTCTTTATAATCTAAAAGATGTATAGTGATCGAATGTATAAAATAATAATAAGAATAACTTTAAAAAATAGAGATAATGATTTTTGTATATTTATTTTGTATCCTGCAATTTTGCTGAATTCATTTATCAATTCTAAGAGTTTTCTTTGTATTACTTATTTTTTTCTGTGTATATGATCTGCAGTTAACTTCCTCCTTTCCGATTTGGATCTCCTTAATTTCTTTCTCTTGTCTAATTGCTTTAGCTAAGACTGCTAGTACTATATTGAACTGGAATGGGAAAACTGAACATCCTTATCTTATTCCAGTTCTTAGAGGAAACACTTTTTAACTTTTCCCCATCCAGTATGAAGTTGGCAGTGTGAAGATAATATACAGTCTTTATTATTTTGAGATGTGGACCTTCCATACCTAGTTTGTTGAAATTCTTAATCATTAAGCAATGTATTTTATTAAATGTTTTTCTGCATCAATTAATATGATCATATGGTTTTCATCTATCTTTTTTTTTTGATGTGATATATGGAAAAATAGCTAAAATAAAAGTGGAGTCATATGTATTAATCCTGCTTACGCCGAGCTGAGAAGGACAATGGAGAGGATATTTTTCTCATGGAAGTATTCCTGATAATAAGAACTGTCACAAAGACTCTGCCAGAAACACAGTCTTGCAAAGACTAGTGCAATCTGATATGAGGACAACATTTGTGAGCTGCTCAGAAACCATCTGTCCAAGTGAAAACAACTGATATCAATGATAATGCCAATCACGAAGGGTGGTATTAGCTTGCTGTTATTGCTGATCTCAAAGCAATGATGTAACCTTTTTTCCTCTTGTGGATTGGGCTTTAAAATCAGTAATATCCTGGTACTCATTTCAGGGTAACTTAGATATTGTGGTACCTGGGTGTTGTTCTCAAACCTAGTCCAAATAAACTCTCTTTACTTTACGTGCTTTGCTTTTACCCTTTGCATGGGTTACGTGCTACCCTTTTAGGTTGAAATGTATCACATTTATTGACTTGTGTGTGTTGAACCATGCTTGTGTCAGGGGATAAATCTTACTTGATCATGATATGTAGTCTTCTTGATGTGCTGTTGAATTTGGTTTTCTCATATTTTGTTGAGGATTTTTTTTCCATCTATGTTTGTTAGGATTAGTGGTCTGTAGTTTCATTTTTTTGTTGTTGTATTCTTGACTGTTTTTTGGTATCAGAGTAGTGGTCACCTCATAAAATGAGTTTGGGAGGATTCCCCCCTCTGGGTCTTTCAGAATAGGTTGAGAAGAATTGCTGTTAGTTCTTTTTTACAGTATTTGTAAAATTCATTAATGAAACCATCCAGACCTAGGTTTTTCTTTGGATATTTTTTACTACTAAATCAGTCTTGCTTCTTTTTATTGGTCTGCTCAGTCTTTCTGTTTCTTCCTGGTTCAGTCTTAGTAGACTGAGTGTATGCTTTCAGGAATTTATCCATCTCTTCCAGGTTTCCCAGTGTTGGCATATAGTTGTTTGTAATTCTTTATCATGATTTTTGTATTTTTGTGGTGTCAGTTGTAATTCCTTTTTTCATTTCTGGTTTTACTTCTTTTGGATCTTTTCTTTTTTTCCTTAGGCTAGTTAGTAGTTTGTCAATATTGTTTATCCTTTCAAACGAACAGCTTTTTGTTTCACTGATTAAAAATACATGTATTTATTCATTTTCCTCAAGCGTGACACAGATGGAGTGAGTAAGAAGAAGAGGAAGACAGCACCCCCTACAGGGTCTTGATGCCATGATCCATCCTCAGTCTTCAGCCAGGCCCAGATTATGAGCAATGGTGTATCTGGGATACTTAAGGAAATTGATAGATTGAAGCAGGAACCTTTTCATATGGGATTACCAAGTAGAGCACTGCGTTTTACCACTGGACCACCATTTGACTTCTCATTTCACTGATTTTTTTTTTTTTTGGTGTGTGTGTGTGTGTGTGTGAATTTATTGGCATCTATTCCATTTATTTATGCGCTGAGATTTATTATTTTGTTCCTTCTCCTACTTTTGGTGTTACTTTGTTCACTTTTCTAGTTCATTAAGATGTATCGTTAGATTTTTAATTTACCAACCTTTCTTTTTAAAATGTAGTCACTCATTGCTTCAAACTTCCCTATTAGTACTACTTTCACTGTATCTCATAGGTTTTGGTGTATGGTATTTCAATTTTCAATTGGTTCAAGAAAATTTTAAAATTATTTCTTAATTCCTTCATTGATTTCATAGTCACTCAGGAGCACATTCTTCAGTTTCCATATATTTGTATATTTTCCACAATTCTTATTGTTGATCTCTAGTTTTATTCTATTATGGTTTATAAAGATATCTGGTATGAATTATATTTTTAAAAATTCTTGACAATTACTTAATGGCCTAATACATGATCAGTCCTGAAGAATATCCCATGTGCTGATAAGAAGATTGTGTATTCTGTGGCTATTGGGTGAAATGGTCTATAAATCTCTGTCAGGTCCATTTAGTCAATGCTGCAGTTTAACTCCAATAATTCTCTGTTGATTTTCTGCATAGATGACCCATTCACTATAAGACTGGGATGTTGGAGTCCTCAACTGTTATTGTGTGTCTATCTTTTCTTTTAGGTCTAGTAGCATTTGTTTTATATATTTGGATGCCCCAGAATTGGGTGCATATATATTTATAATAGTTTAGCCAATTACTTAATTCATGCCTTCACTTTATAATCACCTACTCTCTCTCTTTTTAAACCAATTTTGTTTTGGAGTCTATTTGATCTGATATCCTGCTCATTTTTATTTCCATTGGCATGATATATCATTTCTATCTCTTCACTCTCATTCTCTGTGTCTTTTGAGACTTCCTTGTAGGCAAAATACAGTGGGATCTGTTTTTGTTTCGTTTGTTTGTTTTTTAAAGAGATTTTTGCCTTAGGGCACGTGCGCTGTGGCAGACATTGAGAGTGCCATCCCTCGGGGCCATGGCCATACTGCAATCTTCTTCATTTTCCCTCCAGGATCTTGGGCATGCACATATACATGTCTGGTGTGAGTTTCAAGCCACCAGGTCTGGGACTCAGACTGCTGTTGGCTCTATGGGAGTCCAAAGACATAACTGATACACATCTGCTGGCTCCTGTTTATTTTTAACCCATTCAACAAGGGATTGTGATTGGGGAGTCTAACCTGTTTACATTTAAGGTTATTACTGATTTGTTCACTGTTTTTTTGATTGTTTTGTGTTTATCTAGCTGCCAGGGTAGGATTCAAACTGCTGTCAACCATGTGGGTTATGTCTCCCTTTACTACTAGGTCATGAGACTGGCCTTGTTCTGGTAAATTTTGCTTCATATATTTTAGGGTTCTATTGTTAGGTATGCATATGTTTGTAATCACTATATAATCCTGAATAATTGACCATTTTTTGAATAGATAATGTCCTAATCTGAGATTTTAAGAGTGGATTTGTAAAGTTAAATAAAAAGATGTTCCCTTGGTTCCTTTGTAGATCACAGTTGGAAACATCGGAACACTCTTTAAGGTTCGTATTGGTCATACCAACTCTGGATGCTCCCCTTCTTGGCACTGTAAAGAGGTAAGGATATAGCAACACCTCCTCATTCTTTGCAAAATTCTCTGCAAATTCCTCTCAGGAATCACTTCCTGCCTTTATTGAGGTAATGGGAGTCGATCCTGGGTCTTTCTGGTCAGTATATTCCTGAAAGCAAGAATATCATATGATTATTAATTAATTCCTAATTGATTGAGAGAAGCGGCATGGTCAAATAATTCTTTCACTTCTTTGCAAAGAAAAGCAATTACTTGGGATTCTGGATAAACTAATACAGCTTCTTGATATGGTTGCACTACTGTGAAAAGAAGACTAGTGGTAAGGCATTTGCTTAAGAAAAGTTGTAAAGATGTACCATTGTGTTGTGAATTAATAATCTACTAGACTTCAATGCCAGCTCTGAAATTTAGTCTGCTCATGCTAAACAGGATAATGCTTCTTATGTATCTTTAGGAGCACAAACAAACAAACAAATAGCTAAATTGTTTACATTGTTAGGAATTTGAAAAAGTTTACTTATTACCATGATTGCCAGTAAATGCAGATCTCCAATATTGCAAATCATACAGCTAGTCATTAGTTTTTGTGTATGGTATATTTACATCTTCTGTCATTTGAAAATAAATGACCCTAACCAAACAAGTTCTGAAAATGCAGAGAACGTCTCGTATACTCCTGGTATTCTTAGCAAACTTGTGCTTCTACAGATTTAAAATGTGTGAGAAAATTAATGAAAAATTTATGGAAAGTATATAATTTTTTTAAAACAGAGTTTTAAATTCCATTAGCAGTAATATATAGTTGTTAATAATGACATTTATGTTGAAATCACAAAAGATTCTGAAGCAGAATGAAAAAATAAAACTCACTTAATAGAACTGTAGAGGTTGGGGCCAGCAGATGGCATGGTGGTTGAGGCACTGGTTTCCCACATGGCCAACCACAGTTTGAGTTCCAGAACCAGTGGCTTGAAAATCACACCAGGAGTGTGTGTGAATATCCAAAATCTTGAGAGGCAAATGCATGACAAGGGATTGTGGCAAGGCCATGCCCCTGCGGGGTGATTTCTCACTTTTGCTCACTCTATCTCTCTCCAGTATGTGCATGAACCCTACAGTAAAAACCTAAAACAAACAAGCAAACAAATGAACTCAAAGAGTTCTAGAGGTTGTATTTTAAAATTCTAAATTATTGCCTTGCTTCTATATGAAATAATGTTATCTTTTATACTATATAGAATTTTTGAAATATGATATTTAAGTCAATACTTATTAAATGATTATACAAATATCTTTTCCTTTGTTTCCTCTCCATAAGCTAAACTAACTTAAGAAAATGATCAATTCTCTTGCCATTTGATTTGATTGATAACTAATAAATAATATTACATCCATTATGAAGCTGGGATGCTGAGATAGTTGTTGATTTTTTACTGTGATAGTTTTTACTATGAAAAATTACATAGTATTGCAAAGGAATGATATAAAAGTAAGGATGAGGTCAGCAGGTAGCATGGTGGTTAAGGCACTGGACTCCCACATGGGTGACCACAGTTTGAGACCTGGGCCGTTGACTTGAAACTCACCCAGGGTCAGTATGCATGCATGCCCAAAATCCCAAGAGGAGAATGGATGAGAAGGGATTGCATGGTGATCCTCCCTTGGGGGTGATTTCTTGCTTCTGTCTCTCTGTCTCTTTGGCAAGTGCATATGCCCTGAAAAAAAATCAGGGTGAAAAATCCCTGTTGACTTTCTCGTTATGGCAAGGACTTGATCATACAAGGCACCTTGTTTGCATGAGATTAATCTCACCTCTTGTTGAGTACCACTGAGGAAGAAATGCATTTTTGAGTGAATTTTTATTGAGTATATATGACCCTTATCCATTAGGCCAAATTAAGACACTAGATAATAAGTTGGGAATTTTCTAATCAATTGATACTGTAGAAGTTTCGAATTTAAAATATTAAATAAGCCAACTTTGACCTGAAAGGTTTAACCTGAAGGGTTTCTTAGTGAAAGCCACTGACTCCGTAATCATAACAGTGATAAAAGAGTTTTGTAAAATAATCATGCTTTCGGGATCTTAATGTCTTCAAGATTAGTTAGAGAAAATTAAAAAAATAAAACATTTAAAACGCTGTTTATTTTGTGTTTCTCAAATGACCAGCTTTGGACAGATCAATTCAAATAGTCTTGGCAGTGGCAGCCTCACAAACCAATGGGTACTCTCCGTATTTCTTGGGAAACCTTTCTAACCGCAACATTGCACCACCAGAATCAAGCTTCATGTGTCTTTATTGATCTGAATTCCTGGACTTGTTTGAGACTCATAAACCTTAAGTAGGTTTGGGGACTGACTTCTTTAATAATGAAATTTGTTAAATGCATTAAAGTTGAACATCTCTGAATTAAGATATTTTAAGTAAGGTTAATTTAATAAAATAACAGCTCACTGAAGCATTTAAAATAAAAATAGTTCCCTACATATTACAGGCTAGCTTTTAGAATCAGAAAACAATTTATACCTTTGGTTGACATTTGACATTTTCAGTTTTTACCAGAGTTTATTGCATCCATGTTTACGTCCAGGATAAATGTACTAGATGCAGTATATGTCATAGGTGCCCAAATAAATAAATATTGCTTGAATTTTATTCCTTCCTAAGGACTTACTGAGAGACTTGTATCAGTTTGAACCTGTAGTGCGTAAAACCTAATCTGATGATGAAATCACTTCAAAATAAATTCACTTCTAAGAAGTTGCAATAGGGAAATAATAGATTTCTAAAAATTTCAAACAGGAAAATATTAATGATATAAAGTTTGGGAGGGAATTAGCATTTTGATATAAACCTTTCTAAATAGAGAAATAAACAATTTCAAAATAGAGGGGAAATATGACATTGTGTTTGAGATTATAGTAAAAGAAGAGAACCATTTTCTTGTCTAGAAATCAGTAATTTTTCATATACAAAAAGGAAATGGTTTCTGAGCTACTGGACAAAAGCTTTTATTTGACTCTCTGGTGAAGTATTTCTCCTTTCTTTTTTTTAGTAAGTAATATTGTTGCTATTGTAGATACAACTGCAGAACATGAACTCTGGAAATCAGTTTTATGTACCTGTTCAACGATGGCTGGCACAAGATCAAGAGGATGGGGAAATCTGTCGAGAGTTTCCCATTATAAATAAAGGACAGCCCATCCTTCCAGGTAGGAAGCTCAAATAAAACTCGTTTGACCAAATCCTGAAGGACAGGGAACCTGATAAATGCAGAGTAAGTAAATACATGAATCAATGAATGATTAAGGACTACTAGTTTTTATTGATCACCTCAGTTGTTATGGCACCTGCATCTGAAAGCATTTTAGTTGGTTCACACATTGGCATTTAGGAATATGTTCTTGTCAACAGTCCTGCAGGAAGGTCAGCTGAAATGCCATCTTATAAAACAATAAAATTAATTCATAGAAGCTTGTAAGAAAATTCAATGTCAGGCAGTTACTCCAGGGCTAAGAAAGTCAAATCAATATGCCCTTTTCCACAAGGCTCTACTTTGTTTTTGACAATGTATCTATTTGATAAGAAAATAAAAACACAACTACTCAATGATTTCCTAAACATTTGTCCAAGAGCAGAGATGTGTCCAAACCTTCTGTAAATATGGCTGAAAATAGACTCTTGATCTACTCAGGGTTAGGTAGTCACTGCTCCCTGCCATAAGAATTTAGCAGGACTTTGTCTATAGGAACTGAAAAGATGTAATTATAGACCATCAACAGCCTTCACTAAAGGTGGATACATCAGTTGTAGGTAATACAAATAAGGAAAACTGGATTAGTGTCTTTTTTTTTTTTGGTATACCTTTTCCCTTTAAATTCATATTGAGTTACGGTAGTATTGTCATTCAAGACAGAAGGAACTCAAAGTGTTTGCCTGGTTTATCTGTATAGTGTCAACTCTACCTAGAAAAATATGTTTTGTAATTTTTTTCCTCAAAGGATAAGGGTTGCTAAGAAAATGGAGCAGCAGTAGGCTCTCTCAAGTTGTGTAAGCTATTTTATTTATTTTAATTGTGGTAACTAACATAAACATTACATTTATCATATCAGACATATTTAAGTGTACAGATCAGTAGTGTCAAATGTATTCACATTGTTGCTGAACAGATCTGTAGAACTTTTGCCTTCTTACAAAACTGAAATTTATATCCAATAAATGGTAATTCCTCCTCTCTCTGTTACCCATACATTGGTAACCACTTACTCCCATTTAAAAAATATTTAACTACTCGTGCGAGTATAGCCATACAGTATTTGTCCTTTGTGAATGAGTTATTTCACTTAGGGTAATGCCTTGAGATTTATCCATGATATAACATATAATATGATTTTCTACTTATTAAAGGCTGTATAATACTCCATTGTAGTATATACCACAATTTCTTTATTCATTCATCTGGCAATGGACTTTTGGGTTTCTTCCACCTACTAGCCATTGCAAGAAATATTGCAGTAAACATGGTTGTGGAAATATGAATATCTCTTTGAGATCATCCTTTGAATTCCTCCTTTGAATATATACACAAATGGGGTTGCTGGATTATGTGGTAATTCTGTTATTAATTTTTTTCAGGGACCTCTATACTGCTTTCCATAGTTTCATTATCTGTTCCTACTGTCTGTACAGAAGAGTTCCCAATTCTCTACATTCTGCCTAATACTTATTTTCCGTTCTGTTAATGCCAAACATCCTTATGGGTGAGATATTTTTTCATTGTGTTTTTTAAAGCATTTGTCTAATAATTGATGATGTTGAATTTTCATATGCTTATTTGGTCATTTAGATATATTCTGTGTAGAATTCTCTATTCAAGACCTTTGCCTATTTCTTATTTGCATATTTGTTGTTGAATTGTAGAAGTTCCTTATGTTTTCTGTGTATTAACTTCTTATGAGATATACAAAGGGTCTTCAAAGAGTTCACAGAAACCATGTATTAGAAAATACATAGTAAAAAATTATACATAGATTTCAAAAGATTATTTCACCAAAATAAACTTATACTTGAACTTTCTGTGAACTTTATGAAGATTTTATGAACTTTTTGAAAACCTCTTGTTTGATTGGAAATATTTCTTGTAATTTCATGGGCTCTCTCTTGATTGTTTCCTTTGTTGAACAAAAGTTTTGAAGTTTGGGACCAGCAGTTAGCGTAATGGCTATGTTGCGGAACTCCCATGTAGTAGACCGCGGTTCGAGTCCCGGACCTGGTGGCTTAAAACTCATGCCGGGTGTGTGTGCGTGCATGCCCAAGATCCTGAGAGGAGAAAGGAGCAGGGATTGCAGCATGGTCATCCCTCCTTGGGGGGTGATTTCTCGCTTTCTGTCTCTCTGTCTCTCTTTGTCTGTCTGGCGAGTGCACATGCCCTATAGCAAAAACCTCTTTTGCAATAAAAGAAAAAACAAAGTTTTGAAGTTTGATGTAGCCCTGTTTATTTGCTTTTGTTGACTTAGGTGTATTACACCTAAGAAATCATTGCTAAATTTGTATTCTAAAGCTTTCTCTCTGTGTTTTCTTCTAGGAGTTTTTGTTTGTTTGTTTGCCACAGGATGCATGTGCTCACCAGGGAGACAGAGAGAGACAGAGACAGGGGAAGTGAGAAATCACCCCGTAGGAGGTTGGCCATGCTGTATCCCCTTCTCCTCCATTCTCCTATCAGAATTTTGGGCACACATTTGTGCCCAGTGTGATTTTCATGCCACTGTGTCTGAGATCCTAACTGTGGTTGACCATATGGGAATCCAGAGCCTTAATCACCATGGTACCTGCTGGCCTTTTTTCTAGGAGTTTTATGGTTTTGGGTCTTACATTTAGACCTTTAATCTGTTTTTAGTTAATGTCTGTATATGGTGTAAGATAAGGGTTCAATTTCACTCTGTAAATAGTCAGTTTACCCAACACCATCAGCTGAAGAGACTGTCCTTTGTCCATTGTGTAGTCTCGACTCTCTTGAAATCATTTGACCATTTACTCCAGGGTTTATTTCTGGGCTTTCTATTCTATTCTGTTGGTCTCTCTGGCTTTATGCCAGTACTATCAGTAAATTGTCATTATTACTATTACCTTGTACTATGGTTTGAAATCAGGAAATGTGAAGCTTCTAACTCCATTCTTCCTTTTCAAGGTAGTTTTGACTATTGACTATTCGGGGGAGGGGGTCTCTTGACATTCTGTGTAAATTTCAAGATTTTTTTTTTTTATTTCTGTGAAAATAATCAGGATTTTGATTGGGATTACATTGACTCTGTGCATTGTTTTGGATAGTATGGACATTTTAATAATAGTAAACCTTCCTTTCCATCAACATGGATTGTCTTTCCATTTACTTGTACTTTATATAGTTTCCTTTAACAATAGTTATAGTTTATTATTTTTATTAATTATTTAGTTTATATTTATTATTTTATTATTTTAAAATTTGCTATAGGGCATGTGGACTCACCAGAGAGAGACAGAGAGAGAAAAAGAAAGAGAGAAAGTGAGAAAGTAAGCCACCAGGTCCAGGACTTGAACCATGATTGTCCATGTGGGAGTTCAGTGCCTTAACCGCCATGCTACCTGCTGGTCCGAACAATATTTGTAGTTTTTAGTATACAAAACTTTTGCTACCTTGGTTAAATTTAGTTCTAAGGTTTTTTGTATACTTTTGTAAACGCAATTGCTTTCTTAATTTTCTTTTTGAATTTTTCATTTTTAATGTGTAGATATGCAATTGTTTTCTCAGTGTTAACCATGTTTTAACAATTTTTGTGTGTGTGTGTATGTGTGTGGAAACTTTGAGGTTTTTACATAAAAGATTATGTCTAGTAACAGATCATTTTACTTTTTCCATTCCAACTCAGATGCCTTTTATTTGTTTTTCTTGTCTGATTGCTTTAACTACAACTTCCAGTACTATACTGAATAGAAGAGTTAAAAGGAATTATTCTCTTGGTTTTGATTTTAGAAGAAAAGCTTTTCATCTTTCACAACTAAGCATTTTGTTAGTTGTGGGCTATTCATATGACCTTTATTTTGTTGAGGTAGTTTCCTTCAATTGTAGTTTATTGATAGTTTTTTTTTTTTATTTCAAGAAAGGATATTAACCTTTAAAACTAGTTTCTCCGAATCAGTAATCTGATTATATGTTTTTTTTTCCTTTCATTGTGTTAATATGTATATTGCATTCATTGATTGTTACATGTTGACTCATGCTTGGCATGTCCTAATATAAATCCAGCTTGATCAAAATAAATGTGCTGAGGATAGGGACAAACTTAGGCATATAAAATGCCCCAAATTTTACTGTTGGTTCTGACTACCAGTTTCTTCTTGCCTTTGGACCCACGTGGGTGTAAGAACCTCTTAACTGGTTTCTGAAGTTCTTGGGCAAATTGTTCCAGGTATTATTAAGAGTATGTCTCCATGGGAGATTGTGGCTCTAGGTCTTTATTTTGCACCATTTTGCCGATTTCCTATAAGGGTTTTTATTTTTAAAATTATTTGTATTATTTTTTATTATTTTTCATACATTAAATCACTATACATCATTTAGATTGTGAAGAGACTTTACCCAGCATGATATACACCTCAGTCCATCCCAGTTGAGAGCACCACACACATCTTTGTCAACAGATAATAAACCCTATCTGTGTCCCACAAGTGTCTTACATCTCCATTTCCCCCCCAAATTTCCTATGCTTTTTCCCTCCCACATTCTCTTTCCACTTTGTCTCTAGTATCCATTACAATTTTTAATACTTTTATGTTCTCCAGTTTTTCAGTCTCTACCATAGAGTGCAGACAGTAGGTATATATTAAGTGGAGACATACAATGTCTCTCTTTCGTAGCCTGACTTGCTTACTCAGCAATGTATCTTCCATATTTGTCCACTTTCTATCAAATTCCAAGGCCTTGTTGTATTTTTAGGGCTGAATAGTATTCCATGGAGTATAGGTGCCACAATTTTTAAATCCATTCATCTGTTTGTGGACATTTGGGTTGGTTCCATGTCTTAACAATCATGAATAATGCTGCAATGAAAATAGTTGTGCACAGCTGAATATGTCAAGTAATTAGGAAGACTAATTACATATTACATATTTTCTTACATATTTGTCTTCTAAAATCTTATGTGGAAAATAAAAGGACAGCTCCTCTGATTAGAGTAATACAAAGGTGATAGTCTACTGTCTGATCCCTCTCCCCATGTTTTCTCTCCAAATTTACGATATTAGTTATTTGGTTTTACAAAGAAGAAAAACAAAATTTGGGGTACAAAAATAATGGAGAGGGACCAGCAGTTAGCGTAATGGCTATGTCACTGGACTCCCATGTAGTCGACTGTGGTTCAAGTCCCAGACATAGTGGCTTAAAATCACGCTGAGCGCGTGCATGCCCAAGATCCCAAGAGAATGGAGGAGAAAGGATTGTGTCGTGGCCATCCCCCATGGGGGGTGATTTCTCCCTTTGTCTCTCTCTCTCTGTTTCTCTCTCTGTCTTTCTAGTGAGTGCACGAGTCCTATTGCAAAAACCTCTCCCCCCCCCCCCCCCAAAAAAAAATGGAGAAAAGTTATTCATCTTTAGAGGAGGAGTGCCAACTCTATTATTACTGCTTATAAAACTTTTTCTTATATGAGTTGAGGAGAGATTGGGGTATGTGTAAATAATGCTGATGTGAACATTCAAAAGGCAAAGTTGGTGCAGGAAGGCAGTACCCAGAACTCTGAATCAAACTCTTTTCGCCTCTTTTTCTGGAACTCATGCCACAGATATTTCACGGTTTGCTATTGTTCCACAGGTCTCTGTGGCTATGTTCATTTTTCTTTTTTTAAGCTTTTTGCCCTAGGGCATGTGCACTTGCTAGAGAGGAGAGAAACAGAGAGAGACAGTGAGAGAGAAAGTGAGAAATCACCCACTAGGGAGGGAATGCACATCTAAATCCCTGCTCCATTCTCCTCTCGGGATTTTGGGAATGCACACACACGTTAAAGTATTTCTCTTTGTTGTTAGTTTGGGTTATTTTTGTTTATGTATCTTCAAGTTCATCTATAGTTTTCTCTTTCCTCTTCATTCTTCTCTTGGCTATTCAGTGAGTTTTTAAAGCTGTTTATAGTACTTATTTTCAGTTTTAAAATTTCCATTTGATTCTTCTTTAAATTTTCTATTATTTGCTAAGAATTTGTACTTTTCAATTAGTTTTATAAGTGATAATGACTGTTTGTAGTGACAATTGTATCACAGCTGCTCTTTAGTCTTGGTCAGTGTCATCTTGATAGTAGTCTCTTCTTTCTTTTTTTCTCTGTGAATTGAGGTTGATTTTTTGAGTAATTTCATATTATATTCTGGACATTTTACATATTGTTAAATAAGACACTGGTTCCAATTTAAGTTCTATGGGAGATGTTCATGGTTTTGTTTTTGCATGCTGTGTACTGCTCATTAGTTTCAGGCTACAAATTCCAACCTATCTTTTGTGGTTGGAATTGATCTAATGTCAGCTCAGTTTTAAAGTCCTTAGGGTTTCCTGGATCCTCTTTTTTTGCTCCTCTGCCTAAAAAGGAAGGACTTCTGCGTTTCCATTTTTCTGTGTACTTCTTTAGTTTTCCTAAGTCCTGGGCTTAGCAGTGGAAGGACAAGAAAGTAAAGAGAGCGATGGCCATCAGTCTGACACTACCAAACAGAGGGACGAGTCCTTTGCTTCTGAGTGTTGGCTTCTGTGTGCTACTGTTTCAGGCACTGAGATGTAAGAGAATAAAGAAGTAAGAGTTAAAAATGTTAGAGTGTTCTACCTTCTCTCTATTTTAGGAGATTCCCTCTTTCTCTCCCCTTTCTGCTCCCTCTAGTCTGAACTCCAGTGCCTACTTCCAGGTTTCTGGTGCATCGAGTTCAGGCTGCAGGATCATGGGGGAGGCAAAATGGTAAATTCACTGATATTGGATGTTATTTTAAATCTGGCCTTTCTCCCCACATCTCCTGCTGTTTGCTTTGAAGTCTTCATATCTCTGTTCCTGGCATTCTGTCTAGGCTACATTCAGTAGAAGAGACTTGGTAGCATGTATTATTCCGTCTGACTTGGAACTGGAACACCTGATTAGACTTATTTACTTAATTTTTTTATTGTACGAATAACGTGTAGGACCTAAGGCTTATTTTTCCTTTGTTGTCAGTGACAATATATGAAGTGTACGTGGCGACAGGTGAGCTGTGGAATGCTGGCACTGTAGCAAATGTCTACATTTCTATCTATGGGAAAAAAGGAGATACAGGATCCAGACAACTGTTTAGATCGAAGAGCTCCTTTAATTTTTTAAGAGGACAAGTAAGTAAACAGAGAAAAAGTGTTTTGTTTGATTTTTAAAAAAGTTTACTTCTGGTGAAAATCACATAAAATAAATTTACCATTTTAATAGTTTTTAAGTGTATTTAAATACATTTTAAAGTACACAGTTCAATGGTGTTAGGTATATTCACACTGTTGTGGAACAAATCTCATTTTCTTCATCTTTGAAAACTGGATCTGCAAGGATATGTCCAAAAATATGAAAAAAATGTGAAAAAATGTAATTAAAGTACAAGTTTATTTTTGTGCAGAAAATTTTGAAATCTGTGCATAGTTTTTTCATAATATGCATTTACCATGAGCTTTTTGGAGTCCCTTCATATTAAACATCTTAAAGTTATGATAATATATTTTAGAGTTATAACCTTAATTTCATAAAAAATGATTTTTTTAACATCTCCACACTCCACGTTATATTATTAATGTCAGAAAAAGTGGATTTATGCACCAAAATTACAATAATGCAATTTTGTGTGTTTGTCTGGATAGCTCCTTTTACCAAAACTTTATATTTTTGTATGCTGTATGTTGCTGTCTAGTGTCCTGTTCTTTCTTTCTTTCTTTCTTTTTTTTTTAGACGTTTTTGCTATAGGGCGCGTTTGCTTGCCAGACAGACAGAGACAGAGAGATAGAAAACGAGAAATCACCCCCAAGGGGGGATGACCACGCTGCAATCCCTTCTCCTTCATTCTCCTCTTGGGATCTTGGGCACGCACGCACACGTGCCTGGTGTGAGTTTAAGCCACTGGGTCCAGGACTCGAACCGCTGTCGACTATGTGGGAGTCCAGCAACATAGCCATTACGCTAACTGCTGGTCCCAAGTGTCCTGTTCTTTCAACATGAAGAACTCACTTTAGCATTTCTTGTAGTGTAGGTCCATCAGTATAACTACTTTTGTTTTTCTGGCAAAATCTTTTTTTTTTTTTTTTTAAAGAAGCATTTTATTTCACTTTATTTATTATTATTATTTTTATTTTTCCAGAGATAGAGAGAGAGAGAGAGAGAGAGAGAGAGAGAGAGCCTCCAGGTCCAAGACCTGAACCATGGTTGGGCGTGTGGGAATCCAGTGCCCTTAACCACCATGCCATCTGCTGGCCCCTGTAGCAAAATTTTTCCAGAAAGGAAAAGTCTTAATTTTTCCTTCATTTTTGATAGACAATTTTGCCTAATGTAGAATTCTTGGCTGTCCGCTTTTGTTTTGTTTTGTTTTGTTGTTTTCTTCTTTTAGTACCGTGAATAATTTATCCCACTGCCTTATAGCCTGCCTGGTTTGTGCCTAGATCCACTCATAATCTTTTCGAATCTCCCATGTACATGATGAGTTTTTCTCTTGCTGTTTTTAAGACTCTCTTTGTTTTTGAGATTTGACAGCTTGACGTTAATGTGTTTCAGGGTGGATTTCTTTTGGTTTATCTTGGAATTTGTTGAGCTTCTTGACTTTATATGTACATTTTACTCCTCAGATTTTGGGTTTTGTTCATCGTTTTTTCAGAAAGCTTTTCTTGTCCTTTCACCTTCTTAAATTCTCCTGATGCATGTACTGGTCCTCTTGATGATGTCCCAGCATGTATTATCTTCTCTCTTCACTTACTGTTTTTTTCTTGTTGCTCTTTTGTCTTGATGATTTGAAATATCCTTCCTTTAAATTAGCTAATTCTTTGGCCTTATCAAGCCTGATATTGAACCTCTCTGGTGAAATTTTCAGTGCAGTAGCTGTGTTTATCAGATCTGCAATTTGTTGTAATTTCTCTCTTGTTGTCAATAGTTTCATTTTGTCATTTTTGATGTTCTTAATTGTGCTTAGTGTTCTGTCCGTATTCTCATTTAGCATCTTTGAATATTTATCCAGATATTTAGAGATGTGCATTATTTAGGATTGGTTAATGAAGGAACTGTTTTTCCTTGGTTTGGGTCATGTTTTTCTCTTTCTGTATAGGCCTTGTGATCGTTAGTTTAAATTTGGGTATTTGCAAAAACAACCACTGCCACAATCATTTTGCACTGGCTTCCAGGGGCAAAGGTGCAGGAATCAGCCCAGGTAGAGGTTTGGAACCTCTTACGGCTTTTTTGGTGACATGTCTTCTCCGAGCATGTCTGTGCTTTTACCTATCTTAATTTCCTTAAGTACTTGAGCCTGTTTCTCACCTGGAGCCTTTAATCTGTCCCTCGTTCCCCCTGTCATCTGCCTGGTCTCCTGAAGAACTTTTGTAGCTCTAGTAAATCCCATGGCTGACCTCTATTTCCTGGGCCTCTGAACAATGCTTGTCCTGTCTTCACTGCAACTTAGCGGTTAGGGGAGACAAACCAGCCTCTTGGGCAGCCTCCCCACAAGTCAGAATTTTGGATGCACAGTCCACTCTTTGGTCTCTATCCAGAGGGATGATCTGCCATGTGTGAGGTCCCCAAATGGTGCACTTCTCTATGCTGGGTTGGTAGTCATGGCACACGAAGTGCCTGTGATTTTCCTGCCCTTTCCAGATGGAGATTCCTCTTGGTTATGCCTGGGTGCTGCAGCTTCTAACTGTTCCCTAGAGTTCCCAAAGTATTCTAATCTTGATATTACTGTTAACTTGTGTCGTGTCTGTGTGAAGGGGTACAAGGAGCTCCCTAGTCTGCCATCTTGCTGATGTCTCTCATCCTTTTCTTGATTTTTTTAACCTTAGACTGTTACATGTGGATATATAATAATTTTCACTGCTGAATGTAGAAATTGAATGCAGTGCATTATTTTACCATTACTAATGTTGATATTACTATAATCGTTAAAGTTTTTTCTTTCTTTCTTTTCTTTTTTAACCGAGTAAAACTTCCCTTGTGGCTCAGCCCCCATCAGGTAGCCCTCCCACTTGCTTCTTTTTATCTTTTGCCAGAAGGTGTGTGTGTGTATGCAGGAGAGTGGGGGAGAGAGTCTATTATTGCTGCAGTCCTTTCACTGCAGTTCTCCCTCCTGTCAGCATCAGAATTATAGTCCAGGTCTAATTAAACTTTTTCATTGGTTCCAGACGGACACCTTCTTTCTGGAAGCTGTGCACCTTGGAGATTTATACAAGATTGTGATAGGCCATGACGGGCTTGGCCCAGGTAAGGCTCTTCCAGAGGTAACAAAGGTCTGATTTCATTGGGTCGATGTGAAATCCTGAACAAATCTAGGAAACCTGGAAAACGTGTAGAAAACTGATCTCTCTCTATTGACTGTCTGAAATCAAAATGCAAATTACTAATACTGTCCCAAGTGTCCTTTAAAATTTCACTAGATATATTTTTCTTCAAAGTGATGTAGATTTGGCTATGTGGATGCCCTAGGATGGGCCTAAGAGGCTAAGAAAAGTAATAAAAAAGAGGGAATTTGGATTTTATGTTGTAGCATGTGGCAGCATTTCAGCATGCCAGTGGTAGAGGCAGCATTGGTGTCTCCTAGTGGTGATTTTCTAGCAGTGGCACCTTAAGGAGCCTGTCCAGGCAACAAGATCTGAGCTGTACTTTCTACTGCCATTTTGCTCAGGTTTCTCTTCCAGTTTTTCCATCAGCTCTGTGAGAAAACTCACATCTTCCCAACAAATTTATTTTCTGCTACTGTGTAAAACAACCATAAGATAAACACAATTCATTTAGCAAAAGACAGAGTGATAGGGGCCAGTAGGTGGCATGACAGTTGAAGGTGCTGGCTCTCCCATTGCCAGCTGTGGTTCAAGTTCTGGACTTAACTGCTAAAAAATCAGGCTAGGCGCATGTGTCTGTGTGCCCCAAATCCTGAGAGGAGAATAGTGAAGGGATTGTGGTATGGCCATCCTCCCCGAGGGAGTAATTCCTCACTTTGCCTCTCTCTGTTTCACTCTGCTTCTCTTTGTCTCTCTTAGGCAAGTGCATGTGGCCTAGGTCAAAAACCTACCTACTTACCTACATATGTACATACATACATACATATATACATACATATAGTGATAAAGGCATACCAAAAACAGAGTTGAAAAACCACAAAGCATCAAACAAGATGATAAACTTTCTTTCTTTTTTTTTTTTTAGAAGTTTTTGCTACAGGGTGCATGTGCTCGCCAGAAAGACAGAGAGAGAAAGCGAGAAATCACCCCCCCGGGGGGATGGCCACGCCACAATCTCTTCTCCATTCTTCTCTCGGGATCTTGGGCATGCACACACACACTCCTGGCGTGAGTTTAAGGCACTGGATTCGGGACTCAAATCATGGTTGGCTACTTGGGAGTCCAGTGACATAGCCATTTCACCAACTGCTGGTTGCGGTAAACTTTCTTACCGAAAAGGGTCAAGGTATAATTTTCACAATTTTAAGAATAAAGTTCTCATATGAATACATAGTGATCATGTATTTAATTAATATGCTGACAAAGTTTTTTCAAAAGAAATGACAAGAAACTGAAAAATAAAGACATAATTAGTGAAAACAAAGAGAATAATAAGATTGATAAATTAAAATATATGACCAGTGTCCTATAGACAAAATTATGCCTCTGAAGTTATCTCCTCTCTTGGACAAAATTAATTTATATTTTGACCAGTCACCCTTCTTATTTTTTGTGAGTTGATATCTAACTTTACAGAGCCCTGGCCCAAATTCATAGTAAATATTAAGTCAAATAGTACTCCACTGTCACAGTGTAGCAGATGCCTCCCAGACAAGCTTGCTAGATATTATTCTAGTGTTTTAAAATAAATGACCCAGTATTATTAAAAACAAAAGTTTAGGTAGTGATATATCAGGAATATGTAAAGAAAAAGGAAAAATGGATTAAGTTTTAATAGTATTATAAGATAAAGTAAAATTCAAGGCAAAAAGCATGAAAAGATTTAAGGAGGTTAATTTTCCTTTGATGAAGTTTATTATTTATAATGAGATTATAACATTCATGAACTTTTATTCACTAGATAATACTTCAAAAAGATAAATACAGTAAAATCCTCTTAGTCAAGAAGAAATGTAAAGAAGGTAGGATAGAATTTTATCATGTCTTAGATTTTGGCAGATCAGTTAAATACTTTAATTATAGTCATCCTCCCTTACCTACAGTTTTGCTTGCCTGTGACTTAACTATGGTCTGAAGCTCTTAAATGGAAAATTCCAGAAATAAACAATGTAAGTCTTACGTTGAATTCCATTCTAACTAGTATGATAAAATCTTGTACCATCCTACTCTATCCCTCCCGGGATGTGAATCATCCCTTTGTCCGGCATATCCATGCTGGAGAAGGGGATGTTATACACTGCCGACCCGTTAGCGTTACACTTAGTACCTGCCTTGGTTATCAGATTAAATGTTGTAGTATTGCTCTGCCTGTGCTCAAGTAACTTATTTCACCTTATGGCCCCAAAGGGCAAGAGCTGCGATGCTGGTATTTGATTATCATTGTTCTTTTTTATTAGTAGTTATTGTTAATTTCTTATTGTGCTTAATTTTAAATGAAACTTAATCATGAGCATGTACATATAGGAAAAAACACAGTGTATATAGGGGGTGATACTATCTGTGGCTTTAAGCATACATTGGGTGTCTTACAACCATCCCCCACTATAGTTAAGGAAGGACTTCTGTATTTCCCTCCAGTGTTTGTATTATATAGTCAGGGAATTACCTTTATTTCAAAGCTTCATGAAACATTTTAAAATTTGTTTAGTGTATTAGACCAAAAAGAAAATCTCATAAATTTTCCCAAACAGGCCATGTTCTCTGACCTCAATGTAATGAAACTAAAATTTAATAAAAAAGATGAAAGTTAAAAAAATCATTTAGGATTTTTGGTCTTCTCCATGATTTTAGGGCAAAATTAAACTCATAATTGTAACTATAATCTAACAGAATGTTACAATGGTATTTTTCTGTCTCTTTTTTTTTTTTTTCTTTTTGGCTGGAACCTCAGGAGACCAGAATATAATAATGGCAAAGTAGGGACTTGCCATTTCTCTTATTCTATTCCAGGCTGCTATAGCTAGATACCTTGGACTAGATAATTTAAAAATAAGAGAAATTTACCTCTTGTAGTTTTGGAGGGAAGGAAGAAAGATCAAACTGCTGGCATTCAGTATTTGCTGAGGGCCTTCTTGATGTCTTCACAAATATAGACACAAAGCCATATATTCAGAACTTGTAGAGGCAAGGGCAGAAAACTAGTAAAGAGTCTTACTGCTGAGTATAAAAGGTGTGGGGAGTGGGTTTTTGTTAAAGTGGGTTAGCAGTTGTGGGATACCTGTGTGTCAGCCCTCAGTGTATCTATATACCAACCCCCATCAACCTATGTAGAAGTTCTTTCAACATAAAGAAACCACTTGAAGAATCTGAGCCACCTAGAATTTGTTTGATGACTCCCACTTGAATAATGGTCCTTACGCTGCCTTACTGGTCTTGTAGCTAGAAAGGAATGCAAGCCTGGAGAGTAGTCAGAGTAGAACCTTAGGCAGATAAACAGGGAAGACACTAAGGGAAATGAGCCGTAGAAAAAGAGGATCCCTACCTAACCCACCAAATGCTTCATAAAGAGTCTGCTTGTTGGGACCAGCAGTTAGTGTAATGGCTATGTCGCTGGACTCCCATGTAGTCAACCGCGGTTTGTGTCCCAGACCTGGTGACTTAAACTCACACTGGGCGCATGTGCGTGTGTGTCCAAGATCCCGAGAGGAGAATGGAGGAGAAGGGATTGTGGCATGGCCATCCCCCCCGGGTGGGGGGTGATTTCTCGCTTTCAGTCTCTCTGTCTCTCTTTGTCTGTCTGGCAAGGTTTTTTGTGAGAGTGGAGTGCACCATAAACAAAAAAAAAAAAAAAAAAAAAAAAAAAACAAACAAACAAAAAAAACACTTCTCAAAAAAAAAAAAAAGTCTCTGCTTGTTGATATTCTCTGTAGCAGGAGTCCCCAGCCTCTGGGCTGTGGACTAGTGCCAGTTCTGGGGTTTGGCTGCTGACTGGCACTGATCTGCAGGGCTATACGGTAGTAAGTGGGCAGTGGGTGAGTGAGTTAGACCTGGTCTGTGTTTGCAGCCATTCCCTATTGCTCACATTACCACCTGGGTTCCACTTCCTGTCAGATGGGTGGCCGTATTGGATTCTCATGGGAGAGTGTGCCCTACCGTTGTGTGATTGTTTCATTGAAATGGGGTGCACAGGGTATGTAGAGTGCTTGAGTAATCTTGGGACCAACCTCCCACTCTGCCACTCATCCTTGGAGGGATTGTCTTCCATCAAGCTGATACATTGTGTTAGGCTGAGGATCCCTGCTCTACAGTATTTTTTATTTCCTGTATTGTATTCTTCATCTCCAGGATTTCTATTTGATTTTCTTTTTTTGGGTGCCTATCACTCTACCGAATCCTTATACATGAGTGCTTTTCTCATCTTCTGGAGTTTTTGTATCCTCTTGCACATCATCGAATCTTGTCATGATCAATATACTGAGATCCTTTTCTGACAGTTCTGTGATTTCCTGAATTTGTCCATTGTTACTGGGGGATTATTGCATTTCCTTTGAGAAGAAGTGTTTCCTTGTCTTTTCATATTTCTTATGTCCCTGCTTTGAAATTTAGACATCTGGTAGAGAACTTACTTCTTCCTGTAAAAGGATGACTTTGTGCCAGTAAGAGCTACTGCCCTGTGGGGTATCTGCACATGAACTCTATGTAGTGCATGAGGATTTTTGCCCAGACAAGGTAACTGAGTGAATCTAATAGCTGGAAACAGATAATATCCTCTGTCTTTAATGAGTTGCACACAAGCAGGATGTTGATCCTGGTTGAGGAGTTGTGGCTAGGTGGTTTGTTAAAGGGAGGGATGAGTGCTGTTGTTGGTGCAGACAGAGGTTATGGGCAGTCCTGTGTGATGTTAGATAGTGGGTGGGGTCTCTGTGTGGGTTTTTGTGGCACAAGTGGGTGGGAAATGTCTCTGGGAAAGCTTTTATATTGTAGACAGGTGGCAGTGTCTCTGAGCAGGCTTCCAGGGTGCTAGTAGGGGCCAGACAGAGTGTCACGGTGGGCCTTTGTAGTGCTAGCATGGCTACAGGAGTTCTTTGGGTGGACTTCTGGGGGGTACTAGCAGGGCCCACTGGGGGCGTGGAGATACTCTAGGCACTCTAGGTGGACCTCTGAGGTGGAACCAGTGGGCAGCAGAGGTGCTGGGACACTGACTGTGTTTCTGCTATATTAGTGGGGTCATGAGGATGTTCTTTGCAGGCCTACTTAGTGTTTCTGGCAGCCCACAGGGGCACGGGGTGCTCTGAAAGGG
This sequence comes from Tupaia belangeri chinensis, assembly GCF_000334495.1. Classification (NCBI taxonomy): domain Eukaryota; kingdom Metazoa; phylum Chordata; class Mammalia; order Scandentia; family Tupaiidae; genus Tupaia; species Tupaia belangeri. The sequence continues at coordinate 5,112,351 of NW_006159504.1, read as the reverse complement.
CCTCTGATGTGCTACTGGGAGCTAGCTGGGCACAGGGATGTTTTTGGTGGGTCTACTCAGGGCTAGTGGGGGCCTGTTGGGACACAGGGCACTCTGGGTGAGCCTACGCAGCACCAATGGGGGCCAGAGGTGCAGAGGGAAGTTTTTACAGGGGGCTTTTGTGCTAATCTCAGTCACTGGATTCTTCAGTCCCTTTTCTATGGTGTTTCTCTTGAGTTTCCAAATTTCAGAAAGCTTTAAATCTTTCCTTGGTGATTTCAAATGTTCTTCTTTAGAAATTTCAGATGAAATGTGTCCAAGTAATTATTTTTACTTCAATTGGAGGGAGAGGAGAAAAGTGTTGGGTTCTTCCCATTAATCTTCCACTATAATTATTAAAATGAGTCTGGTTTTGCTAGAAAAGAATTATACTGTGTGTTTTACCATGTTGTGACTTACTGGGATCTAAAAGCTTAGATTTTTAGTTCAGCCTCCAAAGCCCATCAATGAGTGGGAGAGACTAAGACTTCATTGGAGCTGGAACTAGTCCTTTCAGGGACTAAACTAATGAAGAATTTCTGCTGAGACTTCACCCTCCAAAGTCCATTCATGAGTGGGTAGCCCCCACCAATACTCTTTTCTCTGTCTCTCCATTTAAATTTATTTTTAATTTTCAGTTTTTAAAGGTAAAGTAATTTCTTGGCTTTCAGATCCTCCTTTTTCTTGGTAATTCTTACCTTTCCCCTGTCCCATCTAGGAGAGGCATACATTCCATCAGAGCTTTCATTTTATTTTTTGATTAAAAAACTTTTTTAGCAAAGACTCCATCGGAGCATTCATTTTATTTTTTGATTAAAAAACTTTTTTTTGTAATTTTTAAAATTTTTTTCTTTTTCTCCCCCTCTTTCTCTGTTTTCTTTCTCCTTTTCTTTTACCTTCACCACTTTGCTGCTCATCCTCCACACACTGAGTGTTTAGACAGGTCTAAGTGAAACGAAATCAAACACCTGAATACTATTAGGGACAGAATATTCTTCAATTCTCACTGACTCCATCACATAAAGGGAGATAAATGGCAGTGAATTTGCAGATTACCTCCTCCTGCACTCCTGTGAATGCTCAGATTGAACTTCAAGATATTAGGAAGAAATATATAACCCATCAGATGACCAGAAATCATGACAGAGGCACAAAAAATATGAGAAACCAAGAAAATACCCCTCCCTCAAGGGGAAAGAATAATTTCTCTTCATCCACAGACAGTATAATGGAACTCACAGAAATGTCTTATAAAGAATTTAGAATATTCACAGTGGCAAAACTAGTAGAGATCCAAGAGAAAAGATACAATAAACTCCAGAAGATGCAGAAGGAAAGAGCCATGAGTTCCAGGAGGTGAGGCAGTTCTTGCATGATATGAAAGAGGAAATACTCACCATTAAAAAGAATCAAATGGAACTGATAGAGATGAAAGCTGTAATACAGGAAACCAAACCGACCTTGAAGTATTAAAAGCAGGCTAGATCATACAGAAGATTGATCTCAGATGTAGAATACAGACTCACTGGATTAGAAAAATCCATCACAAAGACTGAGAAAATAGCCATAAAAAATTAGAATAATATGTGAAATACTAGATACCATTAAATGTCCAAACATCTGGATAACTGGTATCCCAGATGGTGAAGAGACTGATAAGGGCATTGATAATCTATTCCATGAAATCCTAGAAGAAAACTTTCCACACCTAGAGAGGCAGCCAAAGATCCAGATCCAAGAAATACAAAGGACCCCAAATAGTATCAACCCAAGATCTTCATCAAGACACATTATAGCCAGATTGAGTAAAACTATGGACAAAAATAAGATACTAAGATTGGCAAGAGAAAAATGCCAAGTTACCTACAAAGGATATCTCATCAAGCTAACAGTGGACCTCTCATTGGAAACAATGCAAGCAAGGAAAAAATGGGAAAATATATTCGAAATGTTGAGTGAAAAACAATTTCAATCAACAATACTATATCTGGCAAAATTATCCTTCATATGGGAAGAAAAGACAAGAACATTCTCAGATAAACAAAACCTGAAATAATTTACCAACACTAGACCAGCTCTCCAAGAAGTTCTGAAGGGAGTGCTATCTCAGGAAAACTTAATACAGACACACAGAAATAAGAGTTCAAAAGCAACTAGGAAAATGGCCAACTTTATGGTAGGGACAAATCTGGAGTTGAATATTGTCTTTTAGAACTTAAACGGAAAGCTCGGACCACCACAGAAGATAAAGTACATGAGACTGAACTGCTGAAATAGAATTTTATGACTTCTAACTGAAACATTACTCATCTTCTATGCTTTGTTTTCCAGATTTGAGGATTTTTGTCTTGTCTTTAACTGCCAATAGGTTTATGTACCTACTGTTTGAACAGAATCCTAACCCGTTTCTTGGCTTTAAGTCTTAAGCAAAATACTCTTTAACATTTTTTGGTTTTGACTTATTAAAGTTAAAGCTGTCTTTCTTGAAATTAAAAATATATTAAAAACACCTGTTTAATGACCACAGTAAGCTATTTAGCCTCAGCCAGGTGTTACTTTATAGTATATCCATTCTACTCACAAAGTTTCATGTCTGAAGTCAGACTTGTGTTCACAGACATCTATATATCAGCTGTACTTGCTATTGAAAGTAGTTAGTTTAATTAAGATATTTTGTGAATCAATAAAATGTAGGTAAGAAAAAAGGAATGGAAAGCAACTGTAACTACCAGAGACAATGTGGAAGGAGGATGGGAAATGGCTGAGGGTGAGAAACAGGGGGGGAAATATATTTAAGAAACAAGAAATGGAAAATGTTGATGTGTGTCATGAGCTAGTGGATTCTCAGACAGTTTTCCTAAACAGCTTTGACATCTAGAAGGTCAGAGAACCTGTCTTTGGGGATTATCATAGCAGCATTTTGAACTGTCACTTGAGACACATCTTGCTGTGACCCCACACTTTGATAGAGTCCATGTGCTTACATGTGAGAATGAGATAGAGAATAAAAGAGAAAGACAGAGAAATGAGCACCCTCCATGGAGTTTGATCATACCCTGATCCCTTTCCTCCAGTCCTCCTGCCTATAAGATCCTGGGCATTCATATATATGCCTGGCATGTTTCGGGCTGACCAAGCCAGGGACTCAAAGCATGGTCATGATGTGGGATCTGGGTTCTCTTGAGCAGCACATTAAAGTTGCACCACAGTGTGGGCTACTAAGTTTTACACTCTTCACAAAAGAGATAATTATCTAAGAAAAATTGATGCAAGAAATTTGGCCTAAGAAATTGCGTAGGACCCCAGAAAATAAATTCAACTCAAAATTGACCTAAGAAAATGGAGAACATAAGAATAATCAAAATACTTGAACTATTCAATAATATGTAGTGTATTCATGCTGGGAAGATTTATTTTGTATGCTACAAAGATGTACAGTGATGAAATGTTAATAAAGAAGATAACATGGAAGAAAATAATATGGGGTAATTAAAATGGGATTTTTTTTTAGAATGCTAACCCTGAAAACCTGTGGTTCCATTTGAGTTTATTGGTGTCTTCTCCAAAATGTTCAAGAAGCAGACACTTCCAGTGCTTTACAGATGCTCCTTGGCGTAGGATGCTATTACACTCCAATAACCATTGTGAGTTAAGAATATCATAAATAGAAACTACATTTAATACACATAACATCATGGCTGACCTACTATAGCAACAAAGCCCAACACCTTTGTATCCAGTCGTGAGCCACTGACATTTTGTCCACCCCTTCATTTATAAGTCCTGAATACATGGCCTCGTGACTGAATTTGTGAGGATACATCAAGAAGACCTTCTGGTACTGAATACCCTCTACCTAATTTCAGGGGAGGTGGAGAAATACAGTCCTTTTGCATAACCAGAAAGAGGAAACAGCAGGGTGGGCACATGGCATGAATCTACCACAGCATGGCCAGACCCTTTACACAGTAGGATCCAATGGGCATGCTATATGTAGGGGCAAGACTGAAGATGGGTAGACCCAGTTAACTGACTTTTGGGGGGTTTTTGCAGGTGCTGGAATTATAAATGATTTCAATACCTTTTTTTGTCCATTTTCTTAAACTCAATCCAATAAAAAAATAAATGTTATATTAAGTAATAGTGATTTTTTGAATAGTATAAAACTGCTTATTGTGAAATAAATAAACATTTTCAATAGAACTTTATATAAATCTTTATCTCCTGCTCTTCCTGCTAATCTCTGCAGGGACAACCTGGCTTTCTTCAGGAAATTATCTTTTCTAGTTCTAAATTCAGTCCTAGGTCTGTCTTACTTACAGAGAAAGCCTTCTAAAAATGTACAGACAGTGCATTTTCACTTAAAGATTGGTTGTCAGAAAAGTCGTGACGTATTTTTTCTGTTTTTCTATGCAAATACGTCACGACTTTTCTGACAACCCAATAGTTTTTTTTTTTTTTAGAACATCTTAAATTTTTAATCCTTTCTTTACAGGTTAACTAGACCACTTTTGATTAAGAAAAGTGTTAGTAACTGCCACAAACGAACGCCAGGCGGTGGCCCATGTCAATTTTCCACAGAGTCCTGCTTTGCGGGGTGTCTGATGCACTGCTCGGGGTCTCTGCTCACACTTGCTGGGATCAATCGTGGCAGATTTTAGTCCACAGGTTGCTTTTCCCCATATTTCTTTGTAAACTCTTCAGCGTTCTTACAGAATTTTTTACGGTCCTTAGAGTATTCTTCAGCTAGGTCAGCCCAGAGCGGGTGCTCGGGCTGGGGGTCGTTCACCAGTGCTATGAAGGACTGGATTACTTGGTTGGTTTTGGTGGCTGGCTTCCAGGTTTCAGCACTAATTACTGGCAGACAGACCTGCCCCTTTTCATCGATGTTTGGGTGATAGATCTTTGTTTTACATGTGATCTTCGGTGGTTTGAATGGGTACTCTGCTGGAAAGTTGATTTCGATTCTGAAGGCCCCCTTGTCATATGGAAGGTTGTCAGGAACAATAAGCCCTTGCCAAGTCAATAAATTAGCTTCATCAACCTGGATGTTACGGAAGTTTTTCATTCCACATTTGTGGATTTCTTCAAGCTCCATCAGCCTCCTGCTGGCCGCCATCTTGGATCTGGTGCTGCTGCTTTCCCCCTGACAACCCAATTTAAATAAACTAACTTGTTTTTATTTTTTAAGAGTAATTTTATTTAACTTTATTTATTTGTTTATTTATTTATTTTCATTTGACCAGAGAGGGACAGAGTGAGAAAGAGAGAGAGAGAACGTGAGAAAGCAAACTGCCTGGTCCAGGAACTGTGGTCGGCCATTTGGAGTTCAACATCCTTAACTACCATGCCACCTGCTGGCCCCTTAAACTAACTTGTTAACTTACAAAGTATTTTTTTAAACTAATACTTCATCACCTCTAAGTGTTTTCTTTTCATTTTTTTTGGAGAGGTTTTTGCTATAGGGCATGTGCGCTTGCCAGACAGACAGAGAGAGATGGAGAGACAAGAAAGCGAAAAATCACCCCCTAGGTGGGATGGCCATGCCGCATTCCCTTCTCCTCCATTCTTCTCTCGGGATCTTGGGCATGCACGCACACGTGCCTGGCGTGAGTTTAAGCCACCGGGTCCGGGACTCGAACCGTGGTCGACTATGTGGGAGTCCAGCGACATAGCCATTACGCTAACTGCTGGTCCCTCTAAGTGTTTTCTTTATAGCTTCCCAGTGGAAGCTAAAATGATTTAAAAATCATTTCAGAATTCTGGTAACATTTTTTCTTAAAAAAATAAGTATTTTTTGGGGGGTGGGTAGCATTTAAAAAATGAATTCAAAGTAATTCTTTTTTTTGGATAACATTTAAGAGTGAATTAAAAAAAAAAGAATGAATTCAAATAAAAACGTGTTCGGTGATGACGTTCCAGGCAAAGGGTGTAGTGTGTATAAAGGCACAGAATTGTGATTATGAATCATCTATGCCAGTGGTTTTCAGAGTGTGGTTCCTGGACCATCAGCATTGCCTGGGAACTTGTTAAAACTTCAGTGCTTGGGAGTCTTATGTAGAATGAGAAACCATTCTAGTTTGTCTGGGGCTGTCCTAATTTCAACCTGGGAAATCCCATATCCCTGGAAACTCGTCTGGGCAAACTGTGACAGTTGTTCTAGGCTTCCTTTACCCAAGCCCTCTGAATCAGAAACCCTGACTGTGGGGTCCAGCAGTCTGTGTTTTCCTGGTTCTTGCTGATTCAGTGCTTGCTGAAGTTGAGAACTGCTGATCTAAGGAACTGTGAGGATTTTAATGCAGCTCTGATGGGAGACTGTGAGAAGGGACGAAACCGAGTAAGCAGAAATCAGGCAACGAAGGCCCTTGTATGCTTCGTTAAAATGTTTTATCCTAATTCTGATTAGCATTAACTCATCAACTCAAGTATTTTTAATTGGGGGAGGATATATTTTGAGCTGGATATATCCGTAGACAAAATCACTATAACTAAAATATTCCATTTTATCTACTAATAAAGTTGTATTTAACCAACTCCAGTTTGCAAATTAGTATAAAATTAAACATTTGAAAAGACATTGGTACCTTCGTGTGTACCAGCTCAGTATGTGTGCTTGGACAGAATTTCTAAATGACTATTCATTTTTAGCCTGTCAGACACTATATATTTTGCTTATACAGACTTAATACAACTTTGAATTTTAATAACTTTCTGGAAACAGAAAGTATTGCTGATTCATCAAATATATATTCTATGGAAGATGTTAGGGCTATGAATGCAGTTTATGAAATTAAGGGCAACTGCAGAATTGTTCTATTGTCAGTTGCTTGGACTATCATATTGAAATAGATTTTCCAAAATAAAAAACCTTAAAACAATGCTGTGCTTTTGTTTTATGTATAAAAATTTTATTTGGATGTTCCTTAGAGTTTGCTGCGATTATATCTTGCTTTATTTGAAGTATTAAGGCTTTATGTTGCACAAGGCCTTTGCATATATTTGGACGTTAAAACCTGTTTCTCAGAACTTGAAATAGTATCTCATCACACATTCTTACATCACATGTTTCTTCCTTTACCTTGTGTTTAGGAAATGGCTGGTACCTTGATGATGTTGTGATCAAGGATCCCACAACCAACCACGAATATGCTTTCTTCTGTCACAGGTTTGTAGGTGTGCTTTAACACCGAACATGTGAACCCATTTATTTCATATTAGTCAGTTTCAGGTGCATATCCTGTTGAGACCTAGAGAGCTTATTCAGTATTCTTGGTCGTTGATGCTTTGTTGGGTACCTCTTGTGAACATTAATGCGAGGTGCTACTGCTTCTATTCAGAAAGATGTCTATTATGTTTATCATATTCTTGATGATATAAATAGAATATTTCTTGCTATGTTAAAATAAATTTTGGGGTGTTGGCCTTGTTGTCTGGTGATTAAGGGAGCTGGATATCATGCAGTTCAGGTCCTAGACCTGGTGGCTTCATAAACATGCTGTGTATATGTGCAAGTGTGCTCAAAATTCCAACGGGATGGGAAATGGAGAAGTGATCATGGTATGAACATACCCAATGGGAGGTGCCTTCTCCCTCTTTCTCTCTCTGTCTTTTTCTGACAAGCCCTCTGGCAAATACAATTACTTTTTTTTTTTTTTTCTGTGCAGCCTTAGTGACACAGGCAGTAGTATACCTACTTGCAAGCCACATGACCCTCTATGTTTTGGATCCTAGGTTGACCTGAAACATGCTGTAGACTTGTATGTGCCAAAGATCCTGACTGGCTAGAGGGCTGGGAGAAGGGAAGTGTGGCCTGGAACCTACCCCAACTCTCTCTCATAAAAGAAACTTAAAAAACCCCAAACCAACAGATTTTAAAATATGTGATTTCTCTTTATAGTAAGTAAGCAGAATGAAAGTCTCTGACAAGAAAACATAATCTCTTTGGAATAGGCCTCAGATTAGGCTCAAATTAACAGATGTACACAATGTTACATGTGACTTTTTACACAATGATGACATGGATGACCTACTCTTAAAAAGCCATGATTTTTTTAGTTATTTTTCTAGTTGTGGTGATAGATTTGCTGTTGGTTTCACATTCTGCCTGTTTCCTCATAGAACCAATAATAGCCATTGAAAAACTTAACTGACTGGGGTCAATAGATAGCATAGTGGTTATGTCACTGGACTCCCACATGGTCGACCATGGTTCGAGTTCTGGACCTGGTGGCTTAAAAATCATGCTGGGGTGTGTGTTTGCATGCCTAAGATCCTGGGAGGAGGAGGAATTGTGGTGTGGCCACCCTCCCTGGGTTTGATTTCTCATGTTCTCTTTTTGTCTCTCTCTCCCTGGTGAGTGCATGTTTCCTAAGGCAAGAACCTCTCAAAAAAGAGAAGATAACTGGTTAGTGTTTGAACTGTATTTGGTGATCAAAGAACAAGTTACAATCATTGGTTCAATGGGTGTAAAATCTTTAACATAGGGGTTAGCAGGCTAACTGAGGCCCTCACCCATGGGTTAGGGAAAAAGTTATACCATCCTTACCAGAGAGTAGCTTCTCTTTCCACCTCCTTTGCACAATTACAGCTATCCTGGGATTTCATTTTCCATTCTGTATTCTTATACCTTTACCAACTAGAGAGCCATGGCTTTTTCCATTCCTGTTATCCATTATTCTTGACTTGAATAGATAATTGCCGATGGTTAGCCTGAAAATAATTGATACGGTTTTCTTTGCACAGATGGCTGGATCAAGGGGAAGATGATAAGAAAATCGTCAGAGAATTGTATGCCAGGGATAACAGTATCTTCTCTATGAGTGAGTGTCATGTACTCACATTTCATAGGAAATTTATTTTTATGACAACTGAAGAAAGCATGACATTCTTGAAATTAATGGTCCTCTCTTTCCTTTATCTTCTCAGGGCAGAAGCTAGAACTTAAGAGAAAAGAAACAGTAAGATTTTGCTTTGGGCTTTAAATTATTTAGTACAAACAATGTTCAAAAAGTTATTTGATGTGTTAAAACAAAGTCAGGGCTGTTTCTCAGTAATTTCTTCTCTTTGTGTCGCCTCATACTGGTGTTTTGTTTGTTTTGTTTTGCTTTGCTTTTTAGTGGACTGCAGAGAGTTGGAAGTTTACAAAAGGAAATACTGTCCAGTTCTACAACAGGCTGACCAAAGGCTTTGTCCGTCTGCATCCAAGTGGCACAGTTGATGCCACAGGAGAGAAGACAGACAGATATGGTAAGGTCATTGGACAGAGCACATGGTGCTGGTAGGTCTGGGAGCTGAAGAAAGGCATGTTTATTGACACAGTTTCATTTACGGTTTCACTCCTTCTTTTTCATATGGCTTTATACCAGTATTAGGCCATTAAAGTAATTCGTCATCTACATTAATACAAATGGGAAAAAGACAACAGACTTTAAATCTTGGCAGATAATGTCATTATGCAGAACAGTGCACCATGGAAAAATTCATATTTGATATTATTTAATGGAGGAATAAAACATAAGCATTTAGCATTAATTGCTCATAAGGAACTGTAGATGTAGCTTTTCAATGATATGACCATTTAAGAAATTATATCAGTTCTAAATTTTGAGCACCTATTCTCTACAAAACACCATGTTAAATAATTTGAGAGCCACAGAAATAACTAAGGTATTTTACTGAATTCAGACACTTATAATCTAATGGATAACACAAACACATGCAAAAATTCTAATATTGGTAGTATTGTAATAAAGGTACAAAGGAAAAGGCAGACAAGGAAAAAGATTTGATGTTCAATGTCAGCCTGTCAAAAAGTCCTAACCGTCGAATTAACAAAGAGGTCATATGCTGTGTGATGATGGCAGACTTCTAACTGTAAACTCAAATCTTCAACTTCTTTTGACATTTGAACCTTCACAATTTGAACAAAATTTGCCTGCTTTATCTGTGGAGTTCACTTTGCTAGACGTTAGTCGAAACTGGACTGCTCCAATAGCCTGTGGGATATGTTGGAGATACTAACCTGTAGCATTTCCTCAAAATGTAACTTCCTCCATCTCAGATTAGAGATCCCAGGAAATAATCCAGTTTTCCCTGCTATAAAAATATGTGGTCATTTAATATATTGGCTAGTAGATTCTCCTTTCAAAATTAATCTGTTCTTAGACATTTCCCTAACCTACTGGTTCCCACTTGAGAGTCCTTATCCACTTACATCAGTTCAAATGGCCCTTCACACTCTGACCCTGCACGCCCTGTTGCCAATGTTGATTTTCCTTATGAGGATGGTAAATGGTATTTGCAGATATGACCACATAATATCTCCCTTTATTAAATCAGAAGCTGTAAAGATCTCAGTTTTCCTAGCAGGGAATGTAAGACCACTAGGGCAGAGCCAAAGACTAATTCTCACAGCAAATGCGGTAGCCAGAGCAGTATCTTGTGTTGGTTCTCTGAATGCCAGTCCCGCAGGGTTGTGAGGTGAGCTCTTGATGGTTACCTGCACATCCGTCGGGCAGACATTCCTAAATTGGGGAACTCTGATCTCATATAAGGCTGTTCATTTCTTTTACCCAGAGAATGAGACAGAGATACAGGTAACACACACACACACACACACACACACACACACACACACACACAATCTCTTATTCTGGAATATAAGCAATATAAGCAAACTTCTTCCAGGGAGGGGAAGGAAAGGTCTTTACTCTTAGTCTCCAGGGACTTGTCAAAAGAGGGACATCTTTATGCTTTCCTATGCTGGGATATCTTTTTATATATACATTTCATAAATACCTTTACTAAGAGGGTCTGGATCATGTTGGAATGTGAGAAATCTTGGGACTAGGGAGAATCGTCTTCTAGAACACCTTCTGCAGGCTAGTTTATAAAGTGGTCTTGATACCCCCATATCAAGAAGTGGGACCACCCTTTGGGTGGGGTCAGCCCTTTTTCCAAGTCCTGACTAATAGCATGCAGCTGAAGCAACATTTTAACTTTCAAGATCTGCATCTTTTCCCTTCACTTCTTGGATAAATCCTTTGTGGACCCCAGCCCTGATGCTGTGAGGAGGCCCAGACAAGTGTGCAGAGATGTCCATTCTCAAAGAAAGACTGGGGTTCTGCCAGCCCTAGCTGAGTTCCAGACCTACGGCCAGCACCACTGCCAGCATGCCAGCCAGTGTGTGGACCAGATGAACTGCTAGATGATAGAAATAGAGAAACTTTTTATCCTTTGGTGTTTTAAGTTTCTTTAGTATGCCAGCCCTGCATATATGAAGCAGGATGAGCAGTCCTTAAACAGGCAGACAGGATAATACGAGTAATTTCCCTCAGTGGAGCTGAGGTTTTTGCAACAGGAGGTCTTTTATGTGTGATAATTACTTGCAGTATTACTTCATGATGTTACATTCAGTGTCCTCTCAATTCGCACTCAAGAATCACTTTTCACAGGCCTGGGAAGTGTGATGAACAGTGCTGACCTGTGGGCATCTTTTCAGAAAATATTTTAGGGACATGTCTCTGAGATATATTGCTTTATAATTTTTCTTTCACAAAATTATTTTTGTTTTTTTATCACCATAAGCCAATCCTTCTAGTTGTTAAGCTGGTTGTTAATTTAGCCAGATTTTCATACTCAGAGAGCTAGCTCACTCATTTCTCTGAGTATTATTGAACCGTTTCTTGGCAATACTAGACTTAAAGGTAGACACAGAGCATGAGGAATTATTTGAAATGCCACAGGAGTTTCATTTTATGTTGATCAACTCTTAGATACTCAAAACAATATTGTAATAACATTGATAGAGATAGCTAACCACAAGTCTTCTTGTCTCTAGTTAAGGATCCTACAACCAAAAGGAGAGACCAAAAACTATTCCACTTTAAACACTGAATTATTTGTCTTTTAATGTTTATTTTATTACGTACAGAGAGGCACACAGACAGATAGATACTTCTTTGGTGGCGTCTTTATGCAGTGATCCTCCTCCGAGCCCTGCACCCAGCCGGGATCATAGGTGTGCTCACTGCCAGCATAACACTGAAGTATTTTATTTAATTTTATGTTTTCTTATTTACATATAATTATTGTGCATTTTTATGGCATACAATATGGTTTTTCAAAGCATGCACAGGGCATGTGATAATCAAATCAAGAATATTACCATAAACATCATTTTCAACAAAGAACCTTGCATTCTTGTGTTTGCTGAATGCTTTGCTGAGTCCCTCCCTCCTGCACCCCACTATCCACTGCCTTCCCATACAGACTCTGGTATCTTCACTTGTCCTCCCTACTCTCAGGTTTTAAATCTTTTAATTTCTGCCATAGAATGTAGACATTCAGTATATGTTGAGCACTTATTTGTCGTATTTGTCTTTCGTAGTCTAGCTTATTTCACTTAACATCAAATCACAGTGATTCATCCACTTTGTTTCAAGTAACAGAGTCTTGCTGTTCTTTATGACTGAGTAGTATTCCATAACATTGCACTGAACTCTTAGTGGTTATTTTTGTTTAGGTTTTTGCCATTGGTCAATGTGCTCACTGGAAAGAGAGAGAGAGGAGGGAGAGAGAGGGAGAAAGTGAGAAATCACTTGCCTCAGGGGGGATGGCCATGCTATAATCCCTTCTCTTCCCATTCTCTTCATGGGATTTTGGGCATGCACACACATGTGCCTTGTGTGATTTTCAGTTCCTGAGATCTGGGGCTCAAACCTCTATTGGCCATATTGGAGTCTAGCACCTTAACCACCATATCACCTGCTGGCCCCCTTGATGGTTATTTTGTGTTAATATCAGTTTCACAAACTTCACATCTCCTGAAATTACAAAGAATTTACTATAAAATATAGACTTATATTGTTTTCTCATTTTACATTAGTAGATTAGTAGTCATTTTTATTTATTTATTTTTTTGGAGAGGTTTTTGCTGTAGGATGTGTGCACTCACCAGAAAGACAGAGAGACAATGAGAAATCAACCCTTAGGGAGGATGGCCACATCGCAATCCCTTCTCCTCCATTCTCTTCTTGGGATCTTGGGAACGTGTGCACATGTGCCCGGTGTGAGTTTAAGACACTGGGTCCAGGACTCGAACTGTGGTCAGCTACATGGGAGTCTAGCGACATAGCCATTATGCTAATTGCTGGTCCCATTAGTAGTCTTTAAAGAGAAAAAATTAGTAATCTAGATTCAGATATATTTGATTTTTATTCCTAAAAGAATTAAACGTGTATTTAAAATTTTTGCAACAGATCACATAACTGGAAGTTCCCAATGTGTTATTCTCCTCAGACCTCTGTATCATCTGTGTATGGATCTATATAAATAGTTTCACCAGGTTTTGATAATAGATTTTTTTTTTAATTTTTATTTTTGGAGTTCTTGTTTATTTTGTATTATGTCTTATTATATATGGAAGAAGTGACTACATTTTTCAATGTGAAGGTTTTAAAATATGTCCCCAAATTACTTGACACTGTTTCATTCAAACGGCAGAAACTAATTTCTCCCCCCTTGAATATGGGCTGGATTCAGTGACTTTCTACCAATCAATGGGATATGGTATGTGTGTCTTTCAGGAATTTAAATCATAAAGGGCATTACAACTTCTTCCTGGCACTCTTAGGTCAGTAACTCTGGAGGAAGCCAGCTCTATGTCATCAGGACATTTAAACTGTCCTACAGAGAGGCTGGTATGGCAAGGAGCACAAGCCCTTCCCAACAGCCATGTGAATGAGTCATTTGCTGAGAGAATCCTCCAGTGCCCGTCAAACTTTCAGATTAGTCCCTATCAAAGACTTGATTGCAACCTCAAGAGAGACCCTGACACAGAGCCTCCCAATATATCCACATTCCTGACCTACAGACATTATAAGCCAATGAATGTTTGTTTTGAACTGTGAAGTTTTAGAGTAATATTTTCACACCACAGTAGATCCCTAATACATAAGTTCATACACTGTTCTGTAAAGTACCTGCTCACAGTATTTTCTCACTCTAGATACTAGGATAGGTATCACCGTCCCTTCATGTTACGTATGACTTCTACATTTTGCAGTGGTGCAGTGGGAAGTCCTGAATAGTCAGTGCATTTCCCTACAGTGTCAATATTCGTGGCTCTTTAAGGACTATGGATGTATTTTTACAAACTGTTCCCTGCAAAATTCAGTGCAAGGATTAGGAGAAAAATATTTCTCATATAAGAGCAACAGAGCTGCTAGCCCAGTTACCCAGCAGTTAAGGGAGTGAGATCTTACAAGGCCAACTGTTGTTCAAATCCCAGCCCCAGAAGCTGGAAAATTAAGCCAGGTGCATGTATGTGTGTGGCCCAAATCTGAATAGAATAGATAAATGGAGAAGGAGTAGCCACATGACCATGTCCCATTGGAGGATGCTTCCTCCCTCTACCTTTCTCTCTGTCTTTCTCTCTGGCAAATTTTAAAAATTATAGCAAGAAACCACATTCTTTCATCATAAAAATAACTCACCAAACTAAGGATGGAAGGGGATTTCTTCTACATGGTAAAAGGCACATGTAAAAAATCACTACATTGTAGTTGGTGAGAAAAACTGAAAGCTTTTCCCTTAAATCAAGAGTAAGACAGGGATGCCTCCTTTTGCCACTTCTATTTAACATTTTACTGGAAGTTCTAGATGGAACAGTTAGGCAAGAAAAAGAAATAAAAAGCTTCCAACTTGAAAAGGAAGATGTAAAACTATAGATGACATGACCTCAAATACAGGAAATTTCAAAGAATCCATACAAAAATGTGTTACAACTATATTTCAACATCATAGGATACAAGATAGGCACACAAAAATAATCTGTGGGACCAGCAGATGCCGTAGTGGTTACATTGCTGGACTCCCACATGGTCGATCATGGTTCAAGTCCTAGACCCAGTGGCTTCAAAATCACACCGGGTACATGTGTGTGTATGCCCAAGATCCTGGGAGGAGAATGGAGGTGAAGCAATTGAGACATGGCCGTGCCCCCCGGGAGGTGACTTCTCACTGTAGCTGTCTTTCTTGCCCACACCTTAAGACAAAAATCTCTTAAAAAAAATTGTAATCCTTTGTAGAAGCAATGAACAATCCATAAACAAGATCAAGAGAACAACTCTATTTTTAATATAAAATTCTTAGGAATAAATTTAATCAACAAGTACAAGATTTGTATACTGAAAATTATGAGACATTTTTGAAAGAAAAAAAGAACTAAATAGGTAGAAAGGCATGCTATGTTCATGGATTAGAAGTCTTAATATTGTTAAAATAGTAATGCTCTGGCACTGTCAAATGGCATGGTGGTTAAGGCAGCTGGACTCCCACATGGCTGACCGCAGTTCGAGTCCCAGACCTGGCAGCCTGCTTTCTCACTTTCCTTCTCTCCCTCTGTCTCTCTCTGGTCAACTTCAAAAAAAGTAAATAAACTAAGTTTTACAAAATGACAATGAATAAAATTAAACAATAATTTTTTTCTTTTCTTTTTTTTTTTTTGAGAGGATTTTTCTGTAGGGCACATGTGCTCGCCAGAAAGACAGAGA
>NW_006159504.1:5095871-5096680 GCF_000334495.1 Tupaia belangeri chinensis | reverse complement strand
GTCCCCATTCCTGGTGTCAGTTTAAGAACTCGAACCACAGTCGACCATGTGGGAGTCCAGCGACATAGCCATTACACCAACCATTGGTTCCAATAAAATAATTCTTTAAAAAAATAAAATAATAGTGCTCCACAAAGTGATCTACAGATTCAATGCAATTTATCAAAATTACCACAACTTTTTCTGCAGAAATGGACAAATACTAAATTTTATGTGGAATTTCAAAGGACTTCAATAAGTCAAACAATATTGAGAAAGAAGAACAAAGTTGGCAGATTGATATTTCTTGATTTTAAAATTACTATAAAACTAAAGTAATCAAAACACTGTAATATTGGAAAAAGGATAGACATATAGACTAATGGGATAGAGAGTCCAGAAATAAAACCATGTGATATGGTTTGACTATTCCTTCCAACATTCATATATTCATCCATTATAATGGAATTAAGAGGGTAAACATATTTAAAGTAGAAAAATGACTGATTTAAAGTAGAAAAATGGGATCTTTGGGAGATTAGTGATTGGATGGTTAAGGTATGGTTTCCATTGACTGGATCTGACATGTACATAAAGAGTGGAAATGAGACAAGCAAAGGACACACAGATAGAATCCGTGCTCTGCTCTACTTAAGACCTTGCCTTTGAGGTTAGCAGGTGGCATAGTGGTAAGGTGCTGGACTCCCACTTGGCCAACCACAGTTCAAGGCCTGTGCCTGGTGACTTGAAACTCACACTGGGCACATGTGCATACATGCTCAAAAATCCCAAGAGGAGATTGGAGGAGAGGGGATTTCAGCATGGCCATC
>NW_006159504.1:5084254-5095783 GCF_000334495.1 Tupaia belangeri chinensis | reverse complement strand
CACACACACACACACACACACACACACACAATCCTTTTTTCGTGTTGTATATTCACCAGAATTTAGACCTGGACCCTGACCTCCAAACTGTGAGTTGAATAATAAACCTATATTTCTTTATGAAATCATCCAGTCTCAGATATTTCTATTAGCATGGAAATAGCATATTAAAGACACTATATATTTATGGTCAATTGGTTTTCAATAAGGATATCAAAAACATCCAATAGAGGAAGGATAATCTCTTCAACAAATGGTGCTGAGACAATGATATACAAATGCAAAAGAATTAAGTTGTATTCTTACCTTATAGGATATACAAAATTTAACTCAAAAATGGACTGAGGACCTAAATGTAAGAGCTAAAACTATAAAAATCTTATGTGGAAACATAAATGTAATTCTTTGTGTCTTTGGAATAGTCAGTGGTTTCTTACATGTGACATCAAAAGCATAAAAAGTAGATTAGTTGGACATGATTCCCAGAAGAGATTGATTAAATGAATATGTATGCACACATATTTTATTTAAGTACACTCCTGCATGGTATAACAACTACCATCAACAACAGACAGCATGTATGACAGTGAGCTCATAAAGTTATAATGGAGCTGAAAACTTCCTATTAGCTAGTGATGTTGTAGCCAACATAATGTTGTAGCACAAACATATTACTCATGCAGTTATAGTGATAGGAAATGTATTTCCCTGCCAGCCACATAGGTGTATAGCACATATAATTATGTACATTATGTAATATTTGATATAATAACTGTTACTTGTTTATGCATTTACTGTGCTATGCTTTTTATCATTATTTTATTTATTTGTTTATGTACTCCTCTTACTTGTTGAAAAAAGAGTTGGGCCAACCCATTGCTTGGTGGTTAAGGGAGCTGGATTTCACATGGCTAACAGCATGGTTCAAAGCCTTGACCTCGTGTTTTGAGAAATGCTGGACACTGTGTGTGCATGCCCAAAGTCCTAAAAAGGAGGAAGGAAAGATTGAGGACAAGGGATTGTGGTGTGACCACATACCTTATGGGGGTTGCTGTCTTGCTTTCCTGCCCTCTCTCTTGTTCTCTCTCTCTCTCTTCCTGGCAAGTGCATATTACCTCTGGTAAAATTTAAAAAAATTTACTATAAAACATAATGTCCCATTATTCCAACAGAATAATTCCTTATACAGCTCATGTTTATTGAGTCTCCTGATTTCATAATTTTCTCTTGTGCTTGATTTAACCTCATTTTTTGTTCATTATGGCTCTTCCAGTGAGACAAGATGTACAGGTGTGAGATAGTGATATTGACAACCCTGATTTTGAATAGGTCTCTATTAATGAGCATGTTTATGTCCTAGTTTTCAACAAAAAGCTTAGAAAATGAAATTAAATTAAAAATATTAAAAATAATGCTTATAGAGCAAGCATATAAAGAAATATATTTTTATATAGCTATACAATGCATTTGTATTTTAAGCTAATTGTTATTGTAAGGAAGTCAATTTTTTTAAAATTGGAAAGTTTATAAAGAAATAAGGTACAATAAACTAAGGTCAATTTATTATTGAAAAAATATTTTAAAAAGTAAATTTAGGCTATTGTTTCCAACTTCTACCCCATCATTTGTTCTGGCTCCTATGTGGCAGAAGCGAGTGTGCAGATCAAGGCCAGCAACCACCTTGGAATCTGTGCACTCTAATCACCCGCTCCAGGTGTGAGTCCCTCTTACTCCCAACTTCTACCCCACCATTTGTCCAGGCTCTTGCATGACAAAAGCAAGTGTGTGGATCAAGGCCAGAGACTGACTTGGAAGTTTCACTCTCTCCCATTCATCACAGACGTGATAGTTTTCTTGAGTGTGCCACACTTTCTTTTTCATTTGAAACTCTGCAGCTCAGCCCCAGGTGCATCTGTTCTTTAGAATCTGGGAGGCATCTGGAACACCCAGTTCCAGCAACAAAAGTACAGCTTACAGGCAGGGTGAGTATCAGAGAGACAGGGCTACAAAGAGATCATGGATCACATCCTCTCGCATGACTTTAAGTGCTCAAAATTAACTCTTAAGAAATTAGGAAGAGACATATAATCCATCAGATGACAAGAAACCACTGCACAGGCACAGAAAGTAAGAGAAACCAAGAAAATATCTCTCCCCTAAGGGAAAATAACAATTCCTCAGCATCCACAGAAGGTACAGTGGAAATTGTGGAAGTGTCAGATAAACAATTCAGAATATTTATAGTGGCAAACCCTAATGAGATGCAAGAGAAAAGAGGCAACGAACTCCTGAAGATGCAAGAGAAAAGAGATAAGAGCTACAGGAGATGAGGGAGTCCCTCTAAGAGTTGAAAGAAGAAATAAACACCATAAAAACGAATCAAATCAAGATGTAATACAGAAAACCAAAACCTCCCCTGAAAATATTAAAAGCAGATTAGATCATGCAGAAGATCAAATATTGGATGTAGAAGACAAAAACCTCTGACCTAGGAAAAAACCCAAAAATAATAGAGAAAATTACCCCCCAACCCCAAATGAGGATAACATATGAGAAATGCTAGATTCCATTAAACGTCCAAAGATCCAAATAGTTGGTATCCAGGAAAGTGAAGAATCTAGTAAGAACATTAAGATCCAAATAGTTGGTATTCAGGAAAGTGAAGAATCTAGTAAGAACATTAAAAATCTATTCCAAAAAATCCTGGAAGAATACTTTCTAAGTCTAGAGAAACATTCAAACATACAGACCCAAGAAATATGAAAGATCACAAATAGAATCAACCCAAGAAGATATTCTCCGCTGCACTTCATAGCCAGACTGGGCAAAACCACAGACAAAGACAAGATACTAAAATTGGCAAGAGAGAAACATCAAGTTACTTACAAAGGCTATCCCATCAGGCTAACACCAGACCTCTCATCAGAAACAATGCAAGCAAGGAAAGAATGGGGAAATATATTTGAAGTGTTAAAAACTATTTCAACCAAAATTACTAGACCCACCAAGACTGTCTTTCATATAAGAAGAAAAGATAAAAACATTCTTGAACAAAATCAGAAAGAATATGCCAACTCCAGACTAGCTCTTCAAGAAGTTCTGAAGGGAGTGCTATACCAGAAAAACTAAAGACAGACAGACAAAAATAAGAAAACAAAAAACAACCAAGAAAATGGCCAACTTAATGGTAGGAACAAGTCTGAAAATATCAACAATAATGTTGAATTGTTGAATGTTAATGATTTAAATTCTCCAAGAGACATAGACTAGCTGAATGGATAAAAAACAGAAACCCTCCATCTGTTGCCTACAAGAAACCCACCTCATGGATGAAGACATACATAGACTAAAAGTGAAGGGTGATAAAAGATATTCCATGCAAACGGAAACCAAAAAAGAGCAGGAGTCATGATACTAACTTCAGACAAAATAGGCTTTAAGGCAAAAACTGTAAGAAGAGACAAAGAAGGGCATTACCTAACAGTCAAAGGGTTAATTCATGAAGAAGATATAATGATTATTAATATCTATGCACCCAATTCAGTAGCTGCCAAATATGGGAAAGAAAGACTACTAAATCTAAAAAGAGAGAGACTGCAACACACTAATTGTTGGGAACCTCAATGCCCCATTATCTCCTTTACACAGATCAATGAGACAAAAAATAAGCAAAGAGATTCTGGACCTAAATGATATAATAAATCAGATAGACTTGACAGACATCTATAGAACTTTTCACCCCAAATTGCAAAATACACATTTTCCTCACCTGTACATGGTACCTTCTAAAAGACTGACCATAAGACAGGGTACAGATCAAGCCTTTACAGATTCAAAGGCATAGAAAATATATCTAGCTTCTTCTCTGACCATGATGAAATTAAACTTGAATTTAATTTCAAGAAAAATCCTTTAAAATACACAAACACATGGAAAACCTAAATAGACCCATAACAAGCAATGAGATTGAATCAGTAGTAACCTCCCAGCAAAGAAAAGCCTGAGTCCTGATGGCTTCACTTCTGAATTCTCCAAAACTTTTAAAGAAAAGTTAATCCCCATTCTACTCAAATTATTTCTAAAGATCCAAAAAGAAGGAATTCTTCCAAATTCATTTTATGAAGACTCATCATCCTCATTCCCAAAGCAGATAAAGACATGACAAAAAAAGCAAAACAACAGACTAATATCTCTGATGAATACAGATGTAAAAATGCTCAACAAGATACTAGCAAATTGTATCCAGTAACATATAAAAAAGATTATTCTTCACAACCAGGTAGGCTTTTTTCCAGGTATGCAAGAGTGGTTCAGCATAAGCAAAACCTGTGGAAAGGGAAGGAGGGGAAGGGAAGAGTATAGAGAAGGAAATAAGGGAGGAAAAAATAGAGAGGCATGACATTTGTGGGACACAGAAATGGTTTATTACCTATTAATGATAACATGTATAGTATTCTCAACTGTACTGCTCTGAGAAGTATTTCATGTTGGGTAAATTCTCTTTACAAGCCAAATGATATAGCAATTGAATGTTTAAAATAATAATCTGAAAAAAATGAAAAACTAGGGAACCAGCAGTTAGCGTAATGGCTATGTTGCTGGACTCCCACATAGTCGACTGCGGTTCGAGTCCTGGACCTGGTGGCTTAGAACTCATGCCAGGCGCTTGTGCGTGCGTGCCCAAGATCCCGAGAGGAGAATGGAGGAGAAGGGATTGCAGTGTGGCCACCCCCCCTGGGGTGGGGGTGATTTCTCGCTTTCTATCTCTATGTCTCTCTCTGTCTGTCTGGCGAGCGCACGCACCCTATAGCAAAAACCTCTCCAAAATAAAAAAAAGGGAAAAAAAGTGAAAAACTATTTGCTCCTGATGATGTGTATAGTAATGTCTTTGTCTTGACTAATATGCATAATAATCGTGATGGAAAAAGAAATTCTATACACTGTAAAGATATATGTGATTAAATGTAATATAAAAATAATTGAAAATTTAAAAAATACAAAACAAAAACAAATAATATGCATGCTCATAAATGCTATACATCATATCAACAGAAAAAAAGATAAAAATCATATGATCATTTCAATTGATGCAGAAAAAGCATTTGATGAAATACAGCATCCCTTCATGATTAAGATTATCTTAGCAAAATCAGCAAGAAGGGTCATTTCTCAACACAATAAAAGCTAAATATGAAAAACCTATAGTTAACATTATACTGAATGGTATAATGGTACGAGACAAGGCTGCTGACTTTCTTCACTCCTTTTCAATATAGTGTTGCAAGTCCTAGCCAATGCTATCAGAAAAGAGAATAAGATAAAAGGCATTTGAATAGAGAAAGAAGAGTTGAAAATATCTTTATTTGCAAATGACACGATGTCTATATCATTTGTATGTATGAACAACAAGTTGACTGAGGGTAGAACTGAAGATAGTAATGCCTTTTTCCATAGCCACAAAAAGTATAAGATACCTAGGGATAAATCTAAGCAAGGAAGTTGAAGATCTTTACAAGGAAAAGTAAGAAAACCTTAAAAAAGGTATTGAAAAAGACACCAAAAAGTGGAAGGACATTCCATGATCCTAGATCGGAAAAATTAATATCAAAATGGCAATTCTATTCAAATTAATCTACATATTTAATGCAATTCTAATCAAATTACTAGAGACATTCTTCACAGTTCTAGAAAAGACAATCATAGAATTTGTTTGGAATCATAAATGACCCCATATTGCCAAAGCAATCTTGTGCAAGAAGAGTGGAGTGAATGGGATCTCACTCCCTCACCCAAAGTATATTACAAAGCTGTGATCATCAAAATAGCATGGTACTGGCACAAAACAGACAAGTGAACCAACGGAACAGAATAGAGACCCCAGAAATACACTGCCAAACATACAGACAACTGATTTTTGGTAAAAGATACTAGTCAATCCAATGGGAAAAGGAAAGCTTCTTTAACAAATGGTGCTGGAAACACTGGATATCCACCTGCAGAAGGATGAAATTGGACGTCCATCTTTCACCATTAGCAAAAATCAACTTAAAATGGATCAAAGATCTGAACCTATGATCTCAAACTATAAAACTACTGGTGGAAAACAGTGGAAAAACTCTGGGAGACATTGTGGAGGCAACAATGTCTTAAAAAAGACCTCCAAAGCACAGTCAGTAAGGCAACGATTTCTTAAAAAAGACCTCCAAAGCACAGTCAGTAATCCCAAAAATAGACAAGTGGGATTACATCAGATTAAGAAGTTTCTGCATAGCAAAAGACACAGGAATTAGTGGAAATCAACAGTCCTTGGAATGGGAGAATACTTTTATAAACTATGCCTCAGATAAGAGACCGATAACCAGAATACACAGGGAACTCAAGTGGCTTACCTGAAAGAAATGACTAATCCAGTTAAAAGATGGGAAAATGAGCTGAACCAAAAACTCTCTAAGGAAGAAATGCAGATAGCCAACAAGCATATGAAAAAATGCTCAACATCCCTTATAAGGGAGATGCTGATTAAAACCACAATGAAATACCACCTAACCCCTGTCAGAATGGCAAAGATTAAAAATACCAAAAACAATAGGTGTTGGCGGGATTGTGGTGAAAGGGGAACTCTTTTCCACTGTTGCTGGGAATGTAAATTGGCCCAGCCACTGTGGAAAACAATATTCAGATTCCTCAAAGACCTGCAAATAGAACTACCATATGATCCAGCTTTCTACTTCTGGGTGGAAAGGACTCCCAAAGGATAGGAGAATGTTCTGTCAGAAAAGTGCTTGCACATCAACGATTAGTGCAGCATTATTCATGATTGCTAAGACATGGAACCAACCCGAACATTCACGAACAGATGAATAGATTGGACAAATGTGGCACATACACTCTATGTAATATTCAGTCACTAAAAAAAAAAAGCAAGAAGACCCTGGCATTTGATAGAAAGTAGACAAATATGGGAGATTTATTGCTGAGTGAAGCCAGCCAGGCTAGGAAAGAGAGACATTGTATTTCTCCACTTATACCAAATATTTGCACTGTATGGTAGAGACTGAAAGATTGGAGGACATAAAAGCACTGAAAATAGTTTTGCTTACTGGAGACAGTGTGGAAGGAGGGTGGGAGAGGGGAAGCGTATCAGGCAGGAAATTAGGGAGAAAAAAATAGGCAAGATATTTGAGGGACACAGAAATGGTTTATTATCTGTTGAAGATAACATGTATAGTATTCTTACCTGCCTGGCCTGAGGTATATTTCATGTTGGGTAAATTCTCTTTATAAGCTAAGTGATGTATAACTATTGAATATACAAAATAATAATTAAATAAAATAAAAACAAAAAACCCCACATTTCCTCTTTTATTTTCTTCTGTATTTTATTTTTACACTCAATCACTGTATAACTTATTTTATGTTTAAAATTTTAATTTTCTTTTCTCATGTGGATACTTAGTTTTCCTGGCAACATTTATTGAAGATACAGTTCCTTCCCCATGTTCTTGGTACCTTTGCTGGAAATTAGGTGAACATAAATACGTTTTTATTTCTCTTTCTCTTATTGTGTTAAATTGGTCTACGTGTTTGTCACTTTCTGTTTTGTATTATTATTTTCTCATTTCCATACTGTTTTTGTTACTATAACATTGTAGTATGTTAAAAACTGGTAGTTTGATTCCTTCAAAAAATTTTAGTGTAGCCTGAGTGTTTATAAGTCTATAATAGTATGAAAGAATGTCTAAGACTTCACATTCATTTGCTGCTCACTCGCCTCCTCACCCAGTGAAACTTTCAGTCCTGCAAGTTTGATTCATGGTAAGTGCCCTATAGAGTTGGACCACTTTTTGTCATATTTATACCATATATATTTTAAAGAACTATTTAGTTAAACTGAAGCCAGCAAGTGATGTAGTGGTTAAGGCACTGGACTTTCATATGGACGATGGTAGTTTGAGTCCTAGACCTGGAGGCTTGAAAATCATGCTAGGCATGTGTGCATACATGTCCAAATCCTGAAAGGAGAATGGATTGTGGCGTGGCCATCCATCTGGGGAGTGATTTGTAACTTAATTTCTGTCTCTGTCTGGTTGGGGCTCTGCATTTCCACATGGTCAACCGCTGTTTGTGTCCCAGATCTGGCGACTTGCTTTCTTGCTTTCTCTCTCTCTTTCTCTTTGTTTCTCTCTGGTAAGCTTATGTGTCCTATGGAAAATTAGAGAAAAAGAATGATAATATCAAGTAAAAAAGTAATTCTAAAAAAGAAAAAAGAAATGCCCTTGTGTTACAATTGCCTAGAGCATTCAGGACAGTGACAAGCTGTGCATGTTGTCGCCTGGGAGCAGGAGGCTGTAGCAGACAACCTTGGTGTGGAGAAGGCTATCATATCTAGGTTTCTGTAAGTGCCCCCCATGATGTTCAGGCCATGATGAAAACCACCTAAGGGTGCATTTCTCAGACTGCATCCCCGTTGTTATGCACAGCACAGCTCTACTTAACATGTGACAGATACTGGTCTTGCTGCTGGGGGTGGAGGGCAGCAATCAACATGGAAGTGTGTGATTCTTCAAATTAGAAGAACTTGCCCATAAAACAATATGAGCCAGAAACTAACTGAAAGCAATGGAGGCAACAGGCCTCATCCCTTTTTTGGAGGGAATGTTCCATTGCTTCTGAAGGACACACAGTATTATTGTCATTAATAGTTGCTCTTTAGTACAGTTATAATCTTTTCTTGTTTTTTTTTGTTTGTTTTTTTGTTTGTTTGTTTTGGAGAGGTTTTTGCTATAGAGCGTGCGCACTCACCAGACAGACAGAGATATAGAGACAGAAAGCAGACAGAGACATAGAGACAGAAAGCGAGAAATCACCCCCCAGATGGGATGGTCATGCCGCAATCCCTTCTCCTCCATTCTCCTCTCGGGATCTTGGGCACGCACACACGCGCCCTGTGTGAGTTTTAAGCCACCGGGTCCGGGACACGAACCGTGGTTGACTAAGTGGGAGTCCAGCGACATAGCCATTACGCTAACTGCTGGTTCCCATACAATTATAATCTTTTCATGCCTCTAGGATGGTAAATGTCAATCTAGTGGGGAAAGGTATGTGCAGCTTGAAAAAAAGTCTTAATTCTGATATGCCCTTCTAGAGTATTCTTTGCAGTTGAAAAATCACTGATTTGGGGCCAGCCAGGTGGTTGTGGTGGTTAAGGAAGCTGGATCCCACATAGCCTACTGAGTGATTCAAGTCCCAGACCTGATA
This sequence comes from Tupaia belangeri chinensis, assembly GCF_000334495.1. Taxonomy (NCBI): domain Eukaryota; kingdom Metazoa; phylum Chordata; class Mammalia; order Scandentia; family Tupaiidae; genus Tupaia; species Tupaia belangeri. The sequence goes on along the minus strand of NW_006159504.1, from coordinate 5,086,525 downwards.
GGTTGAAAAACATGCTGGGTGCATGTGTGTGCATGCCTCAAATCCTGAGAGGAGGGTGGAGAAGGGATTGCAACGTGTTTATCCCTTCAGGAGTGGGTGCTGTTTCATTTTCTCTCTTTCTCTGTCTCTTTTTGGTGAGCAAACACTCACTATAGCAAAATAAATATTGGGTTGTTGGGAAAGTCATGATGCATTCTTGCATAGAAAAATATGCCATGGCTTTCCTGATGACCTAATAAATAAATAAAAAATGCACCTCATATTCAAAAATAGAAAAATTACTGATTTTAAACTGCATTTACTTATCATTACAACCTTAGCTACATTTTTATTTAACTAAAAGTTACTTTGGGGAATGTTTTAATTTCTCATTTTTGCTATTTCTTCTTTTACACTTTAGTTGTATTGCTGCATTATTTGTATCACATTCAGAAAATTTTGCCTGTACTGTAAAACTTACTTTTTTCAACTTTAAGTAGCATGTTACAAAGTATATTTTCATAAATGTTCCCTAGATCCTGAAGATGCATGCTCTATTTATAGGGTATAGAATCATAAATGTATATATATTATGAGTATGTATTAATTATATAAAATTAATGTATTAATTATATAAAAATTACAAAATATGTACACATACTTTATCAATATTAATTCATTCAAACTTCATAATAATCCTAACAACTTAGATATATTATTATTATAGTCGTTTTACATATGAGGAAACAGGTACATGGAAATAGATTATTTTGCTGTCAAGTAGCACTGGAATCTACAACCTTACTCACTGTGTAGCTTAATCACTCTGTGCTCATTCATTATTATTCTGCTTGAATAATGTGCTGTGTCAGCATTGTTTTATCATTTTAAGTTATGTCTAATGGCTTTGTTTTATATGTTTGATGTTATAATCCAGTACATAAAGTTTCATAATATTACTTCATTTACATTTTAATTATTAAGGCTTTCAGCATCTCATTAATGCATTGTACTATGCCTTCTATTTTACATAACTTATAATAATATTGCATAACTTGTTTCTTGTTTGCATGAAGCCAGTGTGTCTGTACACATTTAATTCTGAGTGCTTTTTGAAAAATAAGTAATATGATTAGATTCTAAAAAGAGAAAGCTGATTCTGAATGTTTTTTGCTTTAATAGGGCATTTATACTACTTAGAATCAAAGATCATATGCTTAATCTTGTGTATTATGCTTTTTATTTTTCTTGCTTTCTGTCAATTGTGAGGATTTACTGTCTTTTCCTAAATGGACTTTTATTATATTTTTCCCTGTAGTTTGAAATTATTTATTTTTTTAAAAGTCTCCCAGTAAATTTTATTTGATAGTTGGTATACCCTTTCTCCTTATGAAAAAAAAATTAATATTACTTATTGTAAAATATGTGGGAAATACATAAAAAGCATAAATATAAGCGCTAGCAGGTGGCGTGGTGGTTAAGGTGTTGGATTCCCACGTGGCCAACCATGGTTTGAGTCCCTGATGGGCAGCTTTATTTCTCACTTTTTCTCTCTCTCTCTGGTGAGCACATGTGCCCCATAGAAAACTGAAAAATAATAATGATCAATAAAATTTAAATAATTTTTAAAATAGTATAAATATAAAAATTTAAATGACTTGTGAACCCATTACCTAGTGATAGCCCATGAATTTGGTGACTTTCTTTCTAGTCTTGCTTGTATACAAATACATATGTATAGTAATACATGACTACACAGACTTTATGTCCATATAGTAATACATGACTACACAGACTTTATGTACATATAGTAATAAATGACTACAACTACACAGACTTTATGTACATATAGTAATACATGAACTACACAGACTTTATGTACATATAATTTAAAAAATAGAATGAAAATAATATTCAACATAACACTTTAATTTTGCTACTCAATATTATTTCCTGAGTACTTTTCCACAGCATTAAACGTTTTCCAGGGCAGTAAAGTGAGGTATATCCCATTATGTCATCATATCAGCTGGACATGTCACTCCTTATTTTGATAAAGCTTACCTAAATGTACCATCATCACTGTCTGATTTTTCTGTTATATTCGATTAGTTTCTTAATGAAGATTTCGGAAAAATAGAGTTACTAGGATAAAGATAAAGGGGATTTTATGTTTCTTTGTACATTGCCATGTTTCTTTCTTTCTTTTTTTTGTTTTTTTTGGAGAGGTTTTTTTTTTTTTTTTTTTTTTTTTTTTTTTTTTTTTGCATTTGTTTTTTTGCAAAAAAAAGG
>NW_006159504.1:5066838-5084012 GCF_000334495.1 Tupaia belangeri chinensis | reverse complement strand
CCATTTGTGTCTTAGACTCACTACACTCCTGCCACTAAGGCAGAAATAATAATAAAGAATATATATTTTGAACTTTTTTAAAGATCTTGATTAACTTTTTAGAACAATTATAATCATTATTATTATTATTTTAAAAATTTGCTACTGGGCAGATGTACTCACCAGAGAGAGGCAGGGAGAAAGAGAGAGAGAGAGAGAAAATGAGAAAGCAGGCCACCGGGTCAAGGACTTGAACCACAGTCAGCGATGTAGGAGTCCAGCACCTTAACCACTATGCTACCTGCTGGCCCTCATACTTTGAACTTATATGTAAACTTGAAAAAATACATGCACTTTTACTTTTTAAATTTGAAGGTCTTTTACTGGAATAAAGCATGACTGTAGTTAAAGGGACCGTACACTAGGTTGCACACCTTTGCTCATGACTCATTTTTCCATTTGCTACGCATCTGCCTTTATTCTCGTTAGTGTCCTGGTTGAACAATCAATTATACAGTCATGCAATGCATCCTTTTTCCTGTTTCAGTTTTGATTAAAATGAAAATCATTTCACAGAGGTTATTTCTTCTTGAATCTTCTTATGGTTTCATGACAAAGTTTTCTGAATTTTTCATGGCATCTTTAGTAAGTACAAATGCTACCTGACTTACAATGGGGTTATATATCCTGATAAACCCCTTGTAAATTGAGAATATCTTCAATCAAAAATGCATTTAATAAACTGCCCTATTGAACATAATAGCTTAGCCTAGCCTATATATATATATATATAAATTTTTTTTTTTTGAGAGCTTTTTTTCTATAGGGGGCATAATAGCTTAGCCTAGCCTATATATATATATATATAAATTTTTTTTTTTGGAGAGTTTTTTTGCTATAGGGCGCGTGTGCTTGCCAGCCAGACAGAAAGAGACAGAGAGACAGAAAGTGAGAGATCACCCCCCAGGGGGGATGGCCACACCACAATCCCTTCTCCTCCATTCTCCTCTCAGGATCTTGGGCACACATGAACGGGCGCCCAGCGTGAGTTTAAGCCACTGGGTCTGGGACGTGAACCATGGTCGACTACGTGGGAGTCCTGTGACATAGCCATTATGCTAACTGCTGGTCCCAGCCTATCCTATCTTAAGCTCTGATACTGCAACTCTCTGGCTTAAATACTTAGTGGGAAGTCTAACAGCTTTACCAATATGTGGCAAGTCTTGTGGCTATTTTATATCTCAAATTGTGGAAATTCTTAATTTATAATCTCACAATAGATCCAAGATTAGGTTTTAAACATGTGGCTGCAGCAGGGAGTGTTTAAGTTTGTGCTTTACTCTAGAAATCAAAAAGTAAGTTTAAAACACCTTATCTTACTACTATAACCATATCACCTCATGTTAAAGGCCATCTGCTAACAACCCAAAGATGGCAACTTACTGCATTTGGTAACTTAAACCTTAACTATTTTATGATCACTCTGGCCCTCTACAGAAGGCTCTCAGGGAGATGGGCCAGGTCTCTGTCTAAAGCAACTCCCTTTGTTTCCTTGTATGGGTGTGTGATAACCATTATGGATTTGAAGTAGAGTAGAAATACTTTGGCACCTTAAGTGGAGGCCAGATTTGAGGAGTTAGAAGGCTCTTGTAATATGTTAATTAGAGGTGATAAAGACTTGATCTGTTTCACTGGGGTTACTGATACAGAAGAGACTAATTTGAAGAATTTCTAAGAAGAAAAATTGACAGGTGGTTTATTGGATGAGGAATATAAGGGAAAAGGATTACCCTCAGGTTTCTGGTTCGTGTGATTCAAGTGCTAACGGCATCTCCAATTTAGGTAAGAAATGCAGAGGCTTTATTACGATTAGATTTAGAGGCATGGAATGTATGGGAAATTATATGGCACTTTAGTTTGCTGAGTATGAAGTGTTCAAGAAAATCCAGTTGTTTGTATTGAACAGCAAATTATAATACATAAGCCTGAGGTTGAAGGAGTGATGAATGGTGAAGATACACATTTGAGGTTTCTCAACTTACAAATTTTTAAAGCAGACTTCCCAGGAAGTCTGTGAAGAGTGAGAAAAGAGTAGTCAGTCACCTGAAGATAGGCCTCTAGGGATTCACCTATATAAAGACCACAGAAAATGAAGACGGAGGCTAAGAAGTTAGTGATGTTGGAGACTGTGGAGTTTGAAAGCATGGCTGAAGGTCTAAAACAGTAACAAGGTAAAGTGAAATAAAAGCTGAAATGCTTCTGTAGGTTGGGCTAATCACAGTTTGTTTTAGTGAAATTAGTGTCACTAGATGCAATGAATGTTAGCATTGGTCAGGAACTTTATGATCCCATTGGCTTTGTTGACCTGTTTTCAGCTTAATTGTAGTCCCTTAATTAACATGATAGTAATGTTTTTTCTCCAAACTCTGGAGAGGCCCATGGAAGTATTAAAAACTGTTTCTTTGTTTCTTTTTTTTTTTTCCGTGAGCATGAGAGAATGAGAGAGATAAACAGAGAGAGAGAGAGCACCCCAAAAGGGTCTTGAAGCCATAAACCACCGGCAGCTTCAGCCAGCCCTGAATCATGGGCATGAGTGTGCCCACTGTACTCAGGGAGCTCCCACAGAGTATTGTGTTTTACCACTAGGTCACTGAGTGGGCTCCCCATGGAGATATTTTAGAGTTCCTCAATTTCTTTTTTAAAATTTTCTTCTTAGGGAAGATTTTTAATTTCCTTAAGATCCCATTTATCACACTGACTTGCTTATAATTTTACTGAATTTCTGCAGTTAGCCTTTGCATCAGACCTTATTCTTAACTAAAAATAATTGCTCATATCTGGAAAAGATTCTGTCTCTAATTAGATTTTTAATTAGAATTTGCTATGTGAAGCTTCCAAGTCTAAAGACATTCTGCATTAGGTTAAATTTCTCAAAATAGAGACCCTTAATTTTTTTCTATGCAGTAGGAGTACATTTATTCAACAAATAATTATGAACAGTTTATTGTAAACAAGTCAGTCTTAGGCAGAGGACTAACAGCAATGAACAATCAGGGGACCAGCAGATAGTGTAATGGTTACTTTTCTGGACTTGCATGTAGTTAACCGTGGTTTGAGTCCCGGACCTGGTGGCTTAAAACTCATGCTGGGTGCATGTGCGTGCATGCCCAAAATCCTGAGAAGAGAATGGAGGAGAAGGGATTGTGGCATGGCTATCCCCCCGGGGTGTGATTTCTCACTGTTCATTTCTCTTTGTTTTTCTGGCAAGCCCATGTGCCTTATGGCAAAATCTCTCTAGAAAAAAAAAAGAAAAAGAAAAAGAAAAGAAAAATGAACAATCAGATAGCTATTCCTTCCTAGAACTTAGATATTCTTGGTAATCATATATATATATATATGTGTGTGTGTGTGTGTGTGTGTGTATGTATATATACATATATACACACACATATCACATATATACATATATACATATATGTGATATATGTATATGTATATGTATATATGTGATACATACACACATATCACACATATATACATATGTATATGTATATATGTAATATATACACACATATATATCACATATATTTGTATATATATGTGATATATATGTATATGTATTTACTTTGATTATTGGGTCCTTAATGAAAAATGGATATGCCTTTATAGTTTTATGGATTAATAGTCTGGTGTTTATGAATCAGTAGAGCAAATGGTAGATTGAATTAAACCAAGAAAACTATTCTTTGTTGGTTTTCAGTAACATTCCCTATTTTTTGGTTCTTCTGTCATTAGCTCATTAGTTCTCACAATTAGTGAGTCATCTGAAAAACAGTCTTTTGAGGATTCTTGCATTGATGTTATTGATGAAAAATTGAGACAGAGATGCAAAGTGATTTGTTCAAGGATATTGAATGAGTCAGTGCAGGCTCAGAGTCAGAATTCCTGCCTCTTGATTCTTTTCTAATTCCAATAACACCTCGACCCCTAGTATTACCTGTAAGTGCTGATTGACATGGCTTAATTCTCTGCAGATTTCGAATTTTTAACCATTAAGGTGCATTTTTATTAGGTATACAAAAATTAATTAGAGATTTATTAGGATGAAAGCTTCCCATTTGGATTAGTTTTTTTTTTGGAGAGGTTTTTGCTATAGGGTGTGTGCGCTCACCAGAAAGACAGAGAGATACAGAGAGACAGAAAGCGAGAAATCATCCCCCCAGGGGGGATGGTCATGCCGCAATCCCTTCTCCATTCTCCTCTCGGGATCTTGAGCACACACGCACACGTGCCCGGCGTGAGTTTAAGCCACCGGGTCCGGGACTCGTACCATGGTCGGCTACATGGGAGTCCAGTGACATAGCCATTACACTAACTGCTGGTCCCTGGATTTGTTTTTTGAACTACTTCACATGTATTTCAGTTTTGGAAGTATGACTTCAGATGAAAATAAGTTCATTTAAATATATAGTAAAATCCTCTTAAGAGCTGTATTTCTGCAGTTAACCTCTATATCATGCCTCATTCTTAACTAAAATTATTTGTTCATATAGCTAATTAGGATAAAAATGTAAAGGTAGAATTTATCAATTATATTTCTTAATGCTATATAAATATACATATAACAGTAAGGTAAATAATTAAATATATAATTCTATGTTAAAAACTGTAATTTGGGCAATCTAAATTACCCAATAATTCCCATAAACTTTCTTTACTTGTATATATTGACAAGGTTCAAAAGTTTGAGTTGGGGCCAGCAAGTCATGAGGTGGTTGAGGGCGCTGGACTCCCACATGGCCGACTGCAGTTTGAGTCCCCGACCTAGTGGCTTCCTTCTCACTTTCTTTCTCTCACTCTGTCCCTCTCTTATCAAATTCATATAAATAAATAAAGTTAATTAAAATAATTATTAACAATTTTTTGAGATAATATAAAATTAGCTATTTTGTCATTGGTAAGCAAGGGAGAGCTGGCTATTTTGGAAAATCTCTTTGTTGGTATGATTCCACTTTATGGTCATTATATGATGTACCTTACATATTGTATATTCTATGTCTTATAAGTAAATATATATTTACATATTATAAGTGTGTGTACATGAGGGTCTTCAAAAAGTTCACAGAAACTTTGTATTATGAAGAGATTATGCATGGATTTTAAAACTTTTTGTACCAAGATAAATTTGTATTTTTTTTCCTTTTTTTTTTTCTGAGAGGTTTTTGCTGTTGGGTGTGTGCGTTTGCCAGAAAGACAGACAGAGAGAGACACAGAGACAGAAAGCGAGAAATCACCCCACAGGGGGGATGGCCATGCTGCAATCCCTTCTCCTCAGTTCTCCTCTTGAGATCTTGAGCACACATGCACACGTGCCTGGCGTGGGTTTAAGCCACTGGGTCTGGGGCTCAAACCCCGGTCGACTACGTGGGAGTGCAGCAACGTAGCCATTACGCTAAATGCTGGTCCCAAAGTTGTATTTTAATTCTACTTTTTCGTGAACTTTTTCTTTAAAAACAAAGATTTTAGAAACAACTTTATAAATAGATTTGTACACAAGAATCTAAACATATTCAAGGAAAACATATACAGAGCACCCAGATTACCAGAAAGGTAGACCCCACTCCTTTTTTGCTCTGGGAAAGAAAAAGAACAGAGAGAGGAAAACTGATTCCTTCTTGTTCTTTTTGTTAGGTTCTTGCCATAAAGCCCATGCACTCACAGGAAAGAGATGCAGAAAGAGAGAGAGAAAGTGAGAAATCACCCCCTGCAGGGGGGTGAGCACATCAAGATCCTCTCTCCTCCCCTCTCCTCTCAGGATTTTGGGTATGCATGCATATGTGCACACATGCACTTGCGCCTGGCATGATTTTCAACCCACTGGGTGTGGGACTCAAACCACGGTCAGTCATATGGAAGGCCACTATCTTAACCACCGCACCACCTACTGGCGCCTCCTTCTTGTTCTTAATTGTGTCCACCTATGCAGTCAGTTTTTCAAGCAGAATTTCTATTCCTTTGCTAGGATTTTTGTTTCTTTCTAATGTGGGAATCAGGCTTTTCAGTCCAGCTTTGACTTTGTTTGCAACTTCCTGGTCAGGACTCTGAAGAAGGCTAGAAAGAATAATGGCACCTCGGTTTATATTCGTCCAGGACTTCAGGTTCTTCATACCCACATGCTCTACAAATGTTTTTGCAAAACAACGTTCTCTTCCATTTTCTTTCATCTTTTTTTTTTTTTTTTCCACCTTGTTCTATTAACCACTTCAGTATTAGGATGTTCTGCAACATGAAGCTCTCCGTCCCTGCCTCCAGGGTGCAGTTCTGCTGCTGCCAAGCTGGCGATGGCGTCCATGGCAGGCTGGACGCCCCTGGTGGCAGATCCCAGAATGTCGGCCAATACACAGGCAGACTTATCTAGCACCTTGTCTTGGGCATGTCCTTGCAGGTAGCTTAACAAAGCTGGAGAAATGGATTCCAACAGCTGGTGTCGGCGGAGTTCTGTGTCTTTCTTACTGTGTGCATTTCTGTCCCCTTTCTGCAGAACTCCAATGATTTCTCGGCCTGTGTGTGCAGGATCTCTGGGGCTTAGGAGATATAACAGGACCTTCCTTCCATATTTGTCAGCTACTATGTTAGGTGGAAGAACTGATCATTTCTGATATGCTTATCTGCTTCACAAGCTTAGTATCATCAATATAGTTGAATGCCACCAGTAAAACCAAAGGGGCATACTGGCCATTAGCTACCGTCTCACCGTCTCTACGTAAGTCTTCATTGTTTTCACAGTTACTTTCCTGTCCTTGGGCGTACCATGCCTCCAGGCAGTGGATGGCCACTCTGGCGCCTTCGTGTGTGTGCGCGGGCACCAGGTATACCACTGCTTCACCGATGGCTTCAATCAGTTCTGATCTGAATTTTGGGGGTGCAGAAGTAAAAAAGTCCAAGAATACTTTATGCACTAAGGAGTGCTTAATCACAGCTTCCTTCTGGACCATTGGAGTTAGAATCTGCTTCGTTTCATCCATAATGAGTTCTAATTTTTCAGGCTTTGCCTCTAACACGCTGTCCAGAGTTGGGTGATCTGCTGACTTGTAAAGCCGAAGCGTGTCCTCGTAGAGCTCCTCTGTCAGCACGTTCCTCTGCTCCAGGATGGCTTTGTCATTGTAGGCGTGCTCCACGATGGCCGACGCTTCTGCGTGTCGCAGCATCTTCCGCACATGGCCTTCACAACTTCTGATTATCTCTGCAGTCTGTGGTTTCCTCCCGTACGTGAGAAACTTCTTAACAATATTTCTGGAGTATTTGGCTTTACTTAATTCAACCAAATCACCTCACCGTTCTTCAAAAGCCTGTTTTCCCGGCTCTTCATCACCATACTGAATGTAACACTGCATCACCCCCGTTGAATCGTGTGCAAATGCAATAGTTTTAATTTTTCCTTGAATCAATTTCTGTCAGTCATTCATTAACTTTACTCCTTTTTCTTTGTCACCGTCTTTTCCTTCTTAAGATCTCTCAGAGCTGCTTGGACCAGTGACAGTGTCATAGTTGGTTTTATCACTAAGTTGCCTGCTCTGCTTCAGGTCTTCTTCTTCTTTTTGAAATCATCCTTTTTGGGTTTCTTGGCTGCTGAGTCATCACTTTGTCTGACTGGAATTTTCCCTTCTTGTTGAATTTATTTGCCTGTTGGAATTGTTTTTAGGTGCTTTGTCCCTTTGTTGCTTATTCTTGAAGTGCTTTACAACCTTTTCCCCAGGTTTTGTGGCACTTTTCTCAAAGTTCTTTGGTGTGATTTTAGGTCCACCTGCCTTATTAAATTTCCTTGGGAATGTCTTTGAAGAACCAGAGTCACTGTTTTTATGGAATCTCTTTTTTTCTTGCAATGCCTTTGTATTCCTTCCTGTTATTATTATTTTTTTTTTCACTTTGACTTCCATCATATCAACTTGCACACATGGGGTTGAAGTCCTTCATGAACTTTTTGCAGTCCTCTCATACATGTATGTGTGTAGACACATGGACACACTCATATACATACAACACAGAGAGAGAACTTCAGCAGCTCATTAGAAAATGAAGTCATGGCTCAAGGAATCACCTATTACAATAATTTTATTCAAATATATATATGCAGAAAAAGTATATGCATTATATCATGAATTTTAATAAGCAGAATATACTGTAAGAGGCATATTCATCTTTGATTAATCAAAAATATTGAGAGCTATTATAAAATGTATTATTAGGAGGTTTCAGTATATGACTAAATAAGAAAAATAACTTTAAAAGCAGGAACTACTTGCTAATACTTAAAAAATGTTTTCCAGGTCTCTTTGATGTTATTTACAACAAAGGAAATATATGCATTTTCCAAAGTCATGAAATGAAGCCTCTTTGTCTTGCTCTTGACAATGGCTTTGTCACTGGAATGGTATGTGGTAAATTTTCTCTTTGCCTTATAGCAATTGTGTCATAGCTATTAAAGGACTTCAAAAAGTCTGTGGAAAAATGAAGTTAAACCATGAGTTTATTTTGGGTCAAAAAAGTGAAATCTGGGACCAGCAGATAGTATAGAGGTTGCATCTCTGGACTCCCACGTGGCTGACCACAGTTTGAGTCTGGATCTGATGGCTTGCAAATCACACAGGACATGTGTACATGCCTGCCCAAGATCCCAGGAGGAGAATGGAAAAGAAGGGATTGCAGCGTGACCATCCCACTGGGGAGTGATTTGTCACTTTCCCTCTCACTGCATCTGTCTGTCTCTCTCTCAGGCAAGCACACATAGGCCAGAAGGCAGAAAAACTTCTAAAAGAATGTTCAAATCTATATGTAGTTTTTGTTGTAAAATGAATTTTCTATGAACTTTTTTTTCAGAGAGTTTTTTGCTGTAGGGTGCATGCACTCACTGGAGAGACAGTGAGAGACAGAAAGCGAGAAATCACCCCCCAGGGGGGATGGTCACGCCGCAGTCCCTTCTCCTCCATTCTCCTCTCAGAATTTTGGGCATGCATGCACACGCACCCAGTGTGAGTTTGAAGTCACTGGGTCCCAGACTCGAACTGCCTTCAGCCAAGTGGGAGTTCAGCGTCGTAACCGCTATATCATCTGCTGGTTCCTTCTATGAGCTTTTTAAAGACTGCTCTTATATGTACCATATTTTTGCATAAGGTACTTTTATAAGATTATCAGATCATATTTTCCTTTGGCTTAGATTTGCATTTTCTTTACTAAAGTTTGAGATTCTGATGCATGGATGACTCTGAATTTCAGAAATCAGAATTAAGACAAATATATTATACTGACTCTTTAATGTTCAAAAATTTGAAAAATTTTATTTATCATTATCATTATTATTATTATTTTTTAAAAGAATTATTTTCTTTAACTTTAATTAATTATTTAATTAATTAGTTTTAATCTGACCAGAGAGAGACACAGAGAAAGAGAGAAAGTGAGAATGCTAGCCACCAGGTCTGAGACTTGGACTGCAGTTGGCCATTTGGGAGTCCAGTGCCCTTAACTACACCACCTGCTGGTCCCATTATTATTTTTAATTTGACCAATTATTTTTTAAAGAATTATTTTCTTTAACTTTAATTAATTATTTAATTAATTAGTTTTAATCTGACCAGAGAGAGACACAGAGAAAGAGAGAAAGTGAGAATGCTAGCCACCAGGTCTGAGACTTGGACTGCAGTTGGCCATTTGGGAGTCCAGTGCCCTTAACTACACCACCTGCTGGTCCCATTATTATTTTTAATTTGACCAAAGAGAGACAGAAGGAGCAAGAGAGAAGGAAAATGAGAAAGCAAGCCACCATGTCCGACACTCGAACTGTAGTTGGCCATGTTGGAGTCTAGTCCTTAACCACCACTCCACCTGCCGGTCCCAATATTCAAAATTTTAATGAGCATTCAGAAGGAGACAGATTTTCTAATGGCCCCTTTAGGGACCATATTGTTAGTAATTAGTCATTTTTTCTAACTATGCTTTGTGTTGCTTAGTCTAGGTCTAAAAGTAGCTTTTAATATATAAAATTGTCTTTAAAATGTATGCATGTTATTTATTTTGAAAACTGACTGTAGGGTAATTTTAGTTTTCTGTTTTATGCGCTTAATATGTATTATAATATATAATTCTTCAACCTACCTGTGAGAGAGTCCATTTTTATCCCTATTTAACAGAAGAGCAACATGAAGGATAGATGAATTTAGTTGCGAGGGCCACAAGCTAGTAAGTGTGGAAGCAGAAATTGAACACAAGCAAGGCGACTCCAACATTCATGCTTTCTCAGACAATATTAAACTATATTGCATAATGATTTTAGCTCATAGCACATTATTTTTTATTTTTATTTTTTAGAGAGAGATTTTTGCTATGGGGGTGTGTGAGCTTGCTTGAGAAACAGAGAGAGTCAGAGAGACAGAAAATGAGAAGCCCTCCCCAAAGGGGGAATGGCCATGCTACAGCCCCTTCTCCATTTTCCTCTCTGGATTCTGGGCGTACGTTCACACACACCCAGTGTGAGTTTTAAGCTGCCAGGTCTCAGACTCAATCCACGGTCAACTATGTGGGAGTCCAGTGACGTACCCATTATGCCACCTGCTGGTCACCATAGCATGTTATTTACCTTAAGGAAAAAAGTAATTATTAAAAAAGAAACTTAATGTCATGTGTAGGCCTGGAATTCAGACCAAGCGATGAATCTGCCAGGCCTTTCCCATGAAGCCCATTCTCTTTTGCTCTGAATTATTAGTAAGGTGCCCTACACTGTATTTCAGAGCGTATTCTTTTTTCTTCCTATTTTTTTTTTTTTGGAGAGGTTTTTGCTATAGGGTGCGTGCACTCGCCAGACAGACAGAGAGAGACAGACAGAAAGTGAGAAATCACCCCCCAGGGGGGATGGCCACGCCGCAATCCCTTCTCCTCCATTCTCCTCTCGGGATCCTGGGCACACACGCACATGCGCCCGGCGTGAGTTTTAAGCCACCGGGTCCGGGACGCAAACCACGGTTGACTACGTGGGAGTCCAGCGACACAGCCATTACGCTAACTGCTGGTCCGTCAGAGCACATTCTGATTGCAGAGACCTGGTCATAGTACATGCTTGGTGAAAAGGAATGTAGGGTATGCAAGTACTCAGTTCAACTAGGGATGAGAACATATCCCATTCGTCTTGTGTTTCTGAAGTGAAATTGAATCTACTTCTAAGCCCCTGTCCCACTAGGCTGTAGTAGGCTGGTGGGAAAGCCTATATTAGTTATGATAAGCCATCTTGTTCCATATAGGAGTTCAGCTGGTGTGAGGCCAGGAATACCTGGTGACAGCTTTTGAAACTATGGTCTGTGTGAGCCACTGTGATGTTCTCATGTGTGTCAGGTGGTTTCTCGAAGGTGAATAGCCTGGTCGCTTCCCCGCTGTACTTGGATGTTGAAAGTTTACCGAGGTTGGTGGGTTAGTGTCTTGAGTCCAGCTACTCAAAGGCACCAATGAGTCCTTTCTCTTTAGGCCCCACTACTTCCCTGGGTCACTGACGGGAGACGGGGTGGGACCTCACACTGCCTGAACCATGAATGCCTCCCTGTAGCATAACCTCCTCGGTTTGTTTCGTTCTTTCAAAGCAAAACAGGAACAAAATCTGTTCAGTTCAGTGTTCAGTCCCAAATAGTCTTGAGTTGGGAGGATACAAATGAAGAAGATAAAACTACGCAATCACAAAATACATATTAGCACCTCATTAAATTATCCTACCCCTGGAGTTATTTTTATTGTTACCAGACACTCTGCTTTAGATTCTGAGAAGCCAGGAGAAGAAAAGTCCGTGACTTAGGTCACTGGAAATAAGACTGGAGAATAAAAGGGACTGAATTACAAAAGCAGGACTGTAAGCAGTGCAAGGATTTTGTAAAGTAGACCTGTGGGTGCATGTCATGTCGACACACTTTACGTTTTTCTCTTGGTAGTTCAGGTTTGTTTTGTGGTTGTCGCTCTGTTTCCCTTTTCGTTTTAGGCTGGTGGTGGAGCTGCCACTGAGCTACGGGTGCTCTATCAGCCCAACCGCTGCGCCATTCTCGAGTCCACGCTGGTTGCAGGCCACACAGTTATTTTTGATCGCCACGGCAAAAGAGCTGATGAATCAGCAGCAGGTTATGCAGACCTCTCGAAGGAATTTGTGATTTTTGTCAAGGTAAAATGGAGGACAGTTTATATTGCTAAGTAACACTTTCTTTTGCCCTGTTAAAGCAGATTCTTCCATTGTCATGAGGCTGTAATCAGATCTCTCTCCACTAGGTGGCGTTGGTGCTTGTTACTCAGACTTTGAATGGCAATGAAAACCAGTTTTACCACCAGTAAAACTGATGGGACCATATCTAATTGAAGTTGGTGTTTAAGACTTTATCTAATTGAAGTTGATGGTTAAGACTTTGAATGTTTTCACATTCTAAATAAAAATGTGGAGAATGTTACATTTGGGAGCCACATCAATGTGTATATTTAACTTTTTAACATTAGGATTTATATCCTTTGACTATTACATATATGTGATTATTTTATAATACTTTATGCTTTTTTCTTAATAGTATGTGTTTGTGAATTTATTAAAAAATAATACTATTATTTTAATATAGTAGTTATCACTTATGGGGTTGCCTATTTTGTGCCAAACACTTTCCTGGGAGTTTTATCACATACAGGACTAATCATCATTAAAATTCTGACAGATATTGTTATCTGTACTTAAAGATGAAGAAAAAATGTCAGGGAAATTCATAATCTTGACTAATGTAACATAACTAGTGAATTGTGAGTCATGATTCAAACTGAATTCTATTTATCATTAAAGCTTTTTATACTTACTGTATAATACATACTTTCTCACATTATTAGTTTTCCTAAAACTACATAATTTAACCTATAGCATGCGTTTTAGTTTAAGGTTAAGCTGAAGGTTAATAGTTTACTAATAATTGAATAAAAAGATTATGAGTATGCACGTACATGTATCTATGTGTATTTTTATTATTGAGCATTTCATCTCATTTTATTTGATCACTTCTGCATGTGAAACTATAATATATACTTTGACATACCCTTTTACCACATTTATTATTATTATTTTCTTAGCTTAGAAAATTAGAGATCAAGTTTAAGGGTCAGAGTATAAACGGTCAAGACCCTGGGAACATACTTCTAAATTTCTTTCCAGAAATGTACCAATTTTTACTGTCATGAAAGTTAAGCCAACTATGAAGTTCAAAGAAACAGACTATACTACTGACCTCACTTCTGACACCACGCAGAGGTCGAGCCCCCCCCCGCCCCCATGGCGCTGTCAAGGCTTGATAATTCAGTAGAACTCCTAATACTGAAAGCTGTGCAGTTTATTACAGAGAAAGGGTTCAGATTAAAATCAGCTGGAAGTCCTCCCCTCACGGAGTCAAGACAGAGTGGCTTTTCTTAGCATTGGTGTTGACAACAGGCAAAGAATATTGCCAGCCAGGGAAATCCGTCTGACCCCTAGTGTCTAAGTCTTTGTCGGGGCTCCATCCTGTGGCCAATCTTAGTCTCCAGCCACTTTGGGGAAAATTCAACTCCTTTCTACCCAACCTCATCAGCAGTGCAGGATACCCATCTCATTGTTCTCAGTGTTGAGTATGATCCCTTTCTCTTCCTTCCTTTTTTTCCTTCTTCCTTTTCTTCTCCTTCCTTCTTTCCTTCCTTCTTCCTTTTTCTCTTTTCTTTTTTCTTTTTCTTTCTCTCTCCTTTCTTTTTCCTTTCTTTCTCTCTCCTTCCCTCCTTTCTCTTTCTCTCTCTCTCTTTCTTTCTTCCTTTCTTTCTTTTCTCTCTCTCTCTCGCTCTCTTTCTTTCTTTCTTTCACTCTCCTTCCTTCCTTCCTTCCTTCCTTCCTCCTCTCCTCTCCTCTCCTCTCCTCTCCTCTCCTCTCCTCTCCTCTCCTCTCCTCTCCTCTCCTCTCCTCTCCTCTCCTCTCCTCTCCTCTCCTCTCCTCTCCTCTCCTCTCCTCTCCTCTCTCTTTTCTTTTCTTTTCTTTTCTTTTCTTTTCTTTTCTTTCTTTTCTTTCCATTTCTTCCTTCTCTCCCTCTCCCTTCCTTCTTTCTCTTTTTCTCTTTACTTTTTCCTCTCTTTCTTTCCTGTCTTAATTTACCTGAGTGCATGTGCACTCAGTGAGAGAGAGGGGGAGGGAGGAAAGTGAGGAAGCAGACCCTCATGGAGAATGGTCACAAGGCTATCCCGTCTCCATTTCTCCCTCTCATGATTTTGGGCACACATGCACACGTGTCCAGCATGTTCTGCAAATCACTGTGACCAGGATGCAAACCACACAAGGGTTCGGGGGATCCAGCTTCCTTAACCACCTGGCCACCAGCTGACCTGGGTATGGCTCTTGAAAAGAAAATCTTTGGGAATTTTTAAAAAGAATAAACATCGACTTTTAGCTTACATTTTTGGCTACCAGTGTGTATTGCCTTTCCAGATGTTTATTCACATTTGTATTTCATCTTTTGTGATTTGTGTTGTCTTTACCCATTTCTCTACAATATTGGTGTATTTCTAATTAGCTTTCAAGAGCTTATATAGCTTTCTTTTCAATTAGTGATTATATAAGATTTATTTAAATATACCTTAGTTGTATTTGATCACTTTTCATTCATTCTTGCATGCATACATTTAACTAATATGCATAGAATACATTCCATAATTCAAGTATTCATAGCATACTTTTAATATTCTGCTTTTTATTAATTTGTTCCTAGTGATCATAAATTCTTGAAGAGAAATATTTGCAGTTTATTTCTCTATTTTAAATTGATTTAATTTAATAATTTTTATTACATGCACTACTTTTTTTTTTTTTTTAGGTTTTTGCTATAGGGCGAATATTCTCGCCAGAGAGACAGAGAGACAGAAAGCAAGAGATCACCCCCCAGGGGCGATGGCCTCATTACAATCCCTGGTCCTCCGTCCTCCTCTTGGGATTTTGGGCATTCACGCACATGTGCCTGGCCTGGGTTTTAAGCCTCCCAGACCAGGACTTGAATTGCTGTCAACAATGTGGGAGTCCAGTGACGTAACCATTATGCCATCCGCTGGTCTCGCAGTTTGTATCTTTTTAAAACATCTCCGTAACATCCAGTGTTGACCCTTACACTCTCAATAAATAGTCATTGGTGTAAGTCAGTCTTCTTTGGCTTTGTATAACTGTCAAATTCTTTCTTTCTTTCACTCTATTTCAGCTACCAAGCTCCCAGGAACATCCTCTCACTGTAAGCTCTGTAAGAGGACTGGCTCCTTAGCCACTTCCCTCTAGGACACAGGAGCCTGTTATTGACTACTTTTCTGTTTTGCCTTTTCTCGGAAGGGTGTGTTTCTCAACAGTGCAGTGGTTCTGCTCTCAACAAGCCTGTGTCAGGCCCTGTGTCTCCAGCCTGACGGAAGCTGCACTGGAGTTGGAAAACAGTCTGAAGAATCCTACTGGAAAGTGCATAAAATCAGCTCTGGGATTTGCATGTTTGAAAGTGTGAAAAATGTGGGGATGTATCTGCGGATTAAGGATGGTCGCTGTGATGGAACGGTAAGCATCTGTTTTTTTCCCCTCCACAAATGTTTAAGACGTTTGCCAGCCATAGACTCGAGAACAGCACTTTCTGAGTGCTTCATTTTTTATTTTACCTATGAACATTTTCAAAATTGCATGTTGTATGTGCTATCTTTCTTGAATGGTACTTTTAATAAGTGGGGAGGACAGGTGCGTGCCTGATGTGGTCAGCGAGGACTCCTGACCTTCTAGGCAGTGCTTCTGAACATCATGTGCATGCAGACACCTGCGAGTTATGTGAGAAAGCAGGTTCTGACGCAGAAAGACTGGGGCTGGGATCTGAATGTCTACAGTTCTCCGTCTCAGGCTGTCGCTGCTGAGGCTAGTCTGCAAACTATGCTCTGCGAAGTCCCTGCTCGTGAGTTCCCTTACCTTTTCTTGGTCTACATTTACACCATTGGAAACCCTGCATTTTGACTAAGGAAGTAATTTTAAATTCTAAATATTAGGGATCCTTCTTTAAGCCTTAGGAGGGGCATGCAAGGTAATTACTGTAACAGTTTTAAATTAATGATTTTCTGTGGGCTAAAGGCACTAAAGGACTTCAGGTTTCATTTTCCTATTAATACTTTCTCCATCGATTCTGCCTTCGTTTTTGCTTCACAGGGCATGTGTGTTCACCACAGAGACAGAGAGAGAGCATGCCTCCATGGGATCTGTTCATGCTGCAGTTCTTCTTCCTGCATTTCTTCATGTCATCAGGATTTGGGGCACATATGCACGTGTGCCTGGTGTAGTTTTCACGCCACTGGGACTGGAATCACACCATAGTTGGCCATATAGGATCAGGCTCCCAGTGCACAGTGCTTATCCATTGTGCTATAGGGCTGGCCTTCTCTTCATCTACCCTTGTTTGAAATAATTTAGTTTTAATTGTATCTTTTGGATAAATTCAGAGATACCTTCTTTCCTTCCCCTGCCCCTCCCTCTCCTCTTTCTCCCTTGTGCTGTGGGTTAACTCAGCTCTGTCTGATTATGCTGAGAAAATGGAATTAAATCCCTGGCATTCAAATGAGATAACCTGGCAAGTGCTGGAAGGTGGGTGGAAACACGTTAGTATTATTTCAGCACAGAGGAACTATTTTTCAGAGAGAGAATGTGAGTGCAATCCTAGTTTAGTAACTTGCTCAGAGTCCGGGAGTGTTAGAACTGAGACTCTGTCCAAGTCAGCCTGCTTCCTGTTTCCTTTGTGGAGGACTGCGAATAGCAGCATTGAGAGAAAGGGCTCACCGCTGCGAGGAGACTAGGGTTAGGGTACGCCGGCAGCATGGATTCCAAGCTCAAGCACCAAGTTTTCCTCTTTGGTATTTTTGCAAGCACCAGCTTTGCCTACAGCTTGTCTGGCAAGCGATTGGGTCGCAGGTGAATCAGTGGGAGAACACTCTACCTATTCCAGCTTGCTGTGCTTTGTGACAAGGCTGGGAACCCTGCACTTCCCCCACCCCGACCCCGTGGGCTTCTCAGAGGAAACGCTGGGTTTGGGATTTCCCATGCACTTGAAGCTGAGGCAGGCAATCATGTATTATAGGAGATTCAAACCCAAGTATCATTTCTTAGAGAGTATATATATATATAT
>NW_006159504.1:5050499-5066757 GCF_000334495.1 Tupaia belangeri chinensis | reverse complement strand
ATACACACACCACACACACACACACACACACACACACATATATATATATTATTATTATTTTTAGAGGTTCTTGCCTTAGCATGCTTGTACTCGCTGTGGGTGGGGGGAGAGAGAGACAGACACAGAGAGGGAAAGTGATAAACCACCCCCCAGGGTGATGGCCATGCTGCGGTCTGTCTTCCTCCCCAATCTTGAGTATGCATGCACATGCTCCTGGAGTGATTTTCTAGTCACTGGGTCCAGGACTTAAACTGAGATCGACTATGTGGGAGTCCAGCAATGTAATTGCTATGCCATCTGTTGGTCCCACTTACAGATATTTTATAATATATACACACACACACACACACACACACACACACAGAATTTCTGTAAGTATATAATAATATGTAAGTATAGAATTTGAGTAAAAGCAGGGGCATCTGTTCTGCTTACTTTTGGATAGAGAGGGCCCATATGGAGAACCAGTGAGATCTATTGATAAAGGCTGAAGAGCATAAATGGTTTGGCTGCACAGAGGCTGATACACAGAACTTAAAGTGAGCCCTTTAGGACATAAGGCAGCGCCTCCAGGCCTGTTGGAGATTGGCTACATGTGATTTGTCCAGAGGGTGTGGTTGCTCCTCTGAGGCCTCCCAGGGCTACACCTGTGTGTAAAGCAGGAGCTGGATAGAAAAGAGACTGGTGGGCCAGCAGGTGACATGGTGGTTAAAGTGCTGGACTCCCACATGGTCATCCATGGTTCAAGTCGCAGACCTGGTGAGATATATATATATATATATATATATAAAACATACATATATATAATGTTACATGTAATATATATAATATATAATTAATATATATTATATATCATGTTATATAATAGATAATATTACATCAGCTACATCCTACATTTGGGTGCTCAAACAGTATGTAGAGATTCTAGCTTCCTCTGATTTCTGTTTAAGATTCCAAGCCTGGAGCCAGCTGGTGGCATGACATTTGAGGTGGCTGGATCCCACATAGCTGACTGTGTGATTCAAGTCTAGACTAAACTCGAGAAACACACTGGGCATGTGTGTGTGCCCAAAATTCCGAAAAGAAAGAGATGAAGGAGACGGGGTTTCAGTGTAACCATCCCTCACTGGGGTGCTTTCTCACTTTAACCCATCTCTCAGTCTCTCTCCAGGGAGCGAGTGTGCCCTGGAACAAAAAGAAAAAAAAAAGAAATTCCAAACCTGTCCTTGAAAAAGTTATTATATTGGAAAGTTATTGCTAAATGATCTGAAATTTTAAAGAACCTATCCACAAAGCCTGGGGTTCCCGAACACTCTATATATCATAGGAGAGTGTGCCAACATGCTTGCCACAGTGAATTTTCCGATCCTGTGACCAGGTCAGCAGGAGAATAAAGGGAGCGGCAGATTGTATTTCAGTGACTGGAGTCTGGCCAAGGCCGAGAGAGCTTTTACATGTGTGGTGACACCTCTTACCCACATTCACACAGCAGTCAGGCATGCAGCCGGCAACAGTAGGTCTTTACCTAAGGCTGACCTGTGTAGATGATCTGCTGACTCCTTTTGTATAGTTATAAAAAATTGGCTAGGGAACCTAGCAGGTGGTATGGTAGTTAAACTGCCAGACCCCTACATGATCGATCGATGTTCAAGTCTTAGATCCGGCAGCTTGAAAATTACTCTCGGAGTATGTGCGTGCATTCCAAAATCCCAGGAGGAGAATGGAAGAGAGGGATTTGGTGTGGCCATCTACCATGGGGGCGGGGGCTGGGTAATTTCTCACTTTCCCTCTCACTGCCTCTCTCTGATGAGTGCACATGCCCGATGGCAAAAATCTTAAAAATAAATAAATAAATAAAAGAATAAAGAAAAAAAGGTTGGTCAGAGTTGAAGAGTTTCTAAATTTAATTATTTTAATCGTAGGGAGAAACTGTTATATCTTTTCCTCATTCATTGAAAAGTTGATGGTAGCGACTCCTATAACAAGAGACAGATTAATAAGAGAAAAACATATACATTTATTTATTTATTTATTTATTTCAAAGAGATTTTTGCTCTAGGGTATATAGAGAGATAGAAAGTAAAAAATTAACCCCCTTCCCGGCAGGGGACGGCCATGCCACAATCCCTTCTCCTCCATTCTTCTCTCGGGATTTTGGGCATATGTGCACAACGCACCTGGCATGAGTTTTAAGTCATCAGGTACAGGACTTGAACCATGGTCAACTACATGGGAGTCTAGAACCTTAATGCTGCCCCTGCTGTTCCCTATACACATTTATTTAATGTAAATTTTACAGACATAGGAGCCTTCAGAAATGAAGAACCAAAGACCCAGGGATTTTTTTCTTTAAAGAATTACTCATTTAGCTTTATGTGTCATCATTATTATTTTTAATTTACTACAGGGCATGCGTGCTCACCAGAGACAGAGAGAGAGAGAGAGTGGGAAAATGAGAATGTAAACTGCTAGGTCTGGGACTCAAAGTGGTTAGCTATGTGAGAGTCCAGCACCTTAACCACCATGACACCTGCTGACCTAACCCAGGGAAAATTTTTATGGACAGTCATATAGAGGTATGATTAGGGAACAAAAGGTATTATCTGATGGTAACAGACTGTGGAAACTTAGTAAGGCTTCTCTGTTCAGATCTTTCTCTAGTTCTTACGTGACATTCCTTCCCTCCAGGTCTAAGGGAAGACACACACACACATACACATGCACCTGGCACGTGGCTCACACTCTAGGACTGTAACCGTGCGCTCAGCCGTGTGGGATCAGCCACCTTAGCCGTACGCCTTCTGGCTGGCTTACTATTGCTTTTGTTTAGGAGCCAGTAGTCAGGAGAAGATGGAAGAGACCTTCCTGCCTCTGCAGTTTTCCCAGTCTCCTTCAGTATGCCAATGTGCCATGTTTGGGGGAGCGTTTGCTGTGCCCCATTGTCCTGACCAGCCATGGTCCTGTCCTGCTCAGTCCTGCCCATGCTTTCCATTAGGGTTGGCCTCTTGGCTATAGTCTTTCACACGTGCTGTCACGGGACATGTGGGTCAGCTCAGACTTGTCCTCTGGACCCTGTGTGGCCAGTATTATGGCACATATCAGACATGCAAAGTTAAGAGGCCTAAAAGAGTACTCTGAGGCCATGGCCTGAGGGTCACTCCACTCCACATTGATTTTTAGTCTTTACATCAATACTTGTATAGAGAGGAACCTCCACAGAAAACCTTCATTTATATTTTACTTCTGCTAGTCCCACTGTAGTGTTTTCTTTATATTATAACTTGTTTAATGACTAGTTAATTTGGTAGTCTGACTGTAAAATTCTCCATCTGAAGTATGGGTAGGCAAAATGCATATACTTCTTTGGTCTTCCCCAATAGTATTGATGCATAACAATGAAGCATATTATTTTTTACTTTCACTGTATCTGACCAGGAATCCACTAGATTGCAGTGACAAAACTTTGGAAAGTAGAATGGTAATAATGCTCTTAACTATCTGACTTTACATATGTTTAGAGGCCGTGGGAAAGCATGCTTACAATCTCCAAAGGGATTTGAGCTGTATTCAAAGGTAAATGGTAATGCATGCTCACATTCCTTGAAAACCTAACAGTACCTCAGTCCCCTCTATACCCAACAAACACTTACTGTAATAAATTGAGTTGAATAAAAGCATTAATGAATCCAATGTGTCTACTATTGTACACTTGAAAACATTTCTTATAGGCAAACACACTTATATTTAAATCAAGTGATGCTGATCCTGTAACAAATGTTTCTGTTTCTGTTACCATAGAATTGTCATCCTGTAGGAGTAAATCGCTTTAACAGATTTTGATGTAATAGACTCAAATCAGCAACAAACAGCGAGGGGTTCACTGGGGACAATGGTAAAGTTGTTAATTTAAAGAAGAAAAACAAGCCTCAGAACAACATGTGTGGGACTTACTAAGCATAAGTATGAAGGGAAAAAAGCCATGGGAGTTGTGGGAAAAACAAGCTTAAGAGTGATCACCGTAACAAGACGTGTGCACGCCTGTGCACGTGTGTGCACATAACACCTCGCACCAACAGGATACTTGTTCATGGGCCAAAGTTTGGTTTGTAGAAGCTAGGGAGATTTTCGCATCACAAACTTCTCTAATTTTGTCTCATTGCTCAATGTATATTTTTTTCAGATGGAAAGAATTGAAGATTTTATTCATATTCGTAAGATATTAAAATATAAATACATATGAAAGAATATACATAGGTTAGGTATACACAATGTTAAACCAATGGGTTAAGAAATGAAATAGTAAAAGTCTTAGTTTTATGTAAATAATTTACAATAATTTTGTAATTAATTGAAAATATTTTAGAAAACTGATTTTAATAAATATGGGGTTGTATACATAGCCACATGCATGATAAATTATTTTGTTTGAATTTTCTAGAAAATAGTCTCATATTTCACTAGTATTGTAGACCATAGTTTCATGCATTAGTTTTGATCTCAGAGCATGAAAGAGATTTGAAGACTATATAGAGGGCCTTGAGAATAGCAACAAAGATTTCCCCCCCTCAGGAGCAAATCTGCTTTAAGAAGGGAATAAACTGTTGAGTGATTGATCTTGGAAAAGAGAAGGCCTATGAGTAGCATCAATAATACTCCAGGGTACAGAATGTTTATTACTAGGATGCAGTCACCGCAGGAGAGTGAGTCTTGTTTGCTTTGTTTGTTAAAATATCCTGAATTCTACAGCAGGACCTGCCATTTGGTAGGTGTTCAACAAATATTGCGAGAACGAGAAGTTAAAATATCACTTGGGTTTTTCAGTAGCTAGGAGTTGTCTTACAAAAGATCCCAGTAGAGGGAAACAGGCAGAAGACGCCACATTAGCTCGCAGTGGAGTAAGCACACCTCACGTGTGCCAGCATGGCTTTGTCCAGGTGGTATTCATTACTCATACGTAGGAGTGCACACAAGAAGACTGCTTGGCATTTAGAGTCCACATATTTTAATTTTCTACCTGTATCTCTTTAAACAGTCTGTATTTGGGTTAGGCATAAAACAAAGTTTTAAATTAAGGAAGGCCGGGATAAAATTTTGTTTTCATTCTTTTCACGAATTGTACTCAAAGAGAAGTTAAAATATCATTCCTTCGGGTGGTACTAGCGGGAACAAATAGAGGCATACACAACGGATCTCGAGAACAATAGTGACTCTGAAATCTCATTCTATCAGTTGTTATGGTTCACTTGCTTCTATAAAGGCTCAGGAGAGGCAGGCTGATTTGGACAGAGAGAGTGAGTCAGAAATTTCCTGAAAGGGTGAATTTTAGAGAGAATAATTCCACTTTAATGATCAGAGAAGAGAGAGACATTATGTGAGCTAATTATGAAGTTAGAAATTAGCAAAAAAGGAACCTTTTATTTTTTTTTACAGAATTCTGTATTTAATTTTATTATTATTATTATTACTGTTATTATTATTTTAAAATTCCTAAAAGGTACATGTGCTCACCAGAGACAAGGAAAGTGAGAAAACAAGCTGCCAGGTTCAGGACTTGAACTGCATTCAGCCATCTGGAAGTCCAGTGTGTTAACTACCACATCACCTCCTAGCCCGCCAAAAACAACATTTTTAAAGATCTACCAAACATTAAGTTTCTTCTGAAAGGCAGAAACAATAAACTTTCAGTAAATAAAGAAAAGCAGGAAAATTTATAATCTAAAAGGGGAAAATATGGGGTTATTGAAAAAGTCATGATGTAGTTTTCTGTTTCTCTATGCAAAAAAAGTGTCACGACTTTTCTGAAGACCCAAAACAATGTAAACAGATAATTACCCTACAGTGTGAAAATTGCTGGAGAGGTAAGTCCCAAGTTCTGTGTATATTCATGGAAAGAGACATGTCTGGGGAAGGGTTTCATAGGCGTGATTCATGATAGTTTTGGGGGAACCTAAAATTTAGAAGAATAATTATGAAATTACTGTATCTGACTCAAAAGCCTACTACAATTTACCTAAAGTACACTAATAGTTTTAGAATGTTCCAATATGCCTAGTTTTATTAATTGATTTTTTCAGTAAAAATAATGCTTATATTGGATCATTGGAAAAGTCATGACACATTTTTACATAGAAAAACATGTCATGGGACCCAGCAGTTGGTGTAATGCCTATGTCACTGAACTCCCATGTAGTTGACCGCGGTTCGAGCCCTGGACCGATGACTTAAACTCATGCCAGGCGTGTGTGTGTGCATGCCCAAGATCTCGAGAGGAGAATGGAGGAGAAGGGATTGCAGCCCATCCCCCCTGGGGGGTGATTTCTCGCTTTCTATCTCTTTGTCTCTCTCTGTCTTTCTGGCAAGTGCACGTGCCCTACACTTAAAAGAAAAAAAAAAAAAAAGAAAAAAAAAAAAAGAAAGGGAACTCCAAGGCTAATACCTGAAGAACAGGGAAGAATTGAGGTTATGTTGACTGACAGATATTAGAAAAATACAAAGGGATGTAAAACTGATTGGGTAAATAACGAGATTATTAGAAAGGCATCAGTCTCTGAGTAGGGGGGACTACATTACACACCACTGTGCCTTTCTTAGGGTGGACCAGGAACTGAACGTAGGCCTGCCATGTGGCCTCAGCCTGCCAAGTAGCAGTGTCAGGTGCAGGCCACCGCAGCTGAACAAAGAGGCTCATATTTGATTAGAGATTAGAATATAATTTTTGGTTACAAGTAAATTAATAGTTGCTATTGGAAATTTTAATGATATTTTTTCAAAACCTTTTCTGAAACTGAAATTCTATGAGAAAGGAAAATATTTTCTTTTTTTTTTAAAGAGACATTTTTGCTATAGGTGTGTGTGCTTGCCAGAGACACAGAGAGACAGAAAGAGAAAAATCACCCTTCAGGGGGCTGGCCATGCTGCAATTCCTTCTCCATTCTCTTCTAAGGATTTTGGGCATGCACACATACATGCCCAACATGAGTTTTAAGCTGCTGGGTTTGGGACTTGAACCGCAGTTGACTATGTGGGAGTCCAGTGATGTAACCATTATGCTATCTACTGGTCCCAAAGGTAAAATATTTTCTAATATTAGGTTATGAATGTCTTGGAAAAGGGAGAGATGGTGTAGAATATAGCATCTAATTCTTGAAGGTTATGCTGTACAGATTTGAGTAATTTCTGTGTACTCTATGGAAATCTAATCTGGAAAGTGCAAAATAACGCAGAAACTTTATATTTAAAAGTAAATGGGCTTATGGTAAAAACGGTCTTTTTTTCCATCATTTTAGAGTACTTTTTGAAGGAAAATTTCACATCTGAATGCTCTATATTCACCCATGACGGTGATCACCTTTGATATGAAATATAGCACAAATGTGTGCTCCTAGATCAAAGCTCCTCTATGGTATAGAGCTCTTTGCTCAAAGTCATGTGACTTGTCTCAGCCTATCACACATTCTCTGTTTCTGGAGCTTATGGAATAGGATGAAGTACATAGTGCAATTTATATGAAAATGTTCTAGATTTATCGTGATGATTTGAAAATGAAAGGGACCAGCAGTTGGTGTAATGGCTATGTCACTGGACTCCCATGTAGTTGACCATGGTTTGAGTCCCAGCCCCAGTGGCTTAAACTCATGCTAGGTGCATGTGTGTGTGTGCCCAAGATCCAGAGAAGAAAATGGAAGAGAAGAGATTGTGGTGTGGCCATCTCTCCTGGGGATATCAGAAAGTTTCACTTTCTGACTCTCTGTCTCTCTCTGTCTTTCTAGTGAGCACATGCGCCCTATAGCAAAAACCTCTCCAAAAAAAATAAAAAAATAAATAAAAGAAAGAAAGAAAGAAAATGAAGCAAAATTACATTCTTATAACAACTGGTTTTAAATTCTATACTTCAGTGTTTGCTCACATTTACGAAACTATGTTGTGTTGATTGTAGGGCACAGGAGATGCTGACTGTCATTTTAAAATGAAGAAGAACTTGGAAAATGCATCCGTGAGCCTGGAGTCTACAAAGAGCCCAGGGCTGTTCGTGGGACTTCGGTCAGATGGACAGGCAAGACCAGTCATCTACACAGAGGATGAGAATGTTTGCTTCTACCCACAAGTCATCCAATGTACGTTTACTCTGAAGTACTTCCATTTTGCTTGCTTTAGGATGGTTTGTGTACATAATTTTTAAGAAGCAAGTCTCTGGCTGCTAACTTTTTTGTTCCTTATAATTCTAGAAGCAGTAGAAGAAAAATCATGATGACTTCCTGTCTCAGATTTTTCAGAAAATTAATATTAGGTATAGGGGTTTTGCTCCATTAAGCTCTTTGATAACTTTAAGAGTTGTGTGTGCATTGTGTGGGCGTGCATATTCGTATTTGGATCTTTTTGTTATTATATTTAAGGGTATCCCCATAGTCACTAATAAGGGATAATGCTGTTAGAAATATTTTCATTTTTTTGCTCTTAATTTTTAATGCTCACAACACACAGAGATGGAATAATGATAAACACAAATGGGATTTGGATTAAATATAGAAATGTAAAAAGATTCTCAGGATAGGACAGATATGGGAATATTTTGAAACTGGTTTCTTATCTAAGCTCAGGTTCCCTAGCAAACTGAAGTGAAAGTCTGAGGATTTGGCCTAAATGATTGACATTTAAAATGCATTTGCCAGAATATAAAGGCTAATGAAGTAACTCTGCTGTGTTTTTAAATGATCTTGAAGTTTGTCATCTTAGTTTTACCTGTTAGGTATCCATAAGTTTTGACTTAATCAAAATCTGTGTGATTTCAGTCAGCCTGGCTCTTATTTAACTTCTTTTTTAAAATGATAGTCCATCTACTCTCTCTCTCTCTCTCTCTCTGTGTGTGTGTGTGTGTGTGTGTGTAAAATATCCTACCAAAGATAGTTTCAGATGAGAGCATAATGCTCGATTTAACAAGATGGCATAACTGGCCCTGTGCTCTGTGCTATCTTCATCAGATTCTTTAAGCCTTTGGTTGCCATATTTAAAATTTTGCCAATTGTTGGGCTAGTTACCTTAATTTACTGCCATCCATACCAGCAGTCCCTCCACTCTGTTTTCCCGCAGGCTGGCACAAAGTGGCACTCCCACTCAACAAAATGGGTCTGCCATCTGCCTCCTGAGCACTGAGGGAAACCGATGACTCGGAAGGCAGCAGCAGGATACAGGGTGGGGTAGACAAGGAGCGGCAAGAAATAGGAAGGGCCAGGGGAGAAAAGATGAGACAGAGGAGAGCGGTAACCGCCAAAGGAGAGGAGAAGGAAATCACCTGTGGCAAACCGAGGGAGAGAGAGAGAGAGAGAGAGAGAGAGAGAGAGAACATGTGCCACCGTGTGGTGTTTGTACTGATAGCAGCAAAAGAAACGAAGTCATTGTTCTTCACAGGCTCTACGACTCCGGTCTATTCCTAGCGCACGCAGACTTTGTGATTTCTTATCTAGTCACTAGAGGCCACCTCCTGTCTTAGAAGGGCTTCTGCTAAAGGAGACTTTGCTTTGGAAGTCTTATTGGAGTATTGTGAGTCCTAGGAATTCTGAGGAAGGCTATGAAAACATCAATATTTCCTCGAAATACCATTTCTAGTCATGCTTTCCCGTTTTCACGCGAGTCCCTATGTTAAATCTGTGTGTGCAGTAAGAGTCATTTGGCTTCCACATCAAGTTTGTAAGCTTCCCGCCTGGGCTGAAATGCAAGGTCTAGCTGCAGAAGAAGCGGCTGCAGCTCCTGTGACAGACTGTCCTTGACTCCAGTCAATCAGCAGGCTCCGCTGAACACTGCAGCAAAGGAAGTGCAAGGACGACTGTACAGAGGCTTGCATTTGCTGTATTGGCACACGCCACTGGAAATTCCATTTTCATAGATATTTACCTTTACTTCTTCCCTCTTACCTTTTCTTCTTACTTTTCTAGGTAAGGCTGGATTTCTTGCTAGATTAGGAAACAAATGAGTATGTCTTTTCTCTGATTTTTTTTTTCTCCTCTGTTTTCTTGATCTGGCATTAGTCGGGTCTTCTCTGGTCACTAAAGTCCAAATGGCAATGTTGTTTCAGTCATGTCCCACGAGCCCAGCACAGCACCTGGTGCAGAGTATGTGCAGGTGTACTTGTTTGACGAATAAATAGTGTAGCATAAAATGAGTGAGATTTTATCTCAGAGCTTTATTTTCATATGCTAGCAGTATGCCCCGTATAAGTTAATTAACATTTCAGCCCCTGTTTTGCTATTTGTAAATGAGAATAATAACATTGCATTACTGTAGAAACTTTTGCGTGAATCCATGAACCTTTAGAAATTGTTAAGTAAACATATTCTGACTAAATAAACCATATGCAAATATGCATGAGTGTGCATTTAGAGTGGGAAGAAGCGTATTACCATTTTTAGATTTTACAAAAGGGTCAATAACTCACAAGTGAAAGAACGTTTATTTAAAACTTTGTAGTGAACCAGGAGGTAGTACAGCAGTAACACAACTGGAACCATACAAGAAAGGTCCTGGGTTTGTGTCCTGGGACCTCCCTGAGCACATCAGCCACATGCATGTGTGTCCCGGATACAGGCTGGCTGAGGCTGGGGGTAGATTCTGGCATGAGAATTCTGAAGAGGTTGTCATCTTGCAGTCTCCTTTGGCATGCATACCTACACACCTGGCATGATTGTCAAGCTACTGGGTCTGGGACTCAAACTGTTGTCAGCCATGTGGGAGTCCAGTGACTAACCACTATGCCATCTGCCAGACCCAGAATTGTTTCTCTATATATATTTAATTGTTTATATTTTAATACAGAGATACAGTGGCTCAACTTCATAGTTTTACTTATTTATTTATTTATTTTTAAACACTATAAACTTTTCTTCATTGTTTCCTGGAAAGTGGAGTTGAAATTGTGAGGTACCCTGAGCAGTAAGAAGACTTGGATAGGATAGGGAAAGGGATGGTGGTAGACAGAAAATAGTAAGGCTGCATTTCGAGAGACTCCAATGGAAACCTTCTGTGGAGCAGGTCCCTGTTGTCCCCAAGCACACACCCTGAGTGAGTGGCCCTCCCTCCTTGGCACCTGTGTAAGTACGCACACACTGCTTGGTCTGACACAGCTCACTTGATCCCATGGAGGCAAATGCTCTGTCCTGCCTAGATGGGGTCCCTCCATGTGGATGTGACTGGGTCCATCCACAGTGATGAGAGGCTTGGACTCTAGCTAGGAAGGGAGTCTGCAGTGGGAATGCCGCACACAGACTTTGAGAGCCAGACTGCTACTGTCTGGGTCCTTGTTTGAACCCTGATAGCTGCACACCTCACAGCTCCTGCAGCCCATGTTGTCTTCTGTGAAATGAGGGCCAAGGGTGCCTTCACTCAGGGTGGTGCAGGGCCGCAGGGCCTGACAATACAGAAGAAGCTTAGGGTAGTACCTGGTCTCAGTAATGCTCTAGATGAGTATTTACCTTTATGATTATTAAAGAAAGGAAGAGGCCCTCGTGGTGTGTCTTCTCCAAGTTAGCACTGATAGGTTCCTAGAAGTCAAGAGACACCATCTCATCTCCTCTTTTAATCAGTAGTTCTCAAAAAAAAAAAAAAAAGGGACCAGCAGTTAGCATAATGGCTATGTCGCTGAGCTCCCATGTAGTCAACTGCGGTTCAAGCTCCGGACCCAGTGGCTTAAACTCACGCCGGGCGCGTTTGCGTGCGTGCCCAAGATCCTGAGAAGAAAATGGAGGAGAAGGGATTGCGGTGTGGCCATCCCCCCTTGGGGGTGATTTCTCGCTTTCTGTCTCTCTATCACTCTCTGTCTGTCTGGCGAGCACACACACCCTATAGCATTAAAAAAAAAAAAAAAAAAAAAAAAAAAAAAAACCACAAACCAATTCTCCATGACTTGATTTATTCATCTACAGTTTGGTTAGGATTTGGATTAATTTATTGTGTATTGAAAATGTGTAATAAAAAGTCATTTATCCCACTGCCATTTAGCCATCCTAGCTAGGTCGTGCAGCAAAATTCCTTCAAACTCCCTTCCACGAATTTACATTAACATTACTATGGGCCTGACATACAGGAGAAAGTGTGAAAAGGCCTGACCTGTTGGGCCGATATGGCCAGTCGTTGTATAGAGCCCATGGAGAAGGTTCTTTGATTATCTCGACTTGTGGGTTATGTGGAAGCTTTGTTTATTCCCATTGCCCTGGATAATGAGCCCACACATACAATTGCATTCTGCTAGTATTGTTTTAAAGAACTTTAGATCAATATAACTTATAACTCTATTCACTTCAGTGTAAAGTTTTTATAACAGAGATGTAACTTATGTATAAAATTTGTCTCCTCTTGCTTTAAATCCAGCCCACTTTTATGGGTATGAGTTATCCTCACATATAGATCAAGAGACTCTATTAGTGCCTAGAAAATTTCAGGACTAAAGATTTGGTTCAGATATTTTACTTTCATCACAGTAAGAATTTCCTCTGGGTTCAAATCTTATGGACATTTGTATTAAAGCATGTTTAGATACTTTGTTTTTGTTTTGTTTTGTTTTTGCTAGAGAGAGACAGACAAAGAGTGAAAGTGAGAAGTCACTCCCTGATGGGAATGAACAATAATGCCTCCTCCCCTATTCTCCTCTCAGGATTTTGCGCACACATGTGCATGTACCTGGTGTGATTTTTCAAAACATTGGATCTGAGACTAAAACTGTGGTTGGTCATGTGGGAATCCAACTGCCTTAACCACCATACCACTGTTGTCATGGAAAATTCATTTTTGCTTCATTTTTAGTCTGCTAAGATTATTCAAGTATAAAAATTCAAATGAAATCCTGTCATATATCTAATTCATTAGATCCTGACTAAATTATTTAGAAAACTATGACAAAAAAGTTTCAAAAATAGAATAAATGGATTTAAACTATGCATACACTAATAACTTGACACTGTAATGCTAGCTACACTTTTTACTTTTCTTCTTCTTCTTTTTTTTTTTTTTTTAGCTTTTAGCCATAGAGCGTGTGCTTGCTAGAGAGAGACAGAAAGAGACAGAGAGAGGAAAAGTGAGAAATCACCCACCAGTGGTGATGGCCAGGCCATAATCCCTTCTCCTCTACTCTCTCCTTGGGATTTGGGGCATGCACACACCTGCACCTAGCTCTATTCTCAAGCCTCTGGATTTGGAACTCGAACCATGGAGTTGGCCATATGAGAGTCTAGCACCTTAATCACCACACCACCTGCTGGCCCCATTTATTTTACTTTTGAAATACTGATATTCAATAAAACAAAAGATTTTTACTTGTTGATTTTGTATAGTTACAGTCTTTCTAGTCTGATGGATCTTGATACAACTTAATTTTTGGATAGGAGGAGACACTGTCTGATGTGAAAAATTCATCATTCAAATCCATCTATCGATCTGTTTCCAGCTAGACAGTTTTGGTTCCTTTGCTTTTCTCACAGACTTCAGTTTATCTTGCTATTGATACAATCTCACATTTCTTTTTAAATTGCGAAACCACACTGGTAAGCGTTTTTCTAATTCAGAGCATTCCTAGAGGGACCATATGTTGCTTGGATTTCAGATCTCCTTTCGGGATCCACTTGCCCCAGTGCCAAAGTGAGTGGCCTTCTGCACAAAGGAATAGGAACATCCAGGTTGACATTTCCAGAAAAATCTCTTCCATCTCTTGAATTTTCTACCATTGTGTTGTATGAAAAGTTATCAGTATCTTTCTGAGAAGCTGAAGTAGAGTCTTGAGAAGCCAATGCAGGAGGGGGGAGAGGTGAGATGCTCCTTCTCCATCACAGCCCCTCCAGGCCGACCCTCTGCAGCTGTTTCGTGTTTCTAATCCCGGCTCTGCACCTGAGTTGCTTCCTCTCCCGTGTTACGTGCTTGGCGTGCGTGTCTGTTACAGCGCTCGTCAGGATACATCGGAGGGCCTTGTTCACATGTTCCGCTCTGGGCTGTAACCCCATCAACGTTAAAAGCTATGTCTTAGGTATCGATTTATCCCTAATGCTGTGGTAGTAACTGGAAGATAGCTTAACTTATCTTGGTAAATTCTGTACGTCTGCATTATTTGTATATAGATAGATGGACTCTGAATTATATTTAGGGAAGTTCTTGAGTTTTTCATCTTCATGTGCTCATTTGTTCTCAGTGAATGAACCTGTTTCAAGTTATTACTTTTTGTACTATAAAACTGCGTTATTGTCATCAATCTAAATATTGTGTCTAAACATTTCATTATAAATAAACCACATGGCCTATGTCTTATAGGATTTGGTGTTTAAAAGCTTATTATTGTCTGAAATGATGTAAGGCTTGAAGGATATCCGTAGCCATGTGGTGACAGGCAGTTCTTCAGTTTCCTGTATCGTGCAGTCTGTGCCGTCATTCACTCAAGCGCTGCTAATTCCTCTCAACTAGGCCTGTGAGGTCTGCTGGCCCCATTTATTTTACTTTTGAAATACTGATATTCAATAAAACAAAAGATTTTTACTTGTTGATTTTGTATAGTTACAGTCTTTCTAGTCTGATGGATCTTGATACAACTTAATTTTTGGATAGGAGGAGACACTGTCTGATGTGAAAAATTCATCATTCAAATCCATCTATCGATCTGTTTCCAGCTAGACAGTTTTGGTTCCTTTGCTTTTCTCACAGACTTCAGTTTATCTTGCTATTGATACAATCTCACATTTCTTTTTAAATTGCGAAACCACACTGGTAAGCGTTTTTCTAATTCAGAGCATTCCTAGAGGGACCATATGTTGCTTGGATTTCAGATCTCCTTTCGGGATCCACTTGCCCCAGTGCCAAAGTGAGTGGCCTTCTGCACAAAGGAATAGGAACATCCAGGTTGACATTTCCAGAAAAATCTCTTCCATCTCTTGAATTTTCTACCATTGTGTTGTATGAAAAGTTATCAGTATCTTTCTGAGAAGCTGAAGTAGAGTCTTGAGAAGCCAATGCAGGAGGGGGGAGAGGTGAGATGCTCCTTCTCCATCACAGCCCCTCCAGGCCGACCCTCTGCAGCTGTTTCGTGTTTCTAATCCCGGCTCTGCACCTGAGTTGCTTCCTCTCCCGTGTTACGTGCTTGGCGTGCGTGTCTGTTACAGCGCTCGTCAGGATACATCGGAGGGCCTTGTTCACATGTTCCGCTCTGGGCTGTAACCCCATCAACGTTAAAAGCTATGTCTTAGGTATCGATTTATCCCTAATGCTGTGGTAGTAACTGGAAGATAGCTTAACTTATCTTGGTAAATTCTGTACGTCTGCATTATTTGTATATAGATAGATGGACTCTGAATTATATTTAGGGAAGTTCTTGAGTTTTTCATCTTCATGTGCTCATTTGTTCTCAGTGAATGAACCTGTTTCAAGTTATTACTTTTTGTACTATAAAACTGCGTTATTGTCATCAATCTAAATATTGTGTCTAAACATTTCATTATAAATAAACCACATGGCCTATGTCTTATAGGATTTGGTGTTTAAAAGCTTATTATTGTCTGAAATGATGTAAGGCTTGAAGGATATCCGTAGCCATGTGGTGACAGGCAGTTCTTCAGTTTCCTGTATCGTGCAGTCTGTGCCGTCATTCACTCAAGCGCTGCTAATTCCTCTCAACTAGGCCTGTGAGGTTGTGGTGCGATCTTCCTTCATGAGCCATCTTCAAACTGTTAGCTGAAATTGTGATATTAAGAAATAGCTGCTGTTAATTATTATTACATAGAATCAGACATCCACATAATATTTCATTGCTGATGAGATAGCTAAAACTTGGCGTCCATAGGTTAGTGAGTCCATAGACTAAGTGACTTATTACCACTTAAAAATTAAGTGGCCATCTCTCTTATACTCAAATTTGAAGAATAAACACAAACAACTTCAACCTTGAAATCCTGAATATAGATAGCACTTGCGAGCATCTATTATAAAATCGCAGACACTATTCAACTAAGCTGCAGATATCTATTTCTGAAGAATACTCCAGAACAACTTTCTTCCAAATAAAAGGCAGAGAAATGGCTCATGTATAATGTTCTGTTTGAGTGACATTTTAGGCAGTTCTCCTCTTGAGGAAGGCAAAGTACCAGATTATAAAAGGAGCTCCTATTTAGAGTTTGTGAGAAAAAACATCTTGAAGAAGTCATTTGACTCATATTGTGGTGTTAAACGATTGTTAGGATTTACAAAGCAATGAATAGGCTTTATAGGAACACCATCCATGCACAGCCCTGCTAGCAGG
>NW_006159504.1:5031439-5050319 GCF_000334495.1 Tupaia belangeri chinensis | reverse complement strand
GAACAGTCATCTCTGGTAAGTGTGGAATGCAGAGTAAAAAGATTTGACTAGGCATTGAAATGGAAACAATAGCAAAACTTAAACTTGCATAGAGGAACATATGGTGAGTATTCTGAGAAGAAACAAGTAATTCTGAAAGGATGGCATCTTTTAAAATCTTAATTTCAGTTGGCAGAGAAAACCCAATGGGAATGTCTGCAACTTTCAGACAAAAGGAAGAACAGATCCATGAGTCAAAAAACCAGAAACAAACACCAGCAGAATCTGAGGCCAGGGGTCCCTTACCTTCTTCCGCTCCAAGTAAGCCATAGCTTTCTCTTCTTTTAGTTTATTTGCCTGCATTGTTCTTCCTCATGGCCATCTCAGGCAGAACATCAAAGGATTTTTAGAAAATACATCAAGTTATGCCACATGAACCACTTGTAAGCTATTATCTTGCTTTTTTATGCTATCATTTTATATGGGAAAGAATACATTATTTAAAAAAGGTGTTTATTTCCTTGTCTTAAACTTACATTTCACTAGGAACAATGACTTAAAAAAAGATAGTATTAAATTATATTATATTGGACTATCATCTACACAATCGCTTATGATATATATTATGAAAACCAATAAATTCTCACCAAAGTCTAAGCAATGGCAAAAATAATCTCCATTTCTCTGATATGGCAACTGAGGCATGAATGAAGTACTCCAGTCTTAGAGGTTTGGATTTATAGTTCCTATCTTAGTCTGCTATGTTTTCTTGCTCTTAAATGTATTACATCTGACTGAGAAGTATAATGTGTAATGTCTGATAGTCGTGTGCATCAAACTCTGGTTATCTCTGGGTAAAATGAAATAGAGGATTATTATCTCTGAACTAGATTTTTAAAAAAAACCATCTTGGGGGACAAATCAATTATACTGTTACCTTTAAAAAACATGGTTTTGAAAAATTAGGTGTGTTATGTATGTTTCCTTTCAGATTGTAACAGATAATACACTTCCTGTTGACACCTCCATGGTATTGTCACATCACCCGTAGGGAAGAGATGTTAATTAGCCTTTTGATTTTAGCTGCGTTGGACTAGTCCCAGCTCTGTATTTTCATGTTATGTCGGGAATCTACGGAGCAGTGTGAAGAATCACACTGCATGAGAAATACGTGCTTATTTAAAATTTCCCACAGAATTCAATCTTGTCAGGAGGCAATGGTACCTAAATCACATACAGTTCGACCGGTTGAAAATAGCATGCCAGCTAAAATCTCTGGGAAGAGACACATTTTTATGAGTGCTAAAGTGCTGAAGAGAAAACTTTTATGTATCTTATGAAAATCATTTTGCCAAGAACATTAAAAAATGCTACCATTGTTAAATTGTTAAGGATTGGAAATTTTGACGGAGGCAGATCCAGGAATTTGCAAAGCTGATAAAATGAAACTTTATCGTAAATATAGAGCTTTTCACTTTATCAATTGTTGACTATGCATTTTGTGCCTACTAAATATCAGTTGACGATAGTACAGATGAACAAAGCAAGCTCCGTCTCCATCTTCTTATAGTTTACAGTTAAGCGTATCAGATAACCACGAGACAATCCCATAAAATAACAAGGCTCAAACTGATGATTGAAATGAAGGAAACAGCCAGGGCATGCTAGACTCCAAATAAAGCATAGCTGTTAATTCATGGTAAGAGACATATAAGGCTTTCCTTGCAGCTTGTAACAGGAGTAGAGATGGAGAGTGACTGCAGACAGAAAAGGGAGCCAGCCTAATGTGGTCAGGAGCTATTTAATACTGACACGTCACAGGCTTTGGACTTGGATGTGAAATCCTGGAAACTCAGATCATGAAGTTCCCCGAACGCAAGTGACATCTGTAAAGTATTCATGACTTGTTTAAAATTGGTCTTCTCTGATTACAGTAGGAAAGGGTTTCTAGGTATATGTGACTTTTGGTGAGGGAAAAAAGTAGAAGGTCCTCATTTGTTAGTAGTAATGATTATTTCTATCAAATAATTATAGTGGTTCAAAAGTTATTCCTTGCAAAAAGTAACTTCCACTTGGTTTTTGCAATTTAGTTATCATACTAGATAGATTTGGGTTACATTAGCTCTTCATATTAAAATTTGTGGTTAGAAAATACGTTCGAAAATTTATTTCCTACTTTTAAAGAAATCTTAAAACAGCTATCAATTCCTGAAGAAATGATATTTTGTCAGTTCACTTTCAGGATAAGGCAAGATGGATATAGCTTGGGGAATAACAATTATAGACAAAATGAGGCTGCTCTCTCTTCTTGCAAAGTGCTTATTCATTAAAAAGATGGAACTTTTCTCATCTACATTGAAGGGGCATGAGGATTTAAAATTAATAACACCACATAC
Organism: Tupaia belangeri chinensis; assembly: GCF_000334495.1. Taxonomy (NCBI): domain Eukaryota; kingdom Metazoa; phylum Chordata; class Mammalia; order Scandentia; family Tupaiidae; genus Tupaia; species Tupaia belangeri. Next base: position 5,047,944 of record NW_006159504.1, on the reverse strand, counting down.
AAGAACTAGCACTTTAAGTTTCGTTAGGATAGAGCATTTTGATGATATAATCTTATTTTAAAATTTTATTATCTTAGATTCTTTTTTTTCATGAGAGAGAGAGAGAGAGTACCCTCAACAGGGTTTTGATGCCATGAGCTGGTGCACACCCCAGATCACACACACACGTGTCTGGGGTGCTCTAGGAGATCTCTGAATGCATTCCCAGGACATACCCATGTGGGTCAGCCTGTAGAGTGTTATATTTTACCTCTATATCACCAGCTGAGCCCTCTCATTTTTTTAAAGAACATTTTTTTGTTATGAAATATTTCAAAGACATATAAAAATAGAATGGAATAATGAGTCCCTATAACCCACCACTTAGCTTCTCCAGTTATTGGCGTACACTTCTGTTTTACAGCTGTTACCCTTCATGCTGTGCCCTACTGTTCCCACTTTATTATTTTTAAGAAAATTGGGACCAGCAGTTGGCGTAATGGCTATGTTGCTGGACTCCCACGTAGTTGACCACAGTTCAAGTTCCAGACCGGCGGCTTAAACTCACGCCAGGCGCATGTGCTTGCATGCCCAAGATCCCAAGAGGAGAATGGAGGAGAAGGGGTTGTGGTGTGGCCATCCCCGCTGGGGGGTGGTTTCTTGCTTTCTATCTCTTTCTCTCTTTCTGTCTTTCTGGCGAGCGCAGGTGCCCTATAGCGAAAACCTCCCCCCCCCCAAAAAAAAAAAAAAAAGAAAATTGAAGACCATATCACTTCCTTTATAAATAGAAACTTGCGTTTTAAAAATTATTTAATCAAGTGGACCAGCAGATAACATAATGGTTAGGTCTCTGGAATCTTTTGTGTCGACCATGGTTCGAGTCCTGGACCTGGTGATTTAAAACTCAAGCTGGCAGCACGGGCGTGGGTGTGCCCAAGATTCCAAGAGGAGAATGGAGAAGGAATTGCAGCATGGCCATCCCCCCCGCCCCCCGGGATGATTTCTTGCTTTGTTTCTCTGTCTCTCTCTCCAGCGAGAATGTGTGCCCTATAGCCAGAATCTCTCTTAAAAATTATTCAAGTAAGAATATGTTACTCTACTAATTTTAAGTTAGAAAACATTACATCCAAACACATTTAAATTACATACAAAGAGAGGACTCAGGCACTCGGTGCGGTGATCAAGGTGGCCAGATCCCACGTGGCTGACAACGTGGTTCATGTTGTGGACCCAGTGGTTTGAAGGACGTGCCAGGTGCAAGTTGCCCAGACTCTCGAGAGGAGAAAAGAGGAGGAGGGATTGCAGCATGGCCAGCCTGCCTGGAGAGGTGTGCTTTCTCACTCTTGCTCTCTGACTCCAGTGAGCACACGTACCCTACAGCAAGATTAAAAAGAAATAAAAAAAACAAATAAATAAGAGACTCATTATTTGGTAATCTGAACTGAAATTGTCATTGGAAGTTTTCACTACATTGAGATTTTGTTTTTTCATATCCACCATCCACCACCGTAACCTCATATTTCTACAGATGAGAAAACCAAAGCCACACACACACACGCACACACACACACACACACACACACACACACACACACACAGTACTTCCAGCACCATTTGCCAAAAAACTCTTTTTTTCCACTGCATTGTCTTGTACCCTTTGTCAAAGATCAGTTGGCTGTATGATTTGGGTTATATCTGGATTTTTTGTTCTGTTCAGTTGATCTGCATGTCTATTTTTGTGCCAATACTACACTGTTTTCATTTTACTGCTTTGATATATATATACATATATATACATATATGTATATATATTACATTTTACTTTATTTTAATTTCTTTTATACATTTGATCACTATATATCACTTAGCTTGTAAAGTGACTTTTCCCAACACGAATACACTTCACATCAGTCCAGTTGAGAATACTACACACGCTATCATCAACAGATAATAATTCATTTCTGTGTCCCATAAATCTCTTGCCTCTCTATTTTTCTCCTTAATGTCTTTCCTCACATTTGCCCCTTTCTCCCACCCTCTTGCCTCCTACTTTATTTTTTTGGCACACTATTGCCTTAGTAATATGGGGACTTTTATTATTTTTTCTATTTCTGTGAAATAATTGTTTTTTCTATTTCTGTGAAAAATGTCTCAGATAATTGGATTGGAATCACATTGAAATAGGGAAATTAATTTTCCTAAAAATTAGAACTGATATTTTGATTATGTTGATTCTTCTAAGGGCAAGGGGGATCCTTCCATTATTTGGATCATAGTCAATTTCTTTTTTCAGTTTTTTTATAGTTTTCCTTGTAGAGATCTTTAACATCTTTGGTTAGGTTTATTATACTATGTATCTTATTTATTTTGTGCTATTGTAAATGGGATTGCTTTCTTCCATTCTGTCTTTGTTCATTGTTGGTGTATAAAAATGCTATAGATCTTTGTATATTGACATTGTATCTTACTACTTTACTGAATTAATTTATCACTTCTAGGAATTTTTTTTGTAGATCCCTTTCAGTTTTCTATGTATATAATAATTTCTTCTGCAAATAGGGACAGTTTAGCTTCTTCTAGGAATTTTTTTTGTAGATCCCTTTCAGTTTTCTATGTATATAATAATTTCTTCTGCAAATAGGGACAGTTTAGTTTCTTTTTGTATCTGAATGCTTTTATTTTTCCCTCCTGTTTGATTGCACTGGCTAGGACTTCAAACACTGTGTTGAAAAGGATTGGAGAAAATGGGTAGCTGTATCTTGTTCCAGTTTTTAGTGGCTTTTATCTTTTCCTCATTCAGTATGATGTTCTATAATAGGTCTCTCGTATATGGCTTTTATTATGTTGAGGAATATTTTTTACTCCTGTTTTGCTAAGAGTTGATTATTAAGAAATGTTGTATTTTATCAAATGCTTTCTTATGGATCTATAGATACGATCATATAATTTTTATCTTTCTTTCTGTTAATGTGATTTATTACATGTATTGTTTTGTGTATGTTGAACCATCCTTGCATCCCTGTGATAAAACCTACCTGATCATGGTGTCTAGTCTTCTTAATATGCTGTTGGATTTGTTTTGCTAATATCTTGTTGAAAAAATTTCCATCAGTATTCATTAGGGATATTGGCCTGCAGTTTTCTTTTTTCTTATGTGCTTGTCTGGTTTTGGGATCAAGGTAATGGAGGCTTCATAGAATGAGTTTGTAAGGATTTCTTCCTTATGAATCTTTAGAAATAGTTTGAGAAGAATTGGAGTTAGCTCTTCTTTAAAAATGTTGAATTCAGAAGTAAAGCCATCTGGACCTGGGCTTCTTTGTCATAAGACTATTTATCACTGATTAGTCATTTATTCATCACTGTTGATCTAGTCAGGACTTCTATTCATCCTGATTCAACCTAGAGAATTTGTACTTGTCCAGAAATTTGTCCATTTCATCTCAGTTTTCTTGTTTGTTGGTATATAGTCACTCATTTATTTATGATTTTTTTGTATTTCCAATATATTAGTTTTAATATTATCAGTTTCATTATTGAGTTTATCTATCTGGTTAATTTCCCTGTTTTTCCTGATTAGTCTAGCTAATGGTTTGTCAATTTTGTTCATCCTCTCAAAAAAATCAGCTTTTGGGGACCAGCAGTTAGTGTAATGGGTATGTCGCTGGACTCCCACGTAGTCGACCATGGTTCGTGTCCTGGACCCGGTGGCTTAAACTCACGCCGGGCGCGTGTGCGTGCGTGCCCAAGATCCCGAGAGGAGAATGGAGGAGAAGGGATTGCAGCGTGACCATCCCCCCTGGGGGGGTGATTTCTCGCTTTCCGTCTCTATGTCTTTCTCTGTCTGTCTGGTGAGCTCACGTGCCCTATAGCTAAAACTTCTCAAAAAAAAAAAATCAGCTTTTCATTTTGTTGATTTTTTTGGGGTATAGTTCTTTAATTCTCTATTTCATTTATTTTAGCCCTAATCTTTACTATTTCTTTTCTTCTTTTCTTTTTATTTATTTATTGTTGTTGTTGTTGTTGCTTTTCCAGTTCCTTAAGATGCAATACCAAGTTATCTATTTGCCTCCTTTCTGTTTTATTTTTTTCTTGTGAGCACTAATGCCTATAAACTTGCCTCTTATGACTGTTTTTGTGCCTGGGACCAGCCTCGGCGGGGGTGGGTTGGCTCGACGGAGGTGACGCTGGAAGGAAAAGAAGACCAAAGCCTCGTGCTTTTTCATGCACGTCCTAAGTCGGACACTCCTCTAAGATGGCTCTCTGAGGAGTGACAACTGCTAGGAATCACCGTGCCTTTTTATTGAAAATGGGATACATGCAAGTAAATGGGAGAGGGGCTACGTGTACTAATTATCAATTCATAAAGTTTTAACAATAGAAACCATTCAGGGTTTGATTAAGGGCAGGTCTATTAATCATCGATACAGTTCAACAATTGTTCGATTGATGAAAGCAGGTTCCTGGTAACTTCAAGCAGTGCAGTTTCAGGAAACAATTCCAGCAAGCAGAGTTAACTATCAACTGATGTTCAGCAGCAGCTGTCTTATGATTACTGAAAGAAAATCTCAAGCATAGATATTAGTTCTTATGGATTTTCATAAAGAATGATACTTATATAATTCTATAGGGATCTAAAACTTAAGGAATCCTATATATTTACCTATCCTGAAGGGGTGGAGTTAGTGTTCACTTGATGAGTACGTGAAAAGATTATTTATATTAAATGTGTCTTGAAGGGCCTTCCAAAGATCAGGAAGAACTTTAGCACACCCTTTACTGTGTCCAATGAAGCGTTGTAATTGACAGTGAGTGGTCAGGGTAAAGGGGAGTGGTCGGGGGACTTTTCGGGAAATCTTACCACACACTCAAGATGTATGAGGGAGCTATGTAATTCTTTTATAGTAGTATATCGGGGAGTCAGAGGGGGGTCACTTCCCAGCAAGGCTATCACAGTCCCGGAGCGAATAGCAGGCGGTCTTGCCAACATGCTAAGTGACCCAAGCTTGTTCCAAGGTCGGGGGGCGTACAGTCGTGGCCTTGCCAACTCACTGAACCGACCGGAAGCGATGCTCAAAGGTTAAGGGGCTCAGATGGGTCCTGGAGCCCCACCGGGTTGGACTCCTCCATTTTTGCTGTGTCCCAAGGAGAATACTGTGTTCATGATCGTTAGTTTCAATGAATCTTTTGATTTCTGTCTTAATTTCTTCTGTAGTTTGAAAGTCATTCAGGAATTGTTTAATTTCCATGTTTTTATGGATTTTCATGGATTCTTTCTGTAACTGATTTCAAGTTTAATTTCGTTGTGGTAAGAGAATAGACTGGTTTTAATTTCCACACTTTTAAATTGATATAGCCTTGTTTATGGCCCAATATGTGGTCAGTCTTTGAACATGTCCTATATGGAGATGAGACAAAAGTATATCCCTTAGTTGCAGGAAGGAATATTCTATATGTGTCTGTTAGGTCCATTTGGTTTATGACATTGATTAGTTTCTTTGACTCTTTGTTTTATTTTTTGTCTAGATGACCTATCTAGTGATAACAGTGGGGCGTTGAAATATCCAACGATTAGTGTGTGGCAGTCTATCGCTCCCTTTAGATTAAGCAGACTTTCTTTTTCACATTTGGGTGCCCTGGCCATGGGAGCCTAAATATTTATGTTTGTTATATTTTCTTGATGAATTAATCCTTCTAGAACTGTATAGTGTCCTTCTTTGTTTCTTCTTACACTTCTTATGCTAAAGTCTATTTTATCTGATATTAATAGTGCAACTCCTGTCTCTTTTGCATTTCTATTTGCATGAAATGATTTTTTCTAGCCTTTCACTTTAAATCAATGTATATCTTTGTTAGTGAGGTGTATTTCTTGAAAGCAACATATAGAGTTTTTTTTTAATCCATTGAGCTATTTTGTGTCTTTTAGTTGAAGAATTTTATCCATTGACATTCAAGATAATTATTATGCTTGGATTTAGTGCTGTCATTTACTCTTTTTTATTTTATTTTTACTTTTTTACTATTATTCACACATTAAATTGCTATACATCATTTAGATTGTGAAGAGACTTTACCCAGCATGATCTACACCTCAGTCCAGCCCAGTTAAGACTGCTGTACACATCCTCGTCCAGATAAAAATCATTTACTTTTTTTCCCCCACTTGTTTAGTGTTCTCTTACTTCTATTTACCTCCCATGACTTTTCTTAAGTGTTTCCTGAAGGGCTGGTGCACTTTTGGTGAATTCTTCCAGCTCTAGTGTCATAGAACACTAGATCTAATCACTCTTCTCTAACTGTAATTTTATATCCATTAACCAATATCTCCTATCATTCTTCTTCATCCTCCACTCTTCCCAGCTTCAGTAACCACTTCTACTCTCTACGTCCATGAGAGCAACATTTTTTTTTTTGCATTTTATTGATTCACAAAAGATCTGAATTAATCTAAGTACTTTTAATAGCAAGTACAGCTTATATAAACATATCTATGAACTCATGTCTGACTTCAGGCACAAAACTCAGTGAGTAGAATGAACATACTGTGAAGAGCACCTAGCTGAGGCTATGTAGCTTACTGTTCTAATGGGGCAAACCCTGTAAGTAACCTGGCATTTATCTCTTATCATTTTTAGAATATTGCTTTTGATTTTTTTTTTAAGAGAGACTTTTTTGGTATAGGGCACGTGAACTCTCTGGAGAGACAGAAAGTGAGAAGTGATGGTTATGCCACAATCGCTTCTATTCCATTCTCCTCTTGGGATTTTGAGCATACACTCACACATGCCTGGCGTGTTTTAAGCTGCTGGGTCTAGGACTCGAATGATGGTTGACTGCGTGGGAGTCTAGCAACGTAACCATTATGCCATCTGTTGATCCCTAGAATATACTCTTCAATTTTTATCAGTTTGGCTATGATGTGCCTTGGAGACGATCTTCTGTATAGTGTTCTTTGTACTTCCTGGGTTTGAATTTTCATATGCCTAAGTTGGGAAAATTTTTAACTAATATATCATGAAAGAGTTTTTCTAAGCCTTTACCCATCTCTTCACCTTCTGAAATACCTATAAAATGAGTATTCATCTGTTTAATGGAGTCTAAGATTTCCCATATGTGGTCCTCATTTTTGTGTTTATTTTTACATTCTTCTTGATTGCTTTGACTAAGTCAGAAACTGTCTTCAAGGTCAAGAGATGGTTGTCTCTGCCTGGTCTACCCTATTGTTAATAGAGGTTTTGATTTCCTGCACTGTATTCTTTAACTCCAGAAGTTCTGTTTGATTCTTTTTCAGAATGTCTATCTCTTTATTGAGTTACTACTTCAGGTCATGGAATGACTTTCTCATCTCCTGAGACTAGTTACCTTTTTTCTCTTGTATCTCATTGAATTTAGTTATGATAAATATTCTAACTATTTTCCTGACATTTCTGTAATTTCCTGTGGCTTGTCCATTATTGATGTGGAATTATTGTATTCCTTTTTGGGGAAGTATTTCCTGCTTTTTTCATGTTTCTAGAGGCCTTGCTGTGATATCTGGGTATTTAGTGATGGATTCTAAATTTACATAGAAGAATTTCTGTGCTTTTTTGCTGAGATAAATGTGGGGAGAGAATTCCTGTAGGGCCTCATGGTGTTCAGATGTTTTGGCTTGTAAATAACCAAAACTTTCTGGTTCCTGTGTAGCTGAGAGCTGAACAGAGAAGCTAGAACGCATGGTGGTATGTAAAATCACAGAATATGCTATGCATGGCATGTGGGCCAAGGCTGCTGCTCCGCCTACACGCTAGGAGGCTTTATAGGTGAGCTGGGACCAGGTGGCCCTACTTGGCCTCTGCTCCAGTTCTGAAGGCTGAAACAGCTGCTCCTCCCACAGCCTAGACTTGGCAGGAGGCTTTATAGGTGAGCTGGGACCAGGTGGCCCTACTTCGCCTCTGCTCCTAGCAGGCCTTTTTTTCTCCAAACAAAGAAGTAGCACTGTTCCTCACTCATAAATTTTTTTGGCCTACAAAATTATATATATATATATACACACATATATACATACACACACACACACACACACACAGATATATACATTAGATAGATACATGCACACACATCTATCTATCTATCTATCTATATTTAAAAAGAAGAGGCTTTGTGTTTATTTTTAGTACATTCTCTTTAATTTCAAATATGTTTTAATAATTTCTCCTAATTTATGGTTTTTAGACATTTTGCCTTTATGAATATTTCTTTTAAAGTGTGAATGTCTAAATATGAATGTGCTTTTTCATATAATCTGAATGATTTAGTATAATGGTATTCCTTTAATGTAGATCTAATTCATTAGTTAATGCAGTCTTAGCTTAGAATACATGTTGTAGGCTTTTTAAAATTTTTTTTTTATTTAAATTTATTTACTTACATTCATTCACTATACATCATTAGAGCATACAAAATGAGATTTTCCATCCAGAATACACTGTATATTGACTCAATCAAGCACATCAACATATGTGTTATTGTCAACAAATAATTTTCCATTTCTTGTTTCCTATCTATTTTGATTTTTTTCCCATCTTTGATTCCCAACCTCTCCCATCTCCCAACCTCCTCCCGCACTGTCTCGGTGGTTGCTTTCTATGCCCTCGCCCCCAACCCCCTTACACACATTTTATTGATTCACTAAAGATCTTAATTAATCTCAATATTTTCAGTAGCAAGCACAGCTGATGTATACATATCCATGAACACAAGTCTGACTTTAGGCATAAACCACAGTGAGTAGAATGAACATACTATAAAGTAGCACCTAGTTGGGGCTATATAGCTTACTGCAGCCATCAAATAGGTATTTTTAGTGCTTTTTTTTTCTTCTGAAAACTTTTTTTTAAATTTACATTCATTCCCTGAGCATCATCACAAACATACTAAATGTGGTTTCCCATCTAGAATAAACTGCATAGTTGCTTAATCATGCATGTTATCATCTATAGTATTCCATTTCTACTTTCATATATATATATATGTATATATATACATATATATGTGTGTATATATACACATATATATACATATATATATACATATATATATATATATATATGTTTTTTACCCCATGTCTGACAACTTTGCTTAAAACTTAAAGCCAGGAAACAGGATTCTGTTCAAATAGTACACAATGAACCTATTGACAACTCAAGACAGGACACAAATCCTTAAAACCAGACAACAAAGCCTAGAGGAAAATCGGCAGTGTTTTAGGCAAAAGTCATAAAATGCTATTTCACCAGTTCAGTCTCATGTACTTTATCTTCTGTTGTGGTTCGATCTTCCCGATTAAATTCTGGGATGTAATATTCTACTCCAGACTTGTGCCTGTGATTAAGTTGGCCATTTTCTTAGTTTTTAAACTCTTACTTCTGTGTGTCTATATTTAATTTTCCTAATATAGCACTCCCTAGAGAACTTATTGGAGATCTGGTCTGGTGCTGATAAATTCTTTCAGGTTTTAGTTATCTGAGAATGTTCTTGTCTTTTCTTCCCATACGAAGGATAATCTTGCCGGGTACAGTACTCTTGGTTGAAATTGCTTTTCCCTTAACACTGAATATATTTTCCCATTCTTTCCTCACTTGCATTGTTTCTGAAGAGAGGTCTGCTGTTATCCTGATGAGATAGCCTTTGTAAGTAACTTGCTGTTTTTCTCTTGCCAAGCTCAGTATCTTGTCTTTGTCTGTGGTTTTGGTCAACCTGGCTATAATGTGTTTTAGAGAAGATCTTCTTGGGTTGATTCTATTTAGGGTCCTTCCTATTTCTTGGGACTGGATCTTTGAGTGCCTCTCTAGATTTGAAAAGTTTTCTTGCAGGATTTCATGAAATAGATTACTAATGCTCTTATGAGTCTCTTCGCCTTCTGGGCTTCTTTATTGCATTTTGGGGTTATTAAGATCACCAAGGAGGCAACATTTGGCGTAATGGCTATGTTGCTGGACTCCCATATAGTCAACCGCAGTTTGAATCCTGGACCCCGTGGCTTAACCTCATGGCAGGCATGTGTGCGTGCGTGCTCAAGATCCCGAGAAGAGAATGGAGGAGAGGGAATTGCGGTGTGGTCATTCCCACTGGGGGTGATTTCTCTCTTTCTGTCTCTCTGTCTCTGTCTTTCTGGTGGGCACACGCGCCCTGTACCAAAAACCTCTCCAAACAAACAAATGAACAAACAAAATCACTGAGATGGTTTATTCATACCATCCTTTCAGTGCAAAATATGTAACATGTTTTCAACCTAGATGTAGACCTTTGTTTTGGTCCTGGTTAGTTATATCTTCTTGGTATCAATCCAACATTCTATTATATTGGGATACCTTTGATTATTTGATCCTGTTTCCTGTTCATAGCTATCTCTACCAGCTTTGTGCATCTTCTACTTTGTGTAATTGCCTGCTACAGTTTAAATTGGTATTCACACAAAAGCCAAGACTATTTATGTTACTTGTGTGGACATAGATTTTTTTTTTCATTGCAAGCTAATGATAGAATGAATGCTTTTACTTTTTAATTTTTTTCCAGATAATTTTACATTTTGAAGCTAGGGTTAAATTTTTTCCATTATTGTGCTATCAAATGTTAACAGGCCTTTGCTTTTAATGGCTGTTTCACATTTTAGTATAAACCAACTTTCTAAAACACTTTCTCAGAATAGTATACAATTTGTGTTCTTATGGCCAGTCTGCGATGGTAATTCCTGTGTTAAATTGCCTCATCTTTGATCAAACCATGAGCTGTTAGAAGCAACTAATTGTTCTTTATTTCTATGAGGAATTTTTTTCTTCTAGAGCTTCAGGAGACCAAAAGCACAAAGGTAGTTTAGCATTTTCTTTCTTTGTGTGGTCTGAATCAAACTGACTGGCACTTGAAGTGTTCTGTCACCCCCACAGAGGACGTTTTTGAGTCATCTGAATACATTTTAGGTACTATGGATTTTATTCAAAGAGACCCTGAAGGAGTCTGTTCACTATTTTAGGATCCCCATGAAATATTCTCCCAACTTAGAGTCTTTTAAACTTTTAGTCAACAAAAGCAACAGCTTTTATGGTCCTCAGATGGAGAATTTATAGTCTGAGACTAATGGACTTTGATTCATTTCCAAAAGATCATGGCATTAGCTGTTATTCATATTTAATTGATAATGGCAAACTAATATATTATTCTATGTTATAGATTACACTATATTAAGTCATCCATTTTTATAGCATGAGTGCACCCTGACAATGTGTTACGGTTGTACAAATGATGTAAGAAGATGTTAGTACAGGAAGAAGGGGCCTGAGGGACCAGCTCGTTTGCAGATAAAATTGAACAAGTTGCACATACGTGCACACACACATATACAGATGTGTGTGCATTTGTGTATGAACATTTAAAAAAACATAAAATCAATAACCAAAGTCTCTACCCTATTCCAGGGTTGGTTTGTTTCTTTACTTTTCACTGTTCATTTTTTTCTTCACTGCCCTTCCTGCCTGAGTCTCGTTCTGTTAAAGCCCACTCTGTTTCAGAATGCTCTTTCGGGATCTTGGATCACTCCACCACCGTATCTAGAATTGTAACTGTGTAAGGATGTGCTCCTCTCCCCCTGGCTCAGTGCCTTTCATGACCTCCGCTTCATGTTCCTCTTGCCTCTTCGCACATAGTATCTGGGGTTCTCTTCCACCACACGTTGGCACCTGCAGCTCTTCAGCATGGCTGCTGCTCTCCCCCTCCCCCCGCCCCCGCCGTGTGCATGCCGCACCCCGTCTCCTGTCTGTTAGGCCCTTCCTGTCTTCCACAAAGTCCTGAGCTCTTTTGGCATCCAGCACCGAGAGTCCGTCTTTGAAGCCTGTCCTGCTTACCCCTGCACAGTTAATCATTCCCTGCTCTCTGTTGTATCTTTTTGCCCAAGAATGTATTTGTATGTTTGAAATCCAATTAGTCATACTTTCTCCACTGGATAGCATGTATCTCCAAGGTGAGGCTCTCTTTATTTTAATCAGTGCCATTATTATAAGAGGGCAATGAACTTAACCCAGTGCCCAGCAAGTAATGGGAACTAAATACAATTTTTTAAAACTAATAAGTGACCTTTGTAGATGACTAGGTATTCATAAGCCATAAAGTGAATGATTAACATCCTACAGAGTGCCCTCCTGATCTAGGACCACTGATTCCTCCCTGGGACTCATGGTTGTGCTGTGAAGCTTTCATCAGTGGAGATTTGGTTGTGCTATTGTCTAGGACCTGGGGAAATTCCTACTGTGTTTGATTAGAAATATCAGGTAGGGCAGTCTGGTGTTCAGATCTAATGTTACATCTTGAAAATTAGATTATATCATAAAATTTTCTTGGACCAATTTTTTGTCATCTTTTCCAGGTCAGTTACTTTTAAAAAGTCATTTATTGAATTTTATTAATCATGATTGTTATTAATTTGCTGTAGGGCACATACACTCACCAGAGAGAGTGAAAGCAAGCTACTAGGTCTGGGACTGAAACCATGGTTGGCTATGTGGGAGTCCAGTGCCCCAACTCCCACACTACTTACTGGCCCCGAGCTCAGTTATCTGTGATATTATACCTAAAATGGCCTGGGATGCATACTTGCTCTGCCTGTATTTGAAGTTGATTTCTTCTTTGTTACTGTGTGTGTAACTCTGAGTGAGTTGCATAACCTCTGAGTTCTGGTTTGCTCACCTGCTTGAGAAGAGACAGTTCCTCATAGGCCTAGGGTAGGGCCGGGGGAAGAGTGACATGGTGATGAATGTTAAGCGCTTAGGACACTGCTTAGCCCAGAGTAAAATCTAAGTGCTAGCAATGGCGCTGCTGCTAAACTGTGTTTGGCATACACAGAAAACATCCTTCAGGCTTGCTTGGGTGCAGGGGCTTTGGACTAAAGCATTCCATGGCTTGCTCATTATGTGAATTGGGCATGTTACTTAACCTGCCTGCCTCTGTTCCTCATCTTAAAATGGGCATTGTGGCGTCAGTCTATGGTGTGGTGGCTGACCTCATGATTCAAGTCCAGGACCACACAGCTTGAAAAACATGTGAGGTGCGTGTATATATGTGCCCAAAATCCTAGAAGGAGGGAGAGGTGGAGGAGAAGGGGTGGCAGTGTGACCATTCCCCATGAGGGGTGTTTTTTTGCAGTCTCTCTATCTCTCTTTTTCTCTCTCTCCTGCAAGCATATGTACCCTCTGGTAAAATTTTTTTTTAAAAAGGATGTCATAATTTGTCTTACCTCATGGGTTTATGATGAGTATTGAATAAGAAGTACATGTGAAACATTTGACACAGAGCTCAGCACATAGTAGGAGCTTAGTAAGTGGTGATTATCATTATAATTGAAGGGGAAAAACTTGCTGTTATAATGACCGAGATTATCCAGGCCAGCAAAGAAAGGATAACTTTTTAAAAAATGTGTCAGTTCTTTCATAGTATTTGTTTCTATTTATAATCTCTTTACATAGTGCTTATTTCAAAATTCATTATAGCTTGGCAAGAAATAACTACTTTGTTGTGTTTATTGTCACCGTCATTCCCAGTTTATGGATAAGATCCTGCCTGTAGTGTCAAGCCACAGAGTTAAAAGAAGAGTTCTGAGTACCTTCTAGCCACGTGACATGAGGAACTTTACCTTATTACCTTGAGCATGCAATATTCTTTTTTTTTTTTTTTTGGAGAGGTTTTTGCTATAGGGCACATGTGCTCGCCAGACGGACAGAGACAGAGAGACAGAAAGCGAGAAATCACCCCCCAGGGGGATAGCCACGCCACAATCCCTTCTCCTCTGTTCTCCTCTCGGGATCTTGGGCACACACGCACATGCGCCCGGCATGAGTTTAAGCCACTGGGTCCGGGACTTGAACTGCGATCAGCTACATGGGAGTCCAGTGACATAGCCATTATGCTAACTGCTGGTCCCGAGCATGCAGTAATCTTTGTGGGACTCTCTGTTAGGAATCCAGGTGCGGTTGTTCGCATAGACAGCTGATGCAGCGTAGGCTGGGAGATGCTGTCGGCACTGCAGGCCTTTGAAGCGCCTCCGATGAGGCAGCTGGCTAGAGACTGTGAAGACAGCTGTCTAGTTTGGGGCTTCGTACTGTCCCTCACAAACAAGGGGAGGCTGTGTGGGCACTGGCTGCTTGGGGCTGCCTCGGACACAGCACGGTGCAGCTCTTGCTCTCATGGACCCCTGTCTAGGAGGGTGTTTATTTTCAGAAATACTTCAGAAAATGTTTCTGTCCTCAATTTGCCATTTTTTTTTTTATATATCTTATTTGGAAGTGTGCCTAATTCCAGTTCTCTTTTGTTACTGATATTCTAGTAGTTCTCTATAAAATCTATAAACCAGGCAGGCAGCCTTATGAAAAATCTGCGGACACAGAACTGCAAACTCCAGCACCCACTGCGGGTCGTGTTGTAGCAGTGAAGACAAGTGAGAGATTGCCAGGCACTTCAGCTGTTTATTGTTCTAATTCAATTTACTTCAGTGGTTGAGTTTCAGTTGACCAGAACCTTGCTGTGAGGAGACAAGCACAAATCAACTCCCTGGAGCCCGTGCCTTTCAGAGCCTCCCCGCCTCACCCCTCTCCACCACCCTGCCAAGTTTTGATGTCCTTGGGCTCTGATGTGACAAAAGATTCTGTCAGCCTGATGTTGTATGTGATCTGCCACTAATGCCGCTTTCCCCCAGTAGAAGAAATCCAGCGTCCCCAAAGCAGTGAGACTCTTCTGTTAGAAGATAAATGGAAGGTGTTAGTGCTGACGGGAAGTACAGGGACTCAAGCCAATGTCACACTCTGGGTGTATGGAGATGAAGGAGTCACCGGGCCAATAAGTCTCAGCAAGGACAGCCCAGAGCAGCTCTTCCGTCCAGGACAGGAGGATGAATTCCAGGTAAACAAAATAGGCAGTAATGTTGTTCTTGGACTGCTGTTAAAAGATATTTCTGTAACATGCGTAGAGGAGTGTGAGTGTGTGTGTGTGTGTGTTTGTGTGTGTCCTATATAAATTAAGCTTATCCGAATCCCTGTAAACTTATCTTAATTCCTATTGTAATAATCAAAGGAAACATTTTTGCTTATATGTCTTGTACATGTACAAGCAAGGAAAGTTATAGAAGAAAATTGCTTTCTTTAAAGACAATTTGTTTTAGGCCATTGATTTGAAGCCGGCCCCATAAACCAGCAACCTCAACTCAAATTAAAACCATCTAGAGATTTCTGGTAATGAACACTCTCCTTTCATATACTTGCATATACTTTTAGATGTTGCTCAGCTGAGCTGTAGGGGTGTGAAATCATTTTCTTGGCATCTTTATGGCCCGTGTTTGAAGCTCTGCCCATGCTCATTCTAATTTCTCTCTCCTTTATTTCTGAGCATCAGAGAATACTGGGCTGCTTTGTTTTGAGTATGGCTGGTTGCCTCTCCTAGTTCCTCAGAGCTTTGGCCACATTTCAATTAGGACAATTACATTCCACTCCACTAATCCCCCCTACCTCTGCACTCCCTGCAGGGCGAAAGCTATATGGTTTCTTGGTGCACTGTTTAACAGCAGTTGTTCTCCCTGGAGAGTGTTCTGTTTGCATCCTAAGGCTAGCTAGAGAATAGAGAATGATTGAGGCCATCCCAAGTCACTGGGAAACCAAGGCTGTTTGGGGTTGCAGTACCTGACAGTTACTAACACTGAAGTGGTTTCTAGATCTTCAGACCCAAGCCTGGCATTCTCTTCTGCAATCATTAAGTTTTAGTGAAGAAAAGTAGTGGCCTGCAGCCAAGGAGCAGCACTTTGGCTCACTGCACAGGCAGCCCTAGCGTATACTCATAGGGGTTTCAAAAGATTATCTGATGATTGTTTAGAACTCGGCATCCCTGTTGTTATGGCTGCACCTAGACAACCCCACAAAGTCCTGTATTTCTGTAGTTATTTCTCATTCTATACTTTGTGGTATATGAATCTATGTGCTGATAAATCTTGTCAATAAATCCTATTTTTCTGGAAAAATGTGTCCAGGTTCAATCTTGTAATGAATGATATAGATTACCAGTTTTTTCATATAATAATTGTACATACAGTATGAGTTTTCAGTATGAGACTATAATGTGTAATGATTAGATCAGGGAAAGATACTCAGTCTTGATTGTGCTTTGGAATCACCTGGGGAATTTTAAGAATTACTGGTGCTTGTTTCTACCTCCAGAGATCCTAGTCTGTTTTGTCTGGGGTTCAGCGTGGGCATTCAGGTTTTTAGAAGCTCCCCAAGTGGTTCTAAAGAACAGCCAAGGTTGAGAATTCCAGTTATCGCACTAGACTGCAAATCGGGTAAGCTGGATTGGAGTGTTGGCTTCCCACAAGTCTTGGCTTAATTGTGTGCCCTTAAATGTGTTACTTAATTTCTTCAGGCCAGCATTATCTTTTTGTGTAGAACAGAGACAACAATATCCATTCTTTCTAATTTAAGGGTGGTTTGATGACAAATATATATATATATATATATATATATATA
>NW_006159504.1:4962694-5031233 GCF_000334495.1 Tupaia belangeri chinensis | reverse complement strand
TAAATAAATAAATAAATAAATAAATAAATAAAATAAATGAATCCTATGACATAAGAAATGCAGGAAATTGGTTAAAATTAGAGGCCTCGGCATCGTGGAGACAAGGTTCAAATCATACAGACCTCACACTAGTTCTGTGACCCTGAATAGATTGCTTTTCCTCACTTATCCTGAGTTTCCTCCTTAATATAAAAGGGGGAATAATACTTAAAAGGCTTGCCATGAAGTTTAGAGAATGCTTGGGCATATGTGTGTTGTGTAGTCTGCCCAGCAGATGGGAAGGTCTCATAATGACAGATACTGTTATAGTCACCAAGAACCGTCCCTTACCTGGTCATGGGCATTGGATGTTTTCTCCAGGCTTTCTCATTTTCTATGAAGTGAGAGAAGGGATTTATCTGGCTCTGAGCTATGAGCTCGGCGATGGAGACAGGGTAGGCCTGGAAGTCCAGGAATCCAGAGCCCAGTAGATCCCAGCCAGCAGCATGGGCATCACCTGGGAGGGTGTTAGATATACAGGATCTTAGGCCCCACCTCAGACCTACTGGATCAGAATCTGCATTTTAACCACATCCCCAGTAATTTGTTTTAGCCACGAAGGTTTGAGAAGCCCTGGCATAGGTGTTAGGGGCATTGGTACTAGGGCCTCTAGGTAGTCCGTGAACCCTAAATTAGGATTATCTAGCTCACGGTTACTGTCTCTCTTTTTTTTTCGCTGTGTGTTGATTCTCTTATTTCTTTTTGCGGGTTTTATTGGCCCCTTTTGAATTTGTCTTGCACAATATTTAGATTATTGCTTTAATAAAATCCATTTAATTAGACTGCAATGTTTATACAGTGAACGTTATGTCCATTCAGCACGTAAAGAAATTGAGGACTGCAAATGTAAAACACCATCTCCTACTCAGTTCACCTCAGCTAGGAGTCCAGTTGAGCTCTCAGTGCTTCCAAAGCCAGCTCTTCACAGTGCTGCTTGGATTAATAGCTTCTCGTGGATCACATGAAGAACCAACCAAGCACATTCTCAGAGTGGGCAGTTTGTTTTTCTTCCTTGAACTTAGACCATCTAAATCTTAGCCTAAGAGTCAAAGAATAGAGAAATTTCAGTGTGCAAGGAAGTTCTAGACTCACAGATCTTTTCCATAAGCTTGTAGAAGCCACTATATTTAGCTTTTCTGTGGTGAAAATGGCTTTCTTTCCTTCTTAAAATAAGAGCCGTCTTCTGTCACTGGAACTCAGACAGTGTTGGCTTCCATGAGGAGTGTGCGGCAGTCAGAGGACTGAGCATATGTCTGTTCTTTTCCCTATTCTTTCATCTGACTTTCTACATATTTTTAGTCAAGTCTCACTATATATTTTTTTCCTCATATTTTACGTTTTTGAGGTTCTGATAGCTTCCCGAGAGGACTTTATCTCTAGACTCTGAAAGAGACCCTGAGACCGTTTCAGAAACAAACAAACAAAAAACCAAAATGTATTTAGTATGAAGAAAAAAAACAAAATTTCAGTGTCCTTCATTTTAAACTCTGATTTTTTTTTTTCTTTTTTGGCATTTCGTTCAGGTTGAAATAAGAAGCATTGGAACAATATATAAGATAAGAATAGGACACGATGGAACGAGCCAGCGACCGGAGTGGAGCTTGCAGAGGGTAATTGTGCTTTTCATTTTGTGCTTCCTAGACATGCTTAACGAAAAGAAGCAAGCATGCTATGTAAAACAATGAGAAGTCTTACATATTTTCCTAATGGTCATAAATAATGTGGACAAAATGTTTGTGGACAAAACATTCTAAACAAATATGGTTCATTCTTTTTTTTTTTTTTGGAGAGATTTTTCACTATAGGGCGCGTGCACTCGCCAGACAGACAGAGAGAGACATAGAGACCGAAAGCGAGAAATCACCCCCCAGGGGGGATGGTCACGCCGCAATCCCTTCTGCTCCATTCTCCTCTTGGGATCTTGGGCACGCACGCACACGCGCCCGGCGTGAGTTTTAAGCCACCGGGTCCGGGACGCGAACCGCGGTCGACTACGTGGGAGTCCAGCGACATAGCCATTACACTAACTGCTGGTTCCCAAATATGGTTCATTCTTGTGAAAGTGTTTTTCTTTTTCTTCTTTTTAAAAATTGGCCAGGTGGCGTGTGTACTCACCAGAGAGAGAATGGGGAGTGATCACACAGCACTCCCTTCTCCAGCTCTCCCTCCTCAGGGTTTTGGGCACAACCACACGTGCCTGGCATGTTTTTTTTTTTTTTTTGAGAGATTTTCACTGTAGGGCGTGTGCGCTCGCCAGACAGACAGAGAGAGACATAGAGACAGAAAGTGAGAAATCACCCCCCAGGGGGGATGGTCACGCCACAATCCCTTCTCCTCCATTCTCCTCTCGGGATCTTGGGCACGCATGCACACGCGCCCGGAGTGAGTTTTAAGCCACCGGGTCCGGGACGTGAACCGCGGTCGACTACGTGGGAGTCCAGCGACATAGCCATTACGCTAACTGCTGGTTCCCGTGCCTGGCATGTTTTTCAAGCCTCTGGGTGCAAGACTCAAACTGTGTTGTCAGGCAGGTGGAACGCATCTCCTTTAACCAATGGGCCGCAGGCTGGCCCACAAAAGTTTTTTATTTTTTTAAATAAGGTTTTCATGGTTATATTTGTAAAGATAATGTGTTTGTGGAAGAAACTATGAATAATACAATTAAGTGTAAAAATAAAAATATTTATTGGTTATTAGATGACTATTCTATGGTTTGTGTTCTTAAATCTTTTTCGCTTTCATGAATCTCTCTCATTTTACCTATCATGTATATACTTTGTGTTTCTTTAGCAGTATAAAATATACGTAAAATATAGACCTATAAATATATGTATACTATACTAGATATACTACTACTCAGCCAGTTTGCCCTTTTAATGAAATTGAATCAAGACCAGCAGTTGGCTTAATGACTGTGTTGCTGGACTCCCACATAGTCAACTGTGGTTCGAGTCCTGGACTTGGTGACTTAAACTCACGCCAGGTGCGTGTGCGTGTGTGCCCAAGATCCTGAGAGGAGAATGGAGGAATAGGGATTGAGGCGTGGCCATGCCCCCTGGGGGGTGATTTCTTGCTTTCTGTCTCTCTGTCTCTCTCTGTCTTTCTGGCGAGCACATGTGCCCTGTAGCAAAAACTTCTCCAAAAACAAAAAAGTAAAAAAGAAATTGAATCGTGTTATATATGCACTTTGGGACCCTGCCATTTTCTTTCTACTTAATTGTGGTAATAACAATAATTACATTAATAAGAATGTTTATTGAGTGCTTGTCACATAGCAGTTGCTTTTCATATACTATCGTACCTCTGCCTAACAGTAACTCTTTGACTTACTGAGACTCAATAAAGTTACATTATTCACTGAAGTCTCTTAATAAATGGCCTCACTGTATATTAGACTCCAGAGACTGAGATCATCAGCATTACCACTGCCCTGCTGTTTGCACTCAAAGACAGACAGCAATTACATTCTGAGAAGCCTTCAGATTTCAGTATGGGAGCAGATTAAGTGGGGGCAGACGACAGGTTTGAATCATAGAACGTCTCTGCTCTCTACTTTAAATACTATGTCTATTACTGATTCCTTTATAGTGCTTAATGTTATTTTAAAATATCTGTGATTTAAAATTTGAATACCGCTGATAGAATCTAGCAAAATATCATTTTTTCCCATTTGAAATGTTTCTTTATATATATATATATTTTTTTTTTTGAGAGGTTTTCGCTATAGGGCGCGTGCACTCGCCAGACAGACAGAGAGAGACATAGAGACAGAAAGCGAGAAATCACCCCCCAGGGGGTATGGTCACGCAGCAATCCCTTCTCCTCCATTCTCCTCTCGGGATCTCTGGCACGCACGCACATGCGCCTGGCGTGAGTTTTAAGCCACCGGGTCCGGGACGCGAACCGTGGTCGACTACGTGGGAGTCTAGCAACATAGCCATTACGCTAACTGCTGGTTCCCTATCTTTTCTAAGATTTTTATTATGATGTCTTTTGTTGTATAATAAAGGTGAATGGGAAACTGTTAATGTTGCTGCAATAGTTTAACATTTCTCAGCACATACATAATGTAACGAAATGTGACCACATAGCGCGGGACAGGTGAGTGGTCCAGTCAGTCCAACGGGAAGCATGGGAAGCATGTTCTGAGTACCTGCTCTGGCCTCCCATGCTCCAGACGCTGTGGGGAGTGGGGAGAAACTGGATATTGACTTAACGTTTTCTATTCAGAAGTACTGAAGGATCTTAAAGCAGTGGCAAGCAGTGATCTATTAAGATACCAACCCATGGAACCTGCAGAGTTTAGAACTACATTATTTAATCCTTGGGGATTACTTGGCAAGTTGAATCAGGGCATCTTAGAAAAGACCCGTGAGTTAAGGTGGCCTTAATGCCCAGCATGGCCTGGACTTTCTCTGAGCCTTGTGAGAAGGGTATTCAACACCGCTGTGTAGTGATTCTCCAACTCGACAGAACGCCATCCCCAGCAGAACCTGAGGCGGGAGCACTCGGTCCAGGGAACTGAGGGCAGTGTCATCCATTCCCCTGGTCAGCGTTACTCGAAGGTATCTGTGAGCAACGTAGAACATTAGTTAGAACATTAGGTAGAACACTAATAAACTAATTCAACAAATGAATCGAGCACCCACAACTGTGACTGAACCACCAAAGTGATGGGAAAGGAGAGATTTTTTCTTATAACTTAGTTAATTTTTTAATTTTGACTTAGAGTTTATAAAAATATGACAGGAATGAAACAAAGAACTCTGATTTCCCCTGGATTCCGCAGTTGTTTTTGACATACCCGTTTGCTTTATCATGTTTTGTTACAATGTGCGTATTATTTGGCAGATGTTTACTGATATGATGTGTAAAGACACTTGGCTATATAATATCTTATTCATCATAAATTTTTTTTTTAGTCTCCCCCTTACCCCAAACATAGGATATGTGCACTTGCTGGAGAGATGCAGAGAGAGGCAGAGAGAGGCAGAGAGAAGGATAGTAAGAAACCACATACACACACATACACAGACACAGCCGAGGGCATGGCCATGCCACAATCCCTTCTCCTCCATTCTCCTCTTGGGATTTTCGCAAATACTTGGTGTAATTTTAAGCCACTGGACCTGAGACTCAGCCATATGGTTGTCTAGTGCCTTAACCAGCACGCCACCTGCCGGCCCTCATCGTAAAATTTTTACCCACTAATTTTAGCACCCATTTTATGATTCTTACTTGAATCAGTTATTACTATTATTCTTGCTAAATGGCGATTTTCTAATTCTGCTAGTACCTCATTTATTATTTCACATTCTACTACAAACTGGAACTTTCCCTTCTTTCAACTTAAACATTTTATTAATTTTAAAACCCTGGCATGTATTTATGGATTCTTAGTTTTAGATGGGTTAAGCAATTTTTGTCATAATGTATTTTGATGCTGAAATCATCCTTAATTTGGCCCTTTAATTTCCAGTATCCCTTAGACATGTTACCATCCACTTCATGAGGGCTTACTTTCTGACTAGAAAGATGTTTCAGGCTCATCTTTTCTTTTCTCCAACACTGGGACACTGGAATCAGCTATTTCTCAAGGAGCCCTAGTCTCTCTCAGTGGGGAATGGTACTTAGAAAGCAGTATTTGTGTAAGACACGCAGAGGAGTTAATCTCCCCACAAATGCCCGCTCCCCTCAGCCCAGAGGCCACTTCCACTGATGGGAGAACTAGGCCACACCTCTGCTTTCCTGAGGTGCTCCCCAGGAGTGTTTCCATGGCGAAACGAGTCTGTGAAGCACCAGCTGTTTCATTCCTCTCTTGGAGCATCACAGTGCATATAAATATCGTAAAGGCTCTGAGATGCCCTGTGGTAAGGAAATCTGTTTAACAGCATTTCCGAAACTGAAAATTCCACGGGGCTGTATTTTTTCAGGTAAAATATATTAACATCCTATGAAATAATTATTGTGCATTGCTGCAGAGGCCTGAGGCATTTGGGAGCTCATCTAGGAGAAGGCTGTGCCCCCGAGGCAGAGGCGCGAGCACATGCACATTTTTCCAGGTGGCACTGTGACAAGCGTGCGTGTGGAGAGAGTCGTTCTTAGCAGGAGTCCGTACAGAGGCTGCTGCACAGGTCTCTGCTCACAAGGGGAGGGAGGCCAGGGAGCTCGCCAGAAGTCTAAGGTCTGTCTCTGAGCCCACGGCAAAGTGGGAGCTTCTGAAGCAGGGAGCTCTTGAGCCTCCACAGCAGCAGCCCCAGGCCTTGTGACCGTTAGGCCCATCTGACACGTGACGGGCCTCCAAAAGCTCATGGAAAGTGTGCAATATGAAAAAAATGTGTGTAGATAGCAAAAGCTTTTTGAGCCAAAATAAGCTCATACTTTAGGTTCACAAACTTTTTGAAGCTGTGGGGTAAAGTTTTTTCCATTATGAAGAGCAGACAGTATCAAAATACCTGAACTTTTTCTCGTTGGTGCTAGTTATTGTTTATTGTTCTAAGAATTAGGTTATTTTTTATTACCATTGTGTAAAAATTTGAGTTTTGTGTCTATGGCCTTTTTGGTCTCAGCTTACATGGAGAAATAAGCAAAATCAGGGCCTAAATATACAGAGGCTGGGCCGGCAGGTAGCATGGTGGCTAAGGGCACTAGACTCCCAGATGGCCGACTGTAGTTCAAGTCCCAGACCTGGCAGCTTGCTCTCTCTCTCTCTCTCTCTCTCTCTTGCTCTGTTCCCTCTCTGGTCAAATTAAAATAAATAAATAAATAAATAAATAAATAAATAAATAAATAAATAAAGTTAAGTAAAATGATTCTTTAAAAAATTGTAAGAGGCCATCTTTGGCTCATTTATCTAACAATTATGTACTGGAAAAAGTAGATTTGTGTGACTCCAATCATACTTAACAATATACAGAGGATTATAATTTATATGTTTTAGAAGAAGCCTAGCTAATATGCTAATCTAGGGCTCTCTAGGCCTGTGGGAGAGGTAAACAACATGAGACTCGGGGAACCACTTTTAACCTAGATTCAGCTAGGTAGGTAAATTGCTGGGCCATGACAGTATATCTAAGAGAAAAATGATAAACTCGACATAGATCTGTCCTTCCTCATTGCAATTATACAAAATTAGAATAAACATTGTTTTACTTTTCCTTTCAATCTGGGTAAAGAATCAAGGTCACGGATCAAAGACTTCCTTTCATGAGCTGAGGAAATCTGAAGTCATTATTAGGACATACGCCACAAGGGTTTCCCTGGTACTAAGGGTGCACCGTGGGCAGCCAGTGGTTCCTTGTGATGAACAAAGTTGGCCCTGCTGGCACGTTATCTGGAAGATGCCGGTGCTTCTAACAGTGTTTGCTGAAATATCCCTAGTGTCCTGAGTTAAAATGGGTGAAAAACTACTGTTTTGCATAACGCTTAGATTAGAGAATGGGACAGCTGTCCCATTTCATGATACTCTGGCAGTTTGGGGCCATTGGCCTCGCGATGACTCTGTGATGCCGCTCAGTGTTTTAAATTTATTGTTTTCTCGATCATACCTTAGGGGCTTTTTTGGAGTTCTGACTCATTATTTCAGTCATATTAGTACAGATTAACCAACTGTGCTATCTAGCTTCCAAAATAGTGTTATCAAATATTAATCTAAGTTATTGAATGAATTCTAGGTTACAGGTAGCTTAGACCCTTTATAAGATAGCAATAACTGAACATAGATAGTAATTAAATTTGAATATTTAAATAAAGCAAAGGCTGTCATGTAAAACTAATCATTATTTTTGAATCTGAGATTTTCTCTTTTCTTCTCTGGAATTGACTTTGACTATTTCAGATTGAGTTAGTAAACTTTAGCGTTGAAGTCAAAAGACTTGAAACATGTTTAATGTCTGGAAAGTCATTTAATCACTTTTTCTATAAATTTCTGCTACTACAATGTAAGGGCACAACGGTATCATGTGAGTTGTGAATGTCAAGGAAGAAATTTAAATAAAACGTAAGCCAGGCTCTTGACCCCCCCACCCCACCTGCTTGCTTTTCACTTGTTGAGAAAATGGAGTCACCATCCACCTAGCTCGCTAAGCCAGAACCCTACAAATTTTCCCAGGTTATTTTCTTTCTCTTACTTTCACAATCCAATCCTGCAGGACTCTCCTGTTGTCTTTGTTGCTGAAAAAAGACAAAAACAATCTTGATTTTGTCTTTTCCCCCTCTTATTACCATCAACTTAGTGCAAGCTGCCATTTTTCTCTCCTCTCCACTGCAAAGTTCTCTTAGCTGCCTTCCAGCTTCCTTTCTTTTCTCCTCAGATTTAGACTTCAAAGAGCCACCAGAGTCCTCTGTAACCATCCATTGAAGATGTCTCCCCTCATTGACTATATCCCTTGCCCACCTCTTTGACCTTTGTTCAAGCCACTCAGCTGGTTCCCTACGTTCAAGTCACCCTGGTCTCGCCTCAGAGTGGCCCTTGCCATACAACCTGAAGGCAGCCCCCAGCTGCTCTTGATCACATTGGCTCGGTTTATTTTCTTTATTAGACATTGCTCATCTGATATTTTTTATTGTTACTGTCTTACCTCCATCAGAAAATGAGTAACATGAGAACAGAGACTTCATTTTCTTCAGTGTTATAACCTCAACTCCTGGAGTAGTGCCTATCATGTAGTAGATGTTGGATAAAAATTCATAGAATAAATGAATAAGACACATTTCGTTTACTTGACAAGTATAAACTATTAGTAAACTGTTAGCATTCATTGAAGGGGAAATCACACAGTCTCGCTGGGTGTCTAGCAAATGAGTATAATTTTACATGGCTGAACCTTGATGTGCGTGAGGGCAGAGGAGGAGAGGTTTGCAGGCCTGGCCCTTCACATGGTGGGTGGTGAGACAAGGCCAGGGCCCTCAGAGTCTTGGCCCAGGGCTCCCTCCACATGTCTACACTGTCTCTGTAGCTGGAATAGCACCTTTTAAACTGGAATAGCAGCTTTCTTGGAACATCTTGATTCTTTCGAGTTTTTGAACCAAAATGAGTCATGGATTTTGGTAAAATTGTTATTATTTTTATCTATAACTACTTGATATAATATAACCTACATAATATGAGCTCCAAGCAATCTTGAGATTAGCTAAACTAGGTAAGAAAAGGCTTTATTTGTTTGAAGTTGTAAAGCATCTTGTTCTATTTCCAGTTCTTTTTCATTTTCAGTTACTTCTTCACTTCACAGTGCTAGAAAGAACTACAGAAGGGAAAGAACAAGTTCTGAAATGCAGTAAGAAAAATGGTTTGTTTTTGAGGATTTTCTAGTTCAATGAACAGCAGGAAGCACCAGCTTCTTCTCACAAAATCTCCAGTCAAATGTTTAATCTCAAAAGACTCCAGCAGTTTATAAAAACATTCTCAAAGTTGTGCCGTTTATTTGAACCAAAGATAAATTCATGCATTTGATAGTCCTCGGTCAATTGTAAATACCATAGCTGATCCCACTTGTGTAGCTCTTGTAACAAACAGGGTGTTATCTCAAGGCACAGGATGAGAAATAGGGAATCGGAGTCAATCTTCGACTTCGTACTGGGTTTGAGCACACATTTAGACCTTACTAGATTTTCATATTTCAGGCTCCTAAAATAAAATACTAATAAATGACATTAGCATGCCTTCCCAGGACCAGATCTTGCAGAGTATTGTAGATACTCTAGGTATCTAACAAATGTGTTGGTGACTACTTGCCTCTACATGTTTTTTTTAACAAAGTTTTGCATAAATTGAATATATAATGATGATAAAAGTATTACAATAATTTTTGTTGTTCTCTAGAGTGAAGGTATATGACTTTTCAAAGTAGGATTCTAGAAACATTTTTCTCAGCCTTTCACATCCCAGTGCATTGTTGATTTTATAGCGGGCGTCCAGTAGGCAACTGGCCACTTGAGTAGATCTCAGAAAGTATTTGTTGACTTCGATTGTGTCTCTTTGCTTCTCTAACAAAAGACTCAAGATTAAATATTGGGTTTTCAGAAAAGTCATGACATATTTTTCTGTTTTTCTATGCAAAACTGCATCATGATTTTTCTGATGTCCCAATACAGTATGTGAAGAGTGTTTTATAAAACAAAGTGGAATATAAATAGAGATGGTGGTCATTGTTGTTGGTGATTAAGTACATTTTGTCTCAGTCCTAACAGGCAAGCAAGACAGGGGCCAGGGAGGAGGGCCGCAGGCTCACTCTGCCTGCAGGACCCTGAGTGTTCAGCTGCAATGATGCCTTCTCTCTGACCCATCTGACCGGATCCCTGCTCAACTGGTTGTCTTCCTTGACGTTAAAGACAGACACGAAAGACAAGGCGAGGGCTAAGGGGAGGTCATTTGCAAAGAGGTAAAGTCATGCGTAGGAGTTGGGACAGTGGCAGTCCCTACAGTTTAGAAAAGAATAGACATTGTTTTGCTCATATGTTCTGGCCTATTATACAAAGGACCAGAATGGGAGTCATCTTAGGAAAGCATACATGAGCTAGAGAATTCAGGGAGGGCCCCGAGGAGAGGGAGCAGAAGTTACTGTAGCTCAGCATAGGGCAGGAGAGACCAAGAGGCCATGTGTCGGTCTTCCTAGAAGGTGCTGGACAGCTACCCAAGTGCAGTAGCAGTCAGCGATTGGGATAGAATTTCTCTTGCTGATAACGAAGAACTGAACACGCGCCTGATGTTGTCCTTGTATCGTCTCCAGGAGGATGTCAGAGAACCACATACAATTCCAAGTCATAAATTCTAGTCTAGGGGCCAGCAGGTGGCATGGTGGTTAAGGGTGCTGGACTCTGACATGGTCAACCATGGTTTGAGTCTCAGACCGGGGGGCTTGCTTCCTCACTTGCCCTTTCTCTCTCACTCTGTCTGTCTCTGGTCAAATTAAAACAAATACATAGGCTTAAATAAAATAATTATTAAAAAGCAATAAATTCTGGTCTGTAATCTTGGTGGCTAGTTTTGATACTACTACTGCTGCCACTGCTACTACTAACTGTAAATGTTTATTGAGCTCCCAGGAGACACATGATCACTTTTGACATTTATACCACAAGGCGGATACTATTCTTATCCCAACTGAGAAAACTGAAGTCTTGAGAAGATAAGCAATTCCCATGATTATATAGCAAGCGCTTGGGTCCGAGGAGAAGCAGTGTGACTCCTAAGCACATGCAGCACCACCAGCTGGGAAAATCAGCTGTTCTGCAGTGAGGCTCTCTAATATATTCCTAGGCATCATGGTCGTCCTGAGACGGCTTTACTGTAGGAAATAACTTCTTATGTCCCACCAGCTCTAGTTTACAACTGTTTTCTGAGAGGAGTTTTTATTTAATCTTATTACATAAAGCACCTTTCAACCTGGTGAGGCAGGTTATCATGCCAGTTTTGCGAATGAGGGCCTGAAGATCAGGGGTCATCTTGTGGGACTTTTACCGAAGGCCATGTACCTGGTAAGTAGCAGAGCTAGGGCTTTAACCCAGGTCTTCTGATCCATATCCTGGTTTGTGTCACTTGTCACATGCTTTTTGATTGAGTCCTGCTGTTAGCTACTCTATGACTAGGCTTGTGGTTTTCTAGGAGTTTTACCCCTGTGTATTACTTTAACAATTAAAAACATATTTTGGGGGAACCAGCAGATGGTGTAATGGCTACATTGCTCTACTCCCATGTAGTCAACTGTGGTTTGAGTTCTGGACTCAGTGGCTTAAAGTCACACAGGGCACATGTGCATGCATGCTCAAAATCCTGAGAAGAGAATGGAGGAGAAGGGATTGTGGCATGGTCATCCCCCGTGGGGGGTGAAAGAGATAGGGGGAGAAAGAGAGAGAAAGAAAGAGAAAGAAAGTGAGAAAGCAAGTTGTCAAGTCCAGGACTCAAACTGTGGTCGGTCATGTGGGAGTCCAGTGCTCTTAAACACCACGTCACCTGCAGACCCCGATTTCTCGCTTTCTGTCTCTCTGTCTCTCGCTGTCCCTCTGGCAAATACACGTGTCCTATAGCAAAAAATCTCTAAAAAAATCTCTAAAAGCAAAATTATTTTTGTGGAAAAAAATAATCACAACTGGGCCTTAGCTCTATGGCTGTGTGTATATGTATCTTTACCTATATTATTCTACTTCATTATTTAGCTATGTATTGAACAACTACTTATCTTTACACCCCAGGACTTGTCAGCCTTGGAACTACTGATGGGGACCCAGAGAGTCATTTCATGGGCAGCCATCCTGTGTGTTCTGGAAGGTTTAGCATTTTTCCTGGATTCTACCTGCTAGATGCCAGTACCCCTCTCCCCCAACCAAGTATAACAACCAGAAATGTCTCCAGACATTGCCACATGTCCCCATGGGTGCAAAAATCTCACCCAGTTGAAAAGAACTGCTATATCTCTTCACTGGTTAAAAAAACAAACAGAAACCTTACATTTTTTGTTTCTCTGTTTTGTGGCAACAGGACTTTGATGGTAAGTGGGGCTCATTCAGAACCCTCTCCCTCAGAGGCTTTTTGTTGACTGTTCAGTGGTGTTAGTGGGAGTGTAAGTTAAATCAATGATACTCTCTTCAGTGGGCACTTCTAAGGGTCAAGGCTTAGTAGTGCCTAAGAGGCTACTTGCTCGTTTCCATGGAGCGTTTGGTATAAAGAAGTACTGATATTTCAGGTAGAATGACTTTGTAAAAGCTATGCATTTCCTGACTAAGGCTTCAAGCCCCAAATCTAAAAGACTCCTGTCCACCGGTGTATGATCCCCACTTATCTGAAACATCTGGTCACATCTGAAATTATTCTTGGCCAAGCCACTGTGGTACAAAGGTAGTGAACGCTCCACAATGGTGGACACCAAATGGAAGACCTGGGTTCAGTTCCCAGGTCAACCTGCACATAAAGATGTGTATACATTCTGTGGTCCTGGCTGGCAGAAAAGCTCAGGGGTGGGGGAGGCCACTGCAGAAGACCTTGTCTAGAGTGCTTGCTGGTCTTTCTCTTTCTCTCTCTGAATAAGTAAGTAAGTAAGTAAATAAATAGATAAACTTAATTAAAAAGATATTGGGAACCAGGAGTTAGTGTAATGGCTATGTCGCTGGACTCCCATGTGATCGACCACGGTTCACGTCCCGGACCTGGTGGCTTAAAACTCACGCTGGGCGCGTGTGCGTGCGTGCTCAAGATCCCGAGAGGAGATTGGAGGAGAAGGGATTGCAGCATGGCCATCCCCTCTGGGTGGTGATTTCTTGCTTTCTGTCTCTCTGTCGCTCTCTGTCTGTCTGGCGAGCGCACGCGCCCTATAGCGAAAACCTCTCCAAAAAAAAAAATATTACAATTTCCTAATATTTGCATTACTCTGAATCCCCACAGAACTTAGTCTGTATTAATAGTGTTTTTTAATATGCTGCTGTAATGTGTTCTCATGTTATTTAAATATTTTGAGCCTATACTTAGAGATAACTTATTAAATCTCCCTTTTTTGGGGGGAGGGTGGTTTAATGCCCTGGTATGCCAATATAACCTGAGCACAGCAGTGTACAGACTATTGCTGTGGGGAGGCAGTCTGACTCCTAAGCACATGCAGCACCACCAGTGGCGAGGTCGGGTTCTGTGGGCCCATTCTGAGAGCCATCATGTGTTTCTGGCACCCTGGATTAGCCTTTCTCTTATAGGCTGACTCTTCAGGAGTATGTCCCTATGTATAATTAAGGGACAAACTTACTTCTTTTTGCCCAAAATAAAGCAATGTAGTAAATATGATAACAGTCTCCAGGAAAGGAAATACAAAGGACTAAACACCCCACTCATGGCTGATACCTCAGCAAGAGGGCTTGCAAATCGGGCTGCTGTGGTAGGGTGTGGATCATTCTTCTTCAGCGCATCCACCACTACACCTTTCAAGTAAGGAACCCAGGTTACAGACCTCAGGAATTGTAATAATCAAAATTTCTTATTGGGTAGACGGCTCCAAATACTCTTATTTGAGCATAGTATCTGAGTGAGACTAAAACCCGTATGAATGTATCATGAATTTTCAGTCTCCTGAATTTTCCCCCTAAATGCTTTCAAAATAAACCATGATATAGTCTAGAGAGAGAGGGGACATCTCTAAGTTTAGTAGAATTTATTGTATTAACCTCTTTTATATTTATGTATGCATGCACATACAAATTTGACTAATGTAAGTATGAAATATTCAAGTAGTTTATATGAAGTTTTGTTTTATGTATTTCATATACATAAACTCATCTAATCTCTACCATAACTATGTAAGATGGTCATTATTCCTATTTTAAAGGGAGAAAACTGATATTCAGAGTGGTTATGTGAATTCCTCATAGTTGGGAAGTGCTAGGTCTAGATGTTGATCACAGTTTTCCTCACTTCAAATCCAGAGTTCTTTGCATGGCCTCGTGCCTGGAGCAAGGAAAGCTGTAGTCAGGCATTCGTTATCAGATGGGCTGGTGGAGTCTCATCACCTCTGTTGACCAATATGTTTTACTTAGTTATGCATTTGATCATCCATAGCACAAACAGCCCAAGGACTACCTTGTGAAAACGCGTGGAGTAACAAGATGAGTAGGTCTTGGTTCCCTCAAGCCAGTCAGATTTTAGGTGATGTGGATGCGTAGGCTACTGTGACCCTGAAGCAGTGCTTCCTCGCCTGATTGAGGGCTCACAGTATACTTAGAGGAGGTTGTGTCTAAGCTGTGTGATGGATGGGCAGGCCCCTATCAGTAATGAGTCAGATGAAAGCTGCTCTAAGCACAGATTCAAGTGTTTGTGAAAACTCTGAGATGGGAGGAATATGGCCAGGTAGTGAAACCAAGAACAGATTTCTATAGTTAGAATGTAGGGTGTGAAGGAGACATATCTAACAAGATTATAAGCTGATCATGTACTGCTTGTTGAGTTGAGAATTTAGGATTTTATACAATGGGTGGGACTATTGAAAAGTTGTGGGCAATGAACAAAATGACCCCCAATTTCTATTTTAGATTATCCTCTCTTGAAATAACCTAAAGGCAGGGCTCAAGGGAGCAAGAATGGAAGACTGTGAGTCAGAGCAGGGGCTTCAGAGAATAGGCCACCTGAGAAATGGTGGCACATGCTCCAGGAGGCAAAGAAATTGAGGAAGAATAGTATTTTTTTTGGGGGGGGAGTGTTTCGCTATAGGGCACATACGCTCGCCAGAAAGACAGAGAGAGACAGAGAGACAGAAATCGAGAAATCACCCCCCAGGATGGCCATGACGCAATCCCTTCTCCTCCATTCTCCTTTCGGGATCTTGGGCATGCACGCATGTGAGCCCGGTGTGAGTTTAAGCCACCAGGTCCGGGACTTGAACCGTGGTTGACTACATAGGAGTCCAGTGACATAGCCATAACACTAACTGCTGGTCCCAACAGGATAATTTATTAAGAGTAAAGGTTGGGGCCAACAGATGGTATAATGGTTACATTGCTGGACTCTTCCCACATAGTTGACCGTGGTTTGAGTCCCAGATCTGGCAGCTTAAAATTCATGCCAGGCTCATGTGTGTGCATGCCCAAAATCCCAAGAGGAGAATGGAGAAGGGATTGTGGTGTGGCCATCCCCCCTGGGGTGGTGATTTTTTGCTTTCTGTTTGTCTCTCTCTGTCTCTCTAGTGAGTGCACTTGCCCTATAGCAAAAATCTCTCTCTTAAAAGAAAAAAGAAGAAAGATTTATTCAGCTATGGTTTTAGTAGTTCAAGGATGAGGGGCTGCATCTGGTGAAGTCTTTCATGTCAGTGGGTACTCACTGCAGAGTCCCAAGGTGGCGTAGGGCATCACACGGTAAGGGGGCAATAGTGTGTGTCAGCTCTGGTCTCTCTCCCTCTATAAAGCCACCAGTATTCAGTCATGGGGACCCTCACTCTGATTTCTTTATCCAACCCTAATTAGGGTACATACCAGATGCATGAAGCCTATTGAGAGTGCTTTTCCCTCTTTTAAAAAATGAATAAATAAACTTGATACACTAGAAATCTTTTAAAAGAGTTCTGCCATATAACTTTTTTGGTAACTAATATGAAGCTAGAATGTCTTTTGGAGTTCTTCCTCTAGATGACTTTCAGTCGTGACCATTGATGAAGTTGAGAACTTTGACTCATACTTCCCAAATGCCCTATGTATTAGTACTATAGTTGGATTAAGTTTCCACCCTCTTAAAACCATCACAATAGTCAGTAAATTTCAACATGTGAATGTTGTGGGGGACACATTCAAACCATGGCAGAGATGGATTAATTTAGATTAATTGGTATATTTTCTTTTTTGAAAACTTGCCTTTTAAAAAGTATATGTGTGCTTATTGGAAATATATATGTATACACACACATATATATATACATATACATATATATATATATATATATATATATAGAGAGAGAGAGAGAGAGAGAGAGAAAGATAAAGATAAAACATCTCCCTCAGGAGGGATGATAATGCTGCAATCTCTTCTCTTCCATTTCTCCTTTCAGGATTTTGGGCACACATGCACATGTACCTGGTGCGTTTTTCAAACTGCTGGGTCCAGGACTCAACCTATGCATTTGGCTAAGTGGGAATCAGCTGCCTTCACCACCATGCCAAGGAGAAGGACATTCCATCTATTGTAAGAGGAGAGAAAGCAAGCAACTGTGAAATTCCTTCAGGAAGTTCTCTGCTAGTCCACTGAGATGTGAAGGGGAGGGTAAAATCAAGAAAGCCTTTGTGAAAGGGCCACCATGAGAGGGAGAGCTAGGTCAGGGTCATTGAGAAATCAATGGGCAGGGAGGCAAAGGCAACTGACTTCATGCCGGGAAATGCCGGCTCAGTCGCTACAGTAGCCAAAGGCTCATTCACAGCCTCCAGGTGTTCTAAATATGCTTGACAGGCTGTAGAGACCCAGCCATTGGGCACAGCAGTCATACAATACTCTGCAGTGCTAGAAGCCATGTGGAAGACAGAGGTGTTATCCCAGGTTGATCTGTACACACCAGGCGCATGTATCCTGTTGAGAGTACTTCTCTATTAAGAAATGAATAATTAAACTTAATAGGCATTAGAAATCTTTAAAAAAGTTCTTCTGTATGACTTGCTTTGTAACTAATATGAACATAAATTCTCTTCTGGAGTTCTTCCGATAGTGACTTTAGGTCACGAATATAGGCAAAGTTGAGAACTTTGAATAATACAGAGCTGATTTCACATCTCCAAGACTTCATTTTCCTACCTATAAAGCTGTAGGAATTTTACCAATCTAGTTAGTGATGATTGAAAGATAATTAAAATAAGTCACTTAGAATAATATGTGGCAAATATTTTTTTTTGAGAGGTTTTTGCGATAGGGCATGTGCGCTCGCCAGACAGACAGAGACAGAGAGACAGCGAGAAATCACCCCCCTTCTCCTCTATTCTCCTCTCGGGATCTAGGGCACACACGCACACACGCCCACCATGAGTTTTAAGCCACCAGGTCTGGGACGCGAACCACGGTCGACTACATGGGTGTCCAGTGACATAGCCATTACACTAACTGCTGGTCCCATATGTGGCAAATATTATTGCCAAAGAAAACACAGCTGCTAGTAATACTACTGCTCTAACCACCACCACTGTTGCTGGAATATTCAGCACATTTTAATAATCCCATGTGTGCATTTTGAATTCTGACTTATTTGAAAAACTCGAAATCACACCATCTGGCCATTGTTTCTTCTAATCCCAGGTGACCATGCAACATATGAAAAGCAAGAAGATCCTAGATTTTGCAGCAAACGTGTGGCTTTCTCGGAACCAAGCACACGGGGATGTCGTCTGTGAGCTTCCTGTAGTGAAAGAAGGACAAGCTATCTTTCCATGTGTGTTACTATCTTCAGCATCATACACTGTCTATACAGTTTTGTATAGTTGCTCACATTTACCTCTGAACCATTTAGTTACAGAATATTTTCCTACTTTTAAAAAATTATTATTTATACATTTAATCACTTAGATTGTAAAGAGATTTTACCCAACATGATATATGCCACACACCAGGTGAGTTGAGAATACTATACACGACATCATCCACAGGCAACAAACCGTATCTATATCCCACAAATGTCTTCTCCATTTTTCTCCAAATTTCCCTTCCTGCACTCTTCCCCTCTCCCACTCTCCTTCCACTTTGTCCCTAGTGTTCATAACAATTTTCAATGCTTTTGTGTCCTCCAGTCTTTCAGTCTCCTCCATAGATTGTAGACATTCGGTATATGTTAAGTGGAGACATACAAAGTCGCTCTTTCATAGCCTGACTTGCTTCACTCAGCAATAAATCTTCCATGTTCATCCACTTTCTATCAAACACCAGGGTCTTGTTGTTTCTTATGGCTGAATAGTATTCCATGGAGTATATGTGCCACACTTTTACAATCCATTCACCTGTTTGTGGATTTGGGTTGGTTCCATGTCTTAGCAATCCACAATAAGTAGAGTCATGCAAGCGCTTTTCCAACTGAGTGTTCTCCTGTCCTTTAGGTAGATACTCAGGAGTGGAATTGCTGGATTATATGGTAGTTCTATTTGAAGGTCTTTGAGGAACCTCCATATTGTTCTCCACAGTGACTGGACCAATTTACATTCCTGACAACAATGTAGGAGAGTTCCCCTTCCACTACATCCTTGCCAGCACTTACTATTTTTTTTTTTTTAATCTTTCACATTCTGACTGGGGTTAGGTGGTATCTCATTGTGATTTTTTTTTTTGAGAGATTTTCACTGTAGGGCGTGTGCGCTCACCAGACAGACAGAGAGAGACATAGAGACAGAAAGCAAGAAATCACCCCCCAGGGGGGATGGTCACGCCGCAATCCCTTCTCCTCCATTCTCCTCTCGGGATCCTGGGCACGCACGCACACGCGCCCGGCATGAGTTTTAAGCCACCGGGTCCGGGACACGAACCGCGGTCGACTACGTGGGAGTCAAGCGACATAGCCATTATGCCAACTGCTGGCTCCCTCATTGTGATTTTGATCTGCATCTCCCTTATGATGGGGGATGTTGAGCATTTTATTGCCTTTTGGCTGATAGTATGTCTTCTTTAGAGAGTTGTGTTTTTCCCCCTGCTCATTTTTCCATCTTTTAATTGGGGTGATCATTTTTGGGGGAGTAAGCCTCTTGGGTTCCCTGTGTATTCTGATTATTAGTTTCTTATCTGAAGCATAGTTATCAAAAATATTCTCCCATTCTGAGGGTTGTCGATTCACACTAGTTACTGTGTCTTCCACCGTGCAGAAATTTTTAACCTGATGTAATCCCACTTGTCTATTTTTGGGATTATTGCCTGTGCTTTGGGGGTCTTATTTAAGAAGTCTTTGCCTACCCCAGTGTCTCTTAGGGTTTTGCCAGTGTTTTCTACCAGTAGTTTTATAGTTTTCAGTCTTAGGTTTAGATCTTTGATCAACTTTGAGGGATTTTTTGGTTAATGGTGACAGGGATTCAGATTCACCTTTCTACATGTAGATACCCAGTTTTTCCAGCACCATTTGCTAAAGAGGTTTTCCTTTTCCCACCAGGTTGACTGGTACCTTTTGTCAAAGATCAGCTGGCTGTATGTTTTGGAGTTTATTTCTGGTGTCTCTGTTCCATTGGTCCTCCTATATGTTTTTGTGCCAATACCATGCTGTTTTGACTATCACAGTTTTGTAATACATTTTGGGGTCAGGAAGTGAGCCACCCACTCCATTCTTTTTGTGTAAGATTGCTTTGGCAATATGGGGTCTTTAGTGGTTCCAGACAAATTCTATGGTTGTCTTTTCTAGATCTGTGTAGAATGTCTCTTGTAATTTTATAGGGATTGGATTAAATATGTAGATTAATTTGGGTAGGATTGCCATTTTGATTATATTAATTGTCCCAATCCAGGAATATGGGATGTCCTTTTTAAAGATTTTCATAGTTTTCCTTCTAGAGGTCTTTGACTTCCTTGGTTAGTTTTATTCCTAGGTATCTTATATTTTTTGTGACTATGGTAAATGGGATTACTTTCTTCAATTCTATTTCTGCTTGCTGTTTGTATATGGAAATGCTATAGATTTTTATAAGTTATTTTGTATCCTGCAACTTTACTGTATGCATTTATTACATCAAGAAGTTTTTTCATGGGTACTATTGGGTCTTCTATGTGTACAATTATGTTGTCTGCAAACAGGGATAATTTCAATTCTTCCTATTGGAATGCCTTTTATTTCATTCTCTCATCTGATCGCATTGGCTAGGACTTCTATTACTATATTGAATAAGAGTGGAGAGAGTGGGCAGCCTTGTCTTGTACTATTTTTTTTTTTAGTGGAAAAGCTTTCGGCTTTCCCCCATTCAGTATAATGTTAGCTGTAGCTTTTTCATAGATGGCTTTTATTATGATGAGAAATGATCCTTCTATGCCGATTTTATTGACAGTCTTAATCATGAAGGAATGTTGTATTTTGTCAAATGTTTTTTCTGATTGAAATGATCATATGGTTTTTATCTTTCTTTCTTTTATAATATGGTGTATTACATTTATGGTGTTAATATGGTGTATTACATTTCTGGTTTTGCATATGTTGAACTACCCTTGCATTCGTGGAATAAATCCTACCTGATGGTGATGAGTAATCTTTTTTATATGCTGTTGAATATGGTTAGCAAGTATCTTGTTGAGAATTTTTGAATCTATATTCATCAGGGATATAGGTCTGTAGTTTCCTACTTCTGAGAGAGTTGTCTTGCCCATTGAGAAGCGACTTTTTATGATCACAGGATGAGTCACTGGGACTTTTGTGTTGAGTGTAATTTCCAAATGGCTCCCGTGGTCCAGCTCCAGGCACAGAGGCTGAGGCTGTGAGTGATCAGAAGGGATGTGGCTGTCCCTCCTCTGGCTTTCCCAGGCAAGTTGGCTGCCTCATGCCATCACTTCACTTTTCATCTATTCTCTCATCATACTGTACATCATTCTACACTTAAGTGTCACGTACAACAACGTTTTCACCCTGGCCACTATAATAAGCATAAAATGCCTTACTATGTCATATATAAAAGAAAAGTCTTCTTTTTTGTTTGTTTTAGTTTTTTTTTGCAATATTGCATGTGTGTTTGCCAAAAGAGACAGAGACAGAGAGGGAGATAAAGTGAGAAATCACTTTTTGGGGGTGGTGGTGGCTGCAATCCCTTCTCCTTCAGTCTCCTCTCAGGATTTTGGACATGCCCACACATGAGCCTGGCATGATTTTCAAGCTACTGGATCCAGTACTCAAACTGCATAGTCGGCCATATGGGATTCAGCACCTTAACCTCCCTGCCACCTGCTGGTCCAAGAAAAGAAAATTTTAAAATAATTTTGCTATGAGGTATGTGCTTACCAGAGAGACAGAGAGGAGGGGCAAGTGAGGAAGTACCCTTCAGGAGGGATGGTCATGCTGCAATCCCTTCTCTATTCTCCTCTCCAGATTTTTGGGCACATGCAAGCCTGGGTTTTTTTTTTTTTTTTTTTTCTCTCCAGTTCACTGGGTTTAGGACTGCAGTTGCCATATGGGATCCAGCCACATTAAACACCATGCCGGCTTGAAAAGCCTTTAAAAATTCTTTTACTTCTCTTCCTGAAGGAGCTATAAACCTGCTTTATAACATTTGTTCATGATCTAAAAATGCCCCATTCATAAATTAAGGTGAATAATTGGAGAATCAAGAGTCTCATTAGACACAGGGAGCCCAGATAAGACGAGTTCTCATATTAATTTTTTTCATGATGGCCGGAGGGCCCATGGGTCGGGTTCTGTTCATATGAACTCTAAGGCAGTGACTTTCTTCTTTTCTCCTCCATTGCTTTGCCAGTAGTGATATACCATGTTTATGTCTACACTGGGCAGCTGAAGCAAGCAGAGACAGAATCTGACGTTTCCCTCTGTCTCTACGGGCAGCGGGGAGACTCTGGCCTTCGGCTGCTGCACAAATCTAACATGCCGGTAAAATTCCGAAGAGGGCAGGTGAGTGTGTGAACAGCTTCCAGGTTCTTAGCCGTCTCTCTGAAGATGGCCATGCAGGGTTTAAAATGTCAAAGGTGTTTAATCCTCTTCCAGTTTTAGGACACCTTTCTTAAAAAGTTATTTATTTAATTAATTTATTATTATTATTATTTTAAAGTTTGCTACAGGGCATTTGTGCTTATCAGAGACAGAGAGAGAAAGAGGGAAACTGGGAAAGCAAAGCACCAGGTCTGGGACTCGAACTGTGATCAGCCATGTGCAAGTCCAGCATTCCGGCCACCATCCCTCCTGCTGGCCCCAGTTTTAAGACATCTTTAACATTGTTTTCCTGATCCAGACTTTAGAATATGCTTAATTTTTGAAGTTGTTGTTGAAAAAAATATGGGATACATGAAACCAATCTTGAATAATAGAACAAAGATAAAAGCATGAAATGAGTGATAGCCTAAGAAGAATCTTAAAAATAAGTTGAGAAGATCTTGGAAAATACATGTATGTATGCTCTGTCAGAATGGAGAGGCACCAAACTTCATTCTAAAAGCTCGAGCTATAGAAGGACAATTACGCATTTCCTATAAGAACACGATGTTTGAGGCAGCTTCAGTGGCGCCCAC
Source organism: Tupaia belangeri chinensis (assembly GCF_000334495.1). Classification (NCBI taxonomy): domain Eukaryota; kingdom Metazoa; phylum Chordata; class Mammalia; order Scandentia; family Tupaiidae; genus Tupaia; species Tupaia belangeri. The sequence continues at coordinate 5,008,567 of NW_006159504.1, read as the reverse complement.
AGTATTGTCTTCACACCTGAAACCCCTCACTTCTCTCTTTTGTTCTTTACGTGTTTGAGCAGTTGCAGTGGATACTTCTCGGCCTGGCTGCTTTTAATGTTATTTTGTTGTTTATGAAGTGAAGACACTATTTGGGGGGTCTGAAGTTAAGTTTGGGGATTATGAAGCCCAGAGGAATATTTTTAAGAAAGATGAGCTTCTCACACTAGTTTGAGAGTGATGTTTCTCTGACACTTCTGTTAAGCTTTGTGAAATACCATGAAACCTCAAAGCTCGTGGGACTCATCTGCACCTTTTATTTGTTGCTGCCAACTGCAAAAAAGCTTTCATCGGAATGAATAGGAAAGCTAATCCTGCTTTGGGTGAGACAAAAACAAAAGTATGCCACTTACTTTGGCTGTCACAAGTGAATTCTTAATTTTGAACAGAAACAGCATGTTAAAGACCATCGTGTTACTGTTACATGATCAGTGACGTTATCCCCTGAAGAGCCCCACTGGCTTTGCATCAGCCCCCCTCTCTCACTGTCCACACACACACACACACACATACACACACACACGTGAAAGTGAAAGTGAAGGTCCACGCTATAGGGTGCACGTGCTCATGGGAGAGTCAGAGAGAGACAGTGAAAGTGAAAGTGAAAGTAAGAAATCATCCCTCAGAGGGGATGGCCACACCACAGTCCGTTCTCCAGTGCCCTCCTGGGATTTGGGGCAAGCACTCACATGTGCTCAGCCTGAGTGTCAAGCTGCCAGGTATGGGACTCAAACCACCGTTTTCCATGTGGGAGTCCAGTGTTTAACCATCACACCACCGCTGGCCCCTCTCACCTTCCACTTTATGGTGTGGTGAAGGCTTCCTCCCTCCCGGCTGTCTCCAGCTGGCCAGCCAGCACGCGCCACTTCTCAGCAGAGTGACATCTTGTGAAACGGCCCGCTGAGATTCCCATGTCATCTTCATGATTGATCTTCAATTGTTGTGACTAGCATTTACCAGAGAGTGGGGTGGGTGTGTATGGGCTCAAGTTTGAACTGAGTGAGAGGTGTAACTGCAGTAGGTGTGCACAGAAGAGTAAAAGTCCGGGTTTAATGTTTCGAATCAGAGACACAAAGTGCGTTTCTTCTCTGGTCCACTTGAGATTTTATATTTCACATTTTTCTGTTATTTTCCTCACGTATGGAAATGCCAAACAATGTTAAGTTCTGTAGTGAAGAAGCTGGTAACAATGTAGGAACGTTATCATCACAATGACTTTAAACTGGCCATGAATCATAGCATAAGCCACTGATTAGGCTGCCGGTTGCCATTTTCTCTGTAAGGAGTCCAGGGGAGTAATCAGGCTCAGTTTATTTCTGTCTTCAAATCTACCGTGGCTCGAAGATAGCAGTGAGGTGATTCAGGTACTCTTTTTAGATCTCAAAGTATTATGGTATGGAGTTCCCCCCAACGCAGACTGAGACAAAGATTTGGGGGCAGGTAATTTATCTGGAAGATGATCTCAGAAAGCACCTGGGAATTGAGGGGTGGGGACGACGAAGCAGGAAAGAGAGAAAAACCAGTATAGAGACTTTGCTGAGCTGCTCCTGCTCGGGCTCCTTCTTGCTTTTATAACCCGTCAGAGAAACTCTGGAACATCCCTCACAATTGCCTCACTAGGAGAACTCCTCAGGCAAAGAAGCAAGAGACAAGGGGATGGAGAAGAGTTGTCAGTATCCCTACACTGTCTACCGAAGTAGCAGGCAGTCCCGAATTGGACCCTGAGGACACAGGGTGGGCATCAGCCACGTGATGCGCACCCTGCGGTGTCTTGTAAAGGCCCACCAGGAGTGCGGGGCACCGACGATCAGGCCAGCCTGGCACGCTGGGAAGACGCACAGGCAGCCATCCTCCGGGTACTGAAATTGGACTGGTAATGGTTTTGCTCTGGCCTGGACAAGAGATTTCCATCAACGATGTAAAACCAACAGGGAAGACTTGGGTAGTTTATCTTCAAATGTTAAGTTGAAACAGCCTGGTAAGAATGCAACCAGCGATTCCCATCCCATGCAGACTGCATGAGCAATCTCAAATGCACTTTTTCACTGCGAAGGAGAGCCAGAGTGGCTGACAGCTGTGATTTGTGTGAACTTCTTCAACTTAATTACATTCATGACCTGCTCCTGAGATAATTCTGGAATGGTTATTTTCAACAACAACCTCTAAGGAAGTAATTCGTGAAGGAGTTCGTTTTATCCCATTAAGTATGGCATTTCCTTCAAGTCCGACGTCTCTGAAATCTCAGTGCGTTTTTGACATGACAAACTGAATCTATTGATTCTATTTGGAAATGAGGATTCCAGGATGCTCTTTTACAACAAGTCCCAGGAAATGTTCTGTCTTTATTTACAAGGAGGGAGCTGGAGAAGGATTTATTGAAGAAAGGAAGGAAGGAGAGAGGGAGGGAGAAATCTTGTCACATGCCTTGAAACATTCGCCTTCGTGGCAAGAAGTGCAGCGTGAGGCCGTGTGGCTGTCAGCCTGGCCACCTAACGAACTGCTCTCAGGGCGAGAGCAGCTGCAGGCAGAAAGCCTCTCTGTTAGGGTGGGCTGGTTTCATTGATAGACTGGATGCTATTACAAATGGAGAAAATAAAACTGCAAGAACAACAACAAAAAAAAAGTAGCCAGAAATATATTATTAATAGATAAAAAAGTAATTTGCTAATTTTGCTTTCTTTATTACCCCTTCTGATGCTAACGGTGGCAGGATTATCTCTGGTAAAGTTTTGTGCTGCCTCTGGCAATGCTCTGGCTGTTAGTATTGCCTGCATCTGTCTTGCGCTGGACTCTAGAATTTCTGCGGGTTTTGTTTTTTCTCTGTCTCCTGCTCCAGGTTGATAAATTTCAAGTAGAAGCAGTGTCCCTTGGAAAACTGCAGAAGGTGCTGTTGCGCTGTGAGGCCAGTGACAGATCACAGTACTGGTACTGTGACAAGGTCGTGGTCCAAGACCCTGGCGCTGCGTCTGCTTCCGTCTTCACCTGTGAGAGGTAATGCTGCTCTCTGTGGCACTTTGGAGGAGCGTGTTGCACTGTGGATAATTCTGTGTGTGTGTGTGTGTGTGTGTGCACGTGTGCACACACATAAACAGCTCACTGATTCTTTTTTAAAATTTTTAATTTAATTTTATTTATTCATTCATTTATTTTAATTTGACAAGAGAAAGAGAGAGAGAGTGAGAAAGCAAGCGGCCAGGTCCAGGATTCGAACTGTGGTTGGCCATGTGGGAGTGTCCAGCACCTTAACCATACGGCCTGCTGATCCCTGTACAACTCACTGATCCTTAAGTAAACACTCTTCTGCTAAACTTCATAAAATGTCTTGTAATTTCTTCATACAATATTTTCTGAGTCACAAAAAGATTGAAAATTTAATACCGGAAATGATTACATAAATCGTAGGGATGTTTATTTAAATATTGGTTTCCTTACAGTATTAAAATTGTAGTGCTACATTTTCAAAAGGGAATTAAGTTTAGAGAATTTCTGAGTGAAAAATTTTCAGAACAGAACATAGAAAATACAAAGCTTTAGCGGCCAGCAGGTAAAGTACTGGTTAAGGCACTGGATTCTCCCCTGTGTTTGACCGTGGTTCGGGTCCCGGACCCTGCGGCTTGAAACTCACACCAGGCACATATGTGTGTGTGTGTCCAAAATCCCGAGAGGTGAATGGAGGAGAAGGGATTGCAGCATGGCTAACCCACCACACACCCTTTGGCAAAAACAAACTCTCAGAAAAAAAAAAAAATACAAAGATTTAGATAAATTGGGCTTTCCCTTGTGCTACGTGTGAGTAAGTCCAGAGGCAACTTCCTCCATCCTTGGGCTGGCTCTGTTCCTTTTAGGTCTGAGCCCAGGTCCCACAGGGACTTCCTTCCTGAGAGCTCTCTATCAGAAATACAATAGCTCTTTGCTTAAGGGAGTGTGGCTTTCACAGGGAGAAGCCTTGCTCTCTAGATCTTTGCCAGTCCTGCATTTGCAGAAAGACTCTCTGCCTCAGCTGGATGGGCGTTTATGTTTCTCATGATTTGGTCTCAGCCACAGGGAAGAGAGTGGGCTCCAGGCTTGGGAACAGACTGAGTGTGGGCAGGTTTCTACACTGAAACTATTGAGGCCAGAGGAGTGAGAAAAATCGGGTTCCAGTTTGAAATTCTGAGTCTTCGGTGTTGGGCCTTGTAGCCTTTACTCTAAATAGAAAATTGACAGGAAATGAGGCAAAAAATTGACATATGTATGCATTATATATGTGTGTTAGTTTTCAGTGGTGTATTTGTAGTATTTTACTTGAATTGCTTCATTAGTACACACACACACATATATATATATAAATTTATATTCGCTTACATATTTGTATTTATTTACTTATAAATAACATAATTATAGGGACTTTAAAAAGCTTGTGAAAAATAGAATTAAGGTATGTGTTTACTTTGGTGCAAAAAAACTTTGAAATCTCTTCCTTTTTTTATAATATGTATTTTCCATGAACTGTTTGAAGACCCTCTGTACAGGCAACACGGGATCATTGGGCAGTTCAGAGGTGTGGACTCAGACATTCCAGGACAATCACAGCCTTAAGTCCTAAGCCAAAAGTGGAACAAAAAATAATGAAGCGGTTCAAGTGAAATGCTACAAGTACACCACTGAAAACTAACACAGAAGTGACCGAGAGCAGGCGCGAGGAGAACCCGGCAGGCCCGCCTGCCCTGCTCCCTTCCTGGTGGTTGGATCCAGGCGCTTCCTTTCCGAGTGCCTGTTGAATTCGTCTCTTCCTGTTTCTCACTGTGATTTCAGCCCCAGTCAGTGCCCTTGCTTCGCCAGGACCTGACCATCTTCTCACCATCCTCTTAGTCTTCATTTCCCAATCTACCCTGCCCACCACTTCCACACTGGGACACTTCCTGGCATCATTCGGACTTGACATTGTTTCCTCAGTTTTTCCTTTAAGTTTTTTTTTTTTTTTTTTAGTTTATTTTTTAGTATTTTGCCATGTAATTTGGCCCTAAAATTTTCAAGAATAAATATGGAAAAAAATAGTTTTAAAGCTGTAGTTTAGGACTGGCCCTGTAGCCTAGGCGTTAGAAGAGCTGGATCCCTCGTAGCTGACCACAGTTGAAATCCTAGCTCCAGTGTCTTGAAAAGCATACTAGGTGCGTGTGTGCGTGTGTCCCAAATCCCAACAGGCTGGAGAAACGGAGGGGAAGGGGTTGAGGAATAACCACGTCCCCCCTCATTCTCTCGTTCTGGCAAGTGCGTACATCACTGGCAACTTAAAAACATGCAATTTTTAAAAAAGGACAAAAAGCTGGGTTTTGAGTATGTCATTCCCCCTTGTGTAAAAATCACCGATAATCCTCATAACCAAAAATTCAAAACCACAGACCCCCCAAATCTTCGTGATCTTTCAGTTTAAGACTTTATACCGCCTGACCCATTTTTTCCCTTTCTGGTCTGTTTTTACATCCCTCTTATAGAATCTCAGTGAGATTAGACCATGTACGTGAATCGAAGCTGTTCATTTCACTTTCGGCCCGCGGAGCATGCTGTTCTTCACTCAGCAACGCCTTGCATTCTGCTCTCCCATCCCAATGCTGTCCTTCCTTCATGTTCCTGTTCAGACTCAGCCTTCAGCCGGAGGCAGTGCGGCCCACTGGAAGCGCGCAGTGTGGCCCACTGGAAGCGCTCGCCCTCTTCTCCCAGTCAGCTCACCACGTGCCCGCAGTCCCGTGTGCTGAGCAGCAGAGAGGACTTGGGGACCGCGTCCCAACCTGCAGCCCCCCACATATGGCGTCGCTGGGCCGGGACCAGCTCTGTCTCTTTTCCCACGTCAGAGTACCAGGAGTGCTTCATCTAGGGTGTTCTCGTGTTCTCTTAAATACAAAGTCAGGTATAATTTAGATTTCTTTTCTTTCTTTCTTTTGGCTTTTCAGTTTGCTAGTGGGCATGTGTATGTGTGACAGAGAGAGACAGAGAAAAAGAGAGGAAGTGGAAAATCACCCTCCACAGGAGATGGCCACATCACAATCCTTTCTCTTCCAGTCTGATATCAGGATTTGGGGCATGCGTGCACATAAGCCTGGCATGTTTTTCAAACTGCCAGGTCCAGGGCTTGAACCCAGTCAGCCCCCTTAACCTCCCGCCCATCTATTGGCTCACATTTACTTCTTGATGGCCACTTTTCATGCCTACATTCCACACCACAGTGCTGCTCCACCATGACCTGTCTCCCCAGTCATCTGCTTTGGCATTTCGTGACTTCCTGTTTGAATTATGCAGACACCGCGGTGTCTGGAAGGGAAAGGAGCTGAATTAGTTCCAATGGATCATATATGCAAAAATGTTAGGCACCTAATATAATAGATAAGTGTCATCCTGATGGATCAAATGCCGATAATCGATGCCCTGCACACACTAGGTCCTGAAGCCAATGCCCATTTATAGAAGACACTAATGAAGAAGGCAAGTTACAAAAACCACTTCTTACTCTGCAGGTAAAAAGAGATGGGGCAGACCCTACTGCCTTAATTCTCAGAGTAGAATAAGCAGCAGGATTAGAACGTGGGCACAGCAGGGCTCTTTCAGCAACAGAAAAAGACTACTCTCTTGCTACTTGTAGTTGCTTTTGTGCTCCTCAATCTTCTCCCTGCATGAAAGGTCAAGGATAGAGAATATTACCCGCAGAGTCTGGGAGGCCGCATCCAAGAGGCCGAGGAGACCCATGGCTGCCCTCAGGAGCCTGACCGCGCGGTCTGGCAGTTGGGGTGGGAGGCCCGGCGGCGGGCAGGATGCTGGGGATGCTCACTGAGCATCGTGAGTTCCGGGGTGCAGGCGGCGTAAATGCTCATGCAGACGTACCACAGGAGGGAAAAGGACAGAATAGCTCCATCCTGTTCCTTGGAACTTCCTCAAACGACGAGAGTCTACAGTCCAGCTGAAGAGGGCAGAGAGACGCCAAGGGCTCATTCCTTTCAGGAGCTCAAGGGGAAGTGCTTAGCCCTGCTGGAGTTCACGGCGCAGTGGCAGGGAGAGCGCGTCCCTGCACCGCAGATGCGTGCTGCAAGCGTTCGCGCCCAGCTTTGCTTTCCCTTCAGCTGCACACCCACGTCCTTATGTTGTGTTTTATTTCTATACCTGGTTTTCCTGCCTTTTGCACGTTTACTATAGACAGGGGATTCGCCACTGGATTGCTACCATTTACGCAGCAAGTTAGGCTATTTGAAGTTTGGAGCAAGCAAAATTCGTGTTTGAATAAGGCACACATTCAACTGACTGTGAATTGATGTAAATATTCTTATTTACTACTTGTATTAGTTTTCTGTGGCTGCTGTAACAATTTGCCACAAACTTGGTTACTTTATTTATTTATTTGTTTTTTTCTATAGGGTAAGTGTGCTCACCGGGGGTGGGGGGGGAGAAAGAGAGAGAGATAGAGAGAGAGAGAGCGAGTGCCAGAAATCACCCTCCAGAGGGGAGGGCCATGCCGCCACAGTCCCTTCTCCTCCATCCTCCTCTCAGGATTTAGGGCACGCACACACATGCGCCACAGGCTCTGAGGCTTGAACTGCGGAGTGCCACCGACTGGCTCTAAACTTGGTGACTTTAGACAACAGCAATGTGTTCTCTCACATCTGAACTGCGAGAGGCCAGTAGTCCAAACTCTAGGTCTAGTCAGGGCATCCTCTGTCAGAGGGTTCTGGAAACAACCCATCTTTGCTTCTTCTGACTTCTGGTGGTTGCTGGCAATCCTTGGCATTCCTTGGCCTGCAGCTACGTCACTCCAGTATGTGCCTCGGTCGTCACATGGCTGTCTTCCCTTTGTCTGAGTCTCTTCTCTGCTTCTAAGGACATTGGACCAGGCCCCGCACGCTAGTATGGCCTCATCTTAATAATCACACTGCAAAGACCCTCTTTCAGATCAGATGACATTCTGTGGTTCTATGCAGACATGGGTTTTGGGGGACACTATATAATCTGTGTGTGATACACATACACCATTTGAGCAGATCCTGTAGTGCACTATGCACTGCAAAAGTTGTCAGCACTAAACCAGGACTCTCAGATTTCCTGTGTTACCAAACTTAGAGTACTGTTTACGTGGGTGTATGTGCGAGCCTTGGCTTCCCTGATGAGATCCGTGAAAAAAAGGCAGTATCTGTCTTTCAATAGAAATGGCGTCGTCTATAATATGTTTGTTACTCACTTGACCTTGAGGGTCTGGATGCACAGGCAGCTGTAGCTGAGGTTTCTGCCCGAGGCGGGCGGTGCCGCGAGGCTCTCAGTGTTGCCGCTCAGTACTCCTGACTGATTCGGAAATGACATTGACATGAGCTCGCGGGAGCAAGTTGTTTGACATAAAGGCCCTACCATCCTGTTCCTTGGAACTTCCTCAAACGACGAGAGTCTACAGTCCAGCTGAAGAGGGCAGAGAGACGCCAAGGGCTCATTCCTTTCAGGAGCTCAAGGGGAAGTGCTTAGCCCTGCTGGAGTTCACGGCGCAGTGGCAGGGAGAGCGCGTCCCTGCACCGCAGATGCGTGCTGCAAGCGTTCGCGCCCAGCTTTGCTTTCCCTTCAGCTGCACACCCACGTCCTTATGTTGTGTTTTATTTCTATACCTGGTTTTCCTGCCTTTTGCACGTTTACTATAGACAGGGGATTCGCCACTGGATTGCTACCATTTACGCAGCAAGTTAGGCTATTTGAAGTTTGGAGCAAGCAAAATTCGTGTTTGAATAAGGCACACATTCAACTGACTGTGAATTGATGTAAATATTCTTATTTACTACTTGTATTAGTTTTCTGTGGCTGCTGTAACAATTTGCCACAAACTTGGTTACTTTATTTATTTATTTGTTTTTTTCTATAGGGTAAGTGTGCTCACCGGGGGTGGGGGGGGAGAAAGAGAGAGAGATAGAGAGAGAGAGAGCGAGTGCCAGAAATCACCCTCCAGAGGGGAGGGCCATGCCGCCACAGTCCCTTCTCCTCCATCCTCCTCTCAGGATTTAGGGCACGCACACACATGCGCCACAGGCTCTGAGGCTTGAACTGCGGAGTGCCACCGACTGGCTCTAAACTTGGTGACTTTAGACAACAGCAATGTGTTCTCTCACATCTGAACTGCGAGAGGCCAGTAGTCCAAACTCTAGGTCTAGTCAGGGCATCCTCTGTCAGAGGGTTCTGGAAACAACCCATCTTTGCTTCTTCTGACTTCTGGTGGTTGCTGGCAATCCTTGGCATTCCTTGGCCTGCAGCTACGTCACTCCAGTATGTGCCTCGGTCGTCACATGGCTGTCTTCCCTTTGTCTGAGTCTCTTCTCTGCTTCTAAGGACATTGGACCAGGCCCCGCACGCTAGTATGGCCTCATCTTAATAATCACACTGCAAAGACCCTCTTTCAGATCAGATGACATTCTGTGGTTCTATGCAGACATGGGTTTTGGGGGACACTATATAATCTGTGTGTGATACACATACACCATTTGAGCAGATCCTGTAGTGCACTATGCACTGCAAAAGTTGTCAGCACTAAACCAGGACTCTCAGATTTCCTGTGTTACCAAACTTAGAGTACTGTTTACGTGGGTGTATGTGCGAGCCTTGGCTTCCCTGATGAGATCCGTGAAAAAAAGGCAGTATCTGTCTTTCAATAGAAATGGCGTCGTCTATAATATGTTTGTTACTCACTTGACCTTGAGGGTCTGGATGCACAGGCAGCTGTAGCTGAGGTTTCTGCCCGAGGCGGGCGGTGCCGCGAGGCTCTCAGTGTTGCCGCTCAGTACTCCTGACTGATTCGGAAATGACATTGACATGAGCTCGCGGGAGCAAGTTGTTTGACATAAAGGCCCTAGCTAGGGCAATTCTAAATAGAAGGAGAATTTATAGATGCAGGAATCGGAAAATTAAATGCAAATAACAGATATTTTAAAAACTTAGCCAACTCGACTTGTCAAGGCGGAGAGAGCAGCATGACCAGCTTTGTCTTCTCAAAACTAAATTGTGGTCAGAGAGGTGGAGCGACCCTGAGGCGGATTAGCCTAAGGAATCAGGACAAGCCGCAGTGTTCCTCAGAGCCCATGGTGCAGCTCACACCGTCCAAATGTTCCTGCCTCATTGTTATTCAGGATTCTTTACTTTTTTCCCCCTCCTCTTCAGGAGAAGGGCTACGATAATTTTCTTTATGTAAAGTCAGAGAAAACAAGACTTAAAAAGGTTTCCATGGGCCAGCTGGTGGCATGATGGGCCTCACATGGCTAGCTGCGAGGTTCGAGTCCCGGACCAGGTGACTTGGGAAACATAACTGGGCACCTGGCTGTGTGTGTCTAAAACCCCGGAAGGAGGGCGAGAGGGAGGAAAAGGGATTGAAACATGACCATCTGCCATGGGGGTGCTCTCTCACTTTCTCTCTGCCTCTCCTCACCCCCCAGGCCAACGTATGTACCCTTTGGCAAATCTGAAAAATAAATAAATAAGGTTTTCAGTATGGAAAGAACAGACTGTAGCAACTCTTGGATCCTTTCGTAGATAGCATCCACCTCCTCCCCAGGCCCACGCCCACCTTTCGCAGTCCTCGCTATCTTCTTAGTAATTGTTGAACAGCAGTCTGTTGGTCCACTGAACGAACTCTGGACCCCCTGGGTGGGGCAGGCCTTTGCACAGAGTTGGCTGACAAGCCTTCCTTCACCCTGGGGTCACACTCTGGGAACCATCATGGCCGAAGCCAGCTTTGGCCACGCACTAGGGCAACAGCCAGGCCAGGGCCTGGGCACAGTTCATCCATCCCTCTTCGGGTTCAGTGTGCTCTCAGCTGTACTCTCCCATCTGAGTTTTGCCCAACTCTTTGCCCTGCTTTTATGCCTGGAGTCCCAAAGGCTCTCACCTCTGTATTTCCTGAGGAACTGACAAAAGATGTGTTCCTTCTGCCAGGAAGTGTTTCCCGAAGCCTTAGGCTGGGAAACTGCCACTTCTCTGCCCCTTTCAGAAACTCAGCACTTACTACGTACTGTATTATTCATGTGTTTGTGTGTCACTTTGCAACAGACTTTTCCTATGGTTGGGCTGTTATTTTATATTTTTTACATTCAACTTCTACCATGGTTCCTGGGATCGAATAGATTAAATTTACGTAAGTAATGGAGCGAATCAACTGTCATGTGTTAGTCAAGATACCGGAAGCCCTAAGGGAAGTCACGTTAAAGGATGGATTTGGAATTCGAACATGAAATCCACTAAGACATATATAAACAAAATTATTACCTAATGCCCATCGTTAAGTGTTAATGGTAACAGAAAAGTGCCAAAGAGTGAGAATTCTGAGTATCAGCACTAGAATTAAAAAACAACTAGTGTCTCCCTGTGTAGGTTTTTAAGCAAAACATATCATAAGTAGTTTGCCTGTCTCAGGACAGCTGAGTCTTGAAAAACTGAAGTTGCTCCACCACCACGGGAAGTCTTGACCTTGATTGTTTGATTGCTTTCAGCTTAATGCAGGAAACTCTGAAACACAAGCAAGACTGATAATCACCTCTTCACTCCTCCTTTCTTATTAGTCAGACTATTTTGCTTGCTTGTAACAATGCCAACTCTGAAAGTTACTGCAAGAAAGGCCCAGTCTCTTAGGAGGTGGTGGTCGATGTACGCAGGCAAACATAGAACATAGTAGGTATCCAGGAAGTGCATGCTAAAGCAGCAAATCCATAAACTAGGTCCTGTACAAAGCAGGGCTCAATGCATCATCCGTGAGGAGGGATAGGAGAAGACCCAGGTCCAGCCCGCACTCAACAGCACCCTTCTCTTGTGTGCACGTAGTTGGCAAGGGACCTTCACATTGGGACCTACTCTGTGAAGCTCTTAGTTCGTGTGACAGATTTTAGATGAGTTAACATCCCTCCATCCCCGACCTCCACCCCCACCTCAGCCATTGGCCTTTCAGGCTGCTCTTCTAGTTCTCCCCAAGAAAGTGGATTTTGCTCTTTTTTCTCGACATTCTCCAGGGAGAATCTCAAAGTCTTAGGTAATTTGATCCTTTTCTCTACTTATTAAAATCCTTATGATTTGAGGCTCAGGGTAAAATGCTATCTATGTCATGAAACTTTCTTGCTTGTCCAGGCAGAAGCAAGGTCATCTCTACCCGCTTTCAGATAGTCCACAACTTGACTTAGACCTGGCACATAATGTCTTTGCTGGTTGTGACTGTGTTTGCCTAAGGTAAAGATGATAAACTTTTTAAGGGTAGGATCACATACATTTCTTTTTATTGACCAGCATGATTTCTTATACCAAGTAGAGATTTGGCCAATATTTATAGTCAGAAATCCAGAAAGGAAAGAAGGGAGGAAGGGAGAAGGGAAAACATAATGGGATCTAAAAGTCACCTAATCTTTATGTTAGTTACCTCTTAATATCCTCAAATGTCTCATTGAAAATAATATATTCAGAGGCCAGCAGATGGCATGGTGGTTAGGGCACTGGACTCCCATGTGGCTGACTGTGGTTCAAGTTTCAGATCTGGTGGCTTAAAACTCATGCTAGATGCATATGCATGCATGCCCCAAATCCCCGGAGGTAAATAGGGGAGAAGAGATTGTGGTGTGGCCATCCTTCCCCAGGGGTGATTTCTTGCTTTCTCTTTCTCTGTCTCTCCGGAGAGCACAAGTGTCCTATAGCAAAGATCTCTCAAAAAAATTTATGCAATTATTTATTTTAAAAATAATTTGGCCTATGAACAAATGATTTTATTTTCTCTTTCTGGAAAGTAAGAAGATATGATGAATAATATAGATAAAAAAGGATGTTGAAATTTTGGTAACATACAGAAATATAAAATACTATTTTTATAGAGAGAAGATAATAATAATAAAAATTATCATGAGACTGAGCAATCATTTAACTTTACTGATTTTTTTTTTCCTGAAAGAGGCCACTATTAATCATTTCTTGCTATTCTGAGCTTGTATTTGTGCTGCTGCAGATTTCTGTGCTCTTCTTTGTCAGTTTGAGCCATTCCTTGGTGCGAAAGTGACAAGTAGTGATGGTGGGAAACTGACAGAATGAGGCGATGAGTCTTGCTCATTTTTAGGGATGGGGGTGGAGATACAGAACTTTCAAGTGTTTCTTCCACCATTTTCAGTGTGAATGCGTACCCTGTCTAAAACGTATGTCAGACAAAATGTGATCTGTACCATTCCTTACCTTTTTAGGCACCTCTTTCTTGGCAACAAAACAAAAGAGAACACGCCAAAGTTTGCAGGCAGAACCACCACAACCCATTCTATGGTTGTCTACTCTTAAAAGAGTTTTCTTCTCTTGCCTTTGTGTTTCCTAGCTAGGCCAATGAGAGAGCGGTGACCTGGGATACTTAGGCATTCTTCCGCAGTGGCTGCATAATCTGCGAGGTGCACTTGAGCAGGCAGACTTCTCTGGCTTGCTTTCGTCCCACTTCTTTAACATCATTACTGCCCCTCTCAAGCCTACTGCTCCAATACTCCCATCTGTTCATTAATTTGGGAGAAATTTTCTTGTCCTAATGCAGGAACCTGGTTTATATTCTTCAATACTAGCTTTGGCTAGTTCTCTCAGTTTGTTTATTATTTTTTTTTAATTTTTAATGTTTTAAAAGTACATTTTGGTATAGAAATCAAAGGATTCAAAGATGGGCTTGGGCACAACCTAGGCAGGTGTATGGAGGTATATGTACAGAAGAAAAAGTGTGTGTGCTGTCAATATAACACCGAGACCCACTAGACTCCCTCCGATCCTATTCATCAAAAATAGTTCATGAAGGCCGGCAGATTTCATAGTGGTTAAAGGACTTGATCCCATATGGCCAGCTCCAGGTTGGAGTCCTGGATCCCATGGTTTGAGAAACGTGCCAGGTGCATGTGTTTGTGTGCCTACAATCCTGAGAGGAGAATGGAGGAGAAGGGATTGCAGTGTGGCCATCCCCTCTGGGGGCAGGGAGAGGGGTAATTTCTTACTTTCCCTCTCTGTCTCTTTCCAGTGAGCACATGCAAAAAAAAATACATATATAAAAAAGAAGAAAATTATAATTCATGAATAAATATCTGCTCCAATATAAAACCATTTTTTAAAATCTTCATAGAAATGGGACCAGCAGTTGGTGTAATGGCTATATTGCTGAACTCCCATGTAGCCGATTGCGGTTTGAGTTTCGGACCCGGTAGTTTAAACTCATACCGGGCGTGTGTGCGTGCGTGCCCAAGATCTGGAGAGGAGAATGGAGAAGGGATTGCGGTGTGGCCATCCCCCTGGGGGCTGATTTCTCGTTTTCTATCTCTCTGTCTCTCTCTGTCTTTCTGGTAAGCATGCACACCCTATAGCAAAAACCTCTCAAAAAAAAAAAAAAAGAAAAATCGTCATAGGAATGATGGCCACTGAAGGGAATTAAGAGTGAATAGTCATGATGATTTCAGATGTTTAGGAATTCTGAGCCTGGCGTAATAGAGAGTGAGTCATTTTTAATAGGCACATGCTACCCAAATGTCTCTGTAGTGTTTAGGGCTATAGCACGTGGACTCTTGTGGCAGCTCGGCACCTTCGCCAGGGGCTCTCTCTCAATGGTTGCCCTCCTGACCTCTTGTTTGCCTGCTGGTACATACTTGGCTAGCCTTCATCAGACATAGCACTGCATCCAGTACCTTCGGGAAAAAGAAAAATCAGAGAAGAGACTGTTCAGAAATGGACTCAGTAAGAGATGAGATTAGAGGAGAAAGTGGGATTTTTTGGGGGGGGGTGTCAGGGTTTGAATCATATAGTCAAATTGGTCAGTCAGTAAAAGCTAGTTTGGTTACAAGGATAAGAAATTCATTAAGACCAATTTTAGAAAGGGAAATTTTGAAGGTGATCTCCATGTGATTCAGCCTTGAGAAATAAAGCTAGATGTTATAAACTAGAAAATTATGAAGAACAATGTACAACGCAGGTACTATGAAACCCCCATGCACGGTGCCACCTGATCGCAGTTTCTGTGTGTCTTAGGTCCGAACAGTGAAAGAGAACATCTGACTGACTAAGCCTGTATCAGGTGCCCATTCCTGCCTCAGTCATCCAAAATAAAGGCAGGTCCCGGGCACACACATTACTATCTAGGGCCTGCTTCGTTACCACCCATCTGAAAACCGGGGAGTGATTTCTGATGGACCGGCAGTCGGCCCTCATATATTTGCTATAATACCAGCAGTGTACAAGGAATTGTATTTGGCAATGAGTAAATGTAGTAAGAACTAGAATTTATCACATGTCTGGCACCACGATAAACTTATACGTGTTTAACCCCGTGTCCCTGTTGTGCATGTGCTCTAATTATCCATATTTACAAACAAGGAGATCGAGGCTAAGAGAGAGCTAGGGCATGGAAGTCTGGCTCCACATCGAATCTAAAGCCTATTTTCTTAAACACAAAGCTGAGAGCTTTTGTTCTGACATATGAAGTCAGTTCTTTATGGTGACAATCTAGCTGGAAAGATGGGATGCATAATCCCACACGCAATATTAGAAAATTCACGACACATTTTTGCATAGCAAAACATAGAAAAATACATCATGACCTTCCTCATGATCTAATAGTGAAACAAGATTGCATCATGAGGAGATAACTTTACGTGTAGAATGAGTTGTGTGTGTTATTAGATTCCAGAGGAGGAGGACAGAACGCTGAGCTGCGGCGGTCAGGAGGAAACGGGCTCTCACAGGTTTTGAAGGATGGAGATGAGAGTCCCGACAGCTGCGCAGGACTGTGTGAGCTCGCGGCTCACCTTTACGCGCTGTGTCTTACCATCATCTGGGGAATGTAGAGCGAGCTCAGCCTCCAAGTCCTTGGCATTCTCCGGTCCTATGACCTCCTCTTACATGCCCTGCCCCTCCCCGCAGCCCCGTCTTGCCCAGTGACTGCCTGCACTCCAGCACATGGACGCTTGGGCCACTCGGCACCTTCTCCAGGCTCTCTCTCAATGGTCCCTTCCTGCTGGTGCATACTTGCCTAGCCTTCAGCTCCAGTGTCCTTCTTTGTGGAGTTTTCTTTTGTTCTTCATTTTTTTTTAAAGAGGTTTTTGCCGTAGGGCACAAGGACTCGCCAGAGTGAGAGACACACAGAGACAGTGAGAGGGAAAGTGAGAAATCATCCTGGGGGGGATGGCCATGACGCAATCCCTTCTTTCATTCTCCTCCCAGGATCTTGACCCTGCACACGCATGCACACAGCATGATTTTGAGGCTGAGGCCAGGACTCGAACTGTGGTCAGCTGTGTACAAGTCCAGCAACATAACTGTCACGCCAGCAGCTGGCCCTATCCTTTATTCTTTGGTACTTCCCCTTTCTTGCCATTCAGAGGCTCTCCGTCTCCTTCCTGCTCCCGTATGTCTCTGTTTCTGAGGTTACCCGCCACGCGGCTGCGTTTGTATCTTTCACGTTTGTTTCCTTCTTTTACACCGGGAGCTCCCGCAGGTCAGGTTCCTTTTCTCTGTTGTTCTTGCTGCCCCAGCACTCCGCCATGTGCCTGGCGCACAGAGGGCACTTTCTCAGTACGTATGGAATGGCTAGATGGATGAGGGAAGGGAATGGCAGTCTGTGCATGTGGTAGCCACAACTGTGGTTTTCGTGGTGTGATAATGAGATCGATGTATTACTGAATAGTACACCAAGTACTTTGTCATGAATTTCTGCTTCAGCTCGGTGCTGTCAGGCCTCTAGGGGGCAAGTGATTTAGTCAGGGAAGCGAAGCCTCCAGGGGCAGGAACACCACGTCAGTGAGTGGTAGAGTTGGATTTCTGAGTCCAGCCTTGGCGTTTGCTGTAACAGGGAGCATGAAGTCTGGCTGGTTCGGGGGAAGCTGCCCGGATGAGCTATTACTCACCTTGAGCACGTTTTCCAAAGGGGTAATATTTTTACCCAGTTTTTAGGTAATATGATTTTTTCTGTAGACACCGAGGGAAAGATTTCACAGGAAATCATGTGAAAGTAAGACAGAGACTCCCATAGAGGACATACTAAGTGGTGGGATTTACTTTTCTGTGCCAAGTTTCCAGCACACTGCTGGGCAGGCTGCGCCTCCTAGACTGCCCCGGCTCAGGCGCAGGGTCTTAGAGCTGCCCTGCCTTTGTCTTACTGGGAACCTTGAGCGCTCTGAGAGCCCAGCTGGGGCACAGTGCCCAGACTGAGGCCGAGGGACTTGCAGAGGGGGTGGTGAGCAGATTTAGCAGACTTAGATGTTTTATTCTCTAGCCACAGTTAGGGTGCCATTCTTAGCACAACGATGAGTATGCAGTAGGTTGTATTAGACTGTACGAAAAGCTAGTGTTATAGTTACCTTTTAATCTTACTAATTAGTCAAGAATCAAGCTTATCATAAAACTCTAGAAAATCCAAAATTAATTTTCTCTCTTGTTTTCTTCCCTCCCTCCCTCCTTTCCTTTTTCCTCAGATGGCTTCCCTTTATGTCTCAGGGCATAATTCATTCTGAAATTGAACTTTATCTTCAAGGTGAGGATTAATGAAACCGTCAGTTGAAGAAGGTACAAGATGATTTTGCCACCTCTGGATGCTGCGGAACACGATTCCCCAGTTGCCCCAGACGTTTCCTTTGATCGTTTACCTTTGTATTGGATTTATAGTTATTGCTCACAGTGGAAATAAAAACATACGTAAAGCTGTGTCTTGGCAATGTCGTATGCCCTGCCCTAAGTTAAAAACCCACCTAAGGATTTGCCACTGTTATTCAAGAGTTAAACTCACTTCATTTTTCTGCCACTTACAATGTCATCAGACGGATCTATTATTAACTGCACTTCACTTTTATTTTTGCAGAAATGCAAATAAATCATCAACCTAAAATACAAGAGGAAGCAAATGGTAAATGTTGTTGCCACTTTTCATCTTTTAATCATCTGAAATAATCTATTTCTGTTTCAAGATTACCTGCTTTGCACATTTTCAAAGTACATTTTTATTGAACTTAAACTATTGATTGAAAAATATTTGAAATGGGTATAAGAATAAGCATTAAATTACAGTCTAATTTATAAAGAAACTAACCTGAGAAACTTGCTTTTCTTCTTTAAATGCTTCTCTTCGATAACTATATGGAAAAAATCATATTTTAACTGATTTCTTATAATTTCTAATAATTTTGCCTCCTTTTTACTCATTTGTATATCAGTCTCTCTGTTTTCTTCTTCCTTTAAAAAAAAATTCCAGAGGGTGTGTGTACTCACGAGAGAGAGCTAGAGGGAGGGGAAGGGAAAAAGCACCCCCCTGTGGCATGGCCATGCCACAATCCCTTTTCTTCCATCTCTCCTTCCTTTGGGGAGTTTGGACACACAAACACACACACACACACACACACACACACACACACACACACACCCCTGGTGTATTTCTTAGGCCACTGGGTCCGGTACTCGAACTGTGCAGTAAGCTATGTAGGATCTAGCCACCCTAACTATCCATGCCCCTCTCTGGCCCTCTCAGTATTCTTTTTAAATTATTTTGTGATTAGCTTTCTGTATTAGATTATTTTCAAATCAACCTGCAATTGCATTCTTAATATTTTTACATTTTAAGGTTGATCTGAATAAGATGGAAAAATACAGATTTCTAGTATACATACCAGGCTAATAAATTTCGATATTTCAAAAACGTGTCTACTTCATGCAGTAATTTGAAACTAGGCAGGGGTTAATGTTAACATCATTATATTCAAAGTCCTTTAGTGATTAGGATGGTCACTGAGACACAATCCATTTACGTCCACTCTGACAAACCACTTAAACTAGCATTTACATCTGTTTCTATTAGAAATTATGCTTAAGCTCATACTTTACTTTTTTTTTTTTATTATTAAGAAAGTCTATGCATGTGTCAGATTGTTAGCAGGGCACAATTTTACTAATGTTCCAGAATCTCTTAGTAATTTTAAGGGGTCTCAAAAGGTCTGTGGCTGACAATAAAACCTTAAGTAATACAGCTTGAAATGGCATTCTAAGTGGAAAAATTATCCATAAATCCCAGAACTTGGTGGGAGCACAGATGAATAAAAAAGGCTAAAACTTTTAAACCAAATGCTATAATAAAGGCATAAAAATGTCAAAAGTCCTTTGTCAATAGCATAAGCCATGAAATCCACATCGCTGATACCTCACGTAATGAAGTTTCATTGTACAGGAGAGGGGTTTACCCAGGCGTTTGTTAGATATCATTCACCATATCATTTTCATTAAAAGTAACCATTAAGAAATGTTTTCCTGTAATTAATATTTCTGTTTTCTTAGTTTCTTTTCTGGTCTCACTAATATGTCTGTTTCTTATAGTACGAAAGTGGGTTAGTCACAGACCTTAGTTCATGAGGCACTGCCGTTACTGTCTGTCAACAATCTTTTATTTCATTCTGAAGAATGTGATCTTTAATGCTTTTGGGGTATGATTCTATAAATACACACATAGTCTCATAGTTATGTGAATGAGCTAATTTATGTTGTGGAAAGAACTTGGAGATGTTAAGCAGTAGAATCGGTTGAGGTGGTTTTCCATTAGGGTTGTGTTGAAAAGGCAATGTGGGAGGACCAGCAGTTAGTGTAATGGCTATGTCGCTGGACTCCCACATGGTCAACCGTGGTTCAAGTCCCGGACCCGGTGGCTTAAAACTCATGCTGGGCATGTGTGTGTGCGTGCCCAAGATCCCCAGAGGAGAATGCTGTTTCAGTTTAAGGGTGTAATGGAAAGGAAGGGATTAATTGAGTTACCTTTAATTCCATTTGAGGTCATTACTACTAATTCCAACTATATGCTAGTCCTAACTTCTGGCCATGTGTAATTAATTCCCAGTTATCTAAGACATGTTTTCTAAACCCTGATACCTTATAAGCCTAAATATATTTAATTGCAATAGTAAACCCATTCTTCATAATAAAACAATCTTACCAAGTTAGACGGAACTTGTTTGTAAGATAACATTTTTAATATACATTGTATTAAATTTCCTGTTTCAGTGTCTTTTGCATATTGCTCTGAAATCTAGCCATTATGTGAAAACTTCTCATTAATGCTAGTAAATTTATATTAATACTCTAATAATAATTTAAATTCTAATCCTAACAAATTTTCTCAAGATACTTTTGTAAAGATCTGTGAAGGCAGCCGTATCTCCTAATGTGCCGTGTAGGTGCGTGGCGCACTGTGGAGTAGAAGCAGTAATGCGTTCACCATAGCGGACGCATGGTTCTTGCCGGATAGACTGAGTTAGGTCCATCAGGTCATCATTAGATAAATAACAATAGTTCTATCAGGTAGGTAGTATCATTATTCCACGTCACAGGTGATGAAACTAAAGGATGTGAAGGTTTTAGGACCAGCAGGTGGCATATTGGCTACATCACTGGACTCCCAGGAAGTCAGCCGCAGTTTGAGTCCCAGACCTGGCAGCTTAAAACTCATGTCAGGCACGTGTGCTTGCGTGCCCAAAATTCGGAGAGGAGAATAGAGCAGAAGGGATTTTGGCATGGCCATCCCCTCTAAGGGGGTGATTTCTCATTTTCAGTCTCTGTCTCTCCATCTCTCCAGTAGGCACACACGCTCTATAGCAAAAATATCTTTAAAAAATAATAATAATAAAGAACACAGAGGTTTTTCTAAACTTGCTTGGTGTTGCATGGTTGGGAAATAGCGTTGAGAATTTGAGTGCCAGCGGTTTGACTCCCAAGTGTGCTATTCTGCTTTAAAAGAACTGCCGCTTACTGCCCCGTCCACAATGTGTGTGCGTGTGAGTATGTATCATATATGTCTTTGTCTTTAGATCTATTTTATGTTACTTTTCTAACTTCTTAGGCTAGATTTGTAGATCTTTAGCTTTCAGGCTTATTCCAGACCCAAAGGAGAGGATGTTTTGGTTGTTGCGGAGGGTCCCTGTCGTTACGGTTATTCTCCGTATTCATCTCTTGGTTCATCCAGAGCTGTGGAGGCAGACTGAGGTTTTGCTTAGCTCCCTGTGCTGAGAGTTATTTGGAGCCTAAGCTTTCACTGAGGGGTGTCACCCTTGGGGCTCAAAAGCCTCCGCGGCCACCCTTGTGAGAGCTGGAGCTCTGTCCTCTGGCCTGGAGCGCTAGCATTCAGCACACGTTCAGGCTCTGCCTTCTTGCCTGCCCAGTGCTCACCGCTCAGTCTCCGCTCGTGGTCCTTTTCTTATTGTTACTGTCAGGCAATGGGAGAGATTTTTCTTCCTTTCCTGGGAGTGGAATAATGTGCTAGAAAGCTTGGCACTTTTTTGTAACTTATGTGGAATCTAGTTGTGGTTTTAAAAGGGTTTAAAAAATACCACCCTAGGGACTATGGCTCGGAAGGGTAGGAATCTTGCCCTTGGTCCTGCAGTTAGTGAGAGGCCTGGTCTTGGATTCAGCTCTCCATCAGTGTATAAACTGCTCCCCTTTAAATGATTCAACTTCTTGCGTTTCTCAAGGATTTCTGACTTGAGGGACTTTAAAAATTCTTGAAACTGGGGCCGTCATGTGGCGTGGTAGTTGGAGTCACTGGTCTCCAACATGTCCAACTGCAGTTTGAGTCCCAGATCTGGCTGCTTGCTTTCTCACTTTCTCTCTCCCTCTCTCTCTCTGTCCCTCTCTGGTCAAATTTAAAATAAATAAATAAGACTTAAATAATTCTTTGAAGGGGAAGAAAATTCTTGGACTACTTGCCTGTTTATTTACAGGCAATGCTGAGTATTTGTAGTATGACTATTAGCAATTTGGTAGATTATCTATTGCAAATATTATTAAAATATTTTCTCCCTCCTCTTAATTCTATTTGTGCATGCATGCTTGACTAGACTCACTACCCAAATATTGTCTGTTCAAGGAAGGAGAATTAAATTTAATGATTAGTCTCAGCTAAACATAATTAAGAACATAAAATACCCTATAACATCATCATGCATTCCAAATCAAATGTAGATGGTTTGGTGGCCCCTGCTCTGATCATTTGGGCAGTTTTCTGTAAGGCTGTGGATAATGACAGGGTAGGTCCACTTCGGTGCCTGTTGTGTGAGTCTTATTCTCTGCCTAGGAAGACATGACATGGACGCCTGGGAGCTTGGGTGGGCCTCAAGGGCTGAGAGAGGTCATGTGTGAGCTGGGATGTCAACGACACCAACTCCAGGATCACTCCATCAGTCCCAACGTGCAGAGCCTGATACGGGGTTAACAAATTCCAATGGGGCTCCATGGGAAAAGACAGGTTAATGTGTGAACGAGTTGGAAATGGGACGGAGGGGTGTGTGCCTAGAGGACGTCCCTCAGCAGAGGCCAGCTATTTGCTGTGACCCAGTGTTGGGAGCCTAGAGCCTTTGGTGTAGACGTGTCAGGAAGAGTTAGTGAGCACCCATGAAGACCATGTATACTTCCTATGCCCTGGCCTGGCTTCAGCTTCATTTTGCCCTGGCATTAAAGAGTGGGCATTTGGTTGTTCACTTATGTTATGATGATCTTAGAGCACTGGTTCACACCTTTTTCTGTCTGAGACAAAATACTCATAATTCAATATAGCAATGGAATTTAATGGATTTTAACACTGAAACAGTAAAACTGTGCTCTCAGCGTCTTCAGACTAGTTAACGGCCATGAAAGAACCTATTCCTCAACCACTTTCTATTTATAGATAACTTACAGAGAGCATATGATTTGGGGTGAATACAGATAATCTGGGTAAGAAGGATGTAATCCGAGACAAAGTTTCTTGACCTTGGGTCTATTGACATCTTAGCCTGGAAAATCTTTGTTCTGGAGGACTGTCCTAAACATTGGAAGCACCAATTTGCTTAGCAACACCCTGCCTTCTACCCACTAGAGGCCTATGACATGTGTATATTCTCAGGAGTACACATACACACACACACACACACACACACACACGTCTCCAGAAATCACTGGATGTCCCCAAAGGTGAACTCTCCCCCAGTTGAAAACCACTGATTAGATAATAGTGGATGTGTTGACAAGGGGGCTAAGGTGTGTTGGGTGGTCAAATCTGAGGAGGCAGAAATGGCAGACTATGTATGCTGAAAATGTCTGTAGCTACGGCATTTCCTGTCCACGTGCTTTTCCATAACCTTGCCACATCAAAAAGTGGAATCAACCCAGGCAGATCTTTGAGACTGCCTCAACTAATAGTGCATGGGCAGAAATAATGCGATGTGATACACCACTTCTACATGGCTTTCTCTCTGGGGATGGTCCTTAGAGTCATGCCACCATATTGTGAGGAAGTCCAGATACATGGAGAGATTTACATGGAGACCATTGTTCTGAGCCCTGGCTGAGCTTTCAGCCAGTCACATAAGAGGATCATCTTGGAAGTACATTCTCCTACCCACACTGTGTAGCAAAGATGATCCTTGCCTACGAAACTGGGCCCAAATTGCAGATTCACCGGCAAGAGAAATGAGTGTCATTTTGAGCCATTAAGTTTTCAGATGGTGTGTTATAAAGCAAGAGGTAACAATGGCAGTAGAATTGGTAGTTCATGTAGACAGCATATATAGGTTAAGACTTGGAATTTAAATGTTAAGGACAATGAGTCAGTACCCTAATGATCAGCACATGTAACATGGTTCTGAGTGTAGGTTTGGACCTAGGCCATTGTTTAGGAGTTTGCAGTACAAAATGTTTGAGAATTGTTAGCAAATACTCAAAGAAAGGCAAGTCAGGGTCTCCATGTCAGCTAGAAGGTGGGTGATCAGAGGCAAAGGAGCATGGAGGAGAGCTGGCAGCAAGTATCAAGGAGACTCTTGAAGGAAATTCAAGGTGGAAATGAATGAGATGACAAGGATGAGGTGGGAATACTATCGTTAAGAAAGCTGGAACTTGGGGTGAAGATGGTCAGTGAGTACTTGGGGTACTAGGTCGGAATTAACTATCGTGTTTCCCTGCCAAGGATCAAGATTTGCAGTGGAGTTGAATGTACTAGTCAGAGAGGCAGAGGTGCATGCAGAGTGTATGGCCATCCTACATGACGAGTGACATACAGCAGGCTCCAGCATACAGGGAGGCTCCTGAGCACTGGTGAACATTGCAGATTCTGAGTCTTTGTAGCACCACCTACTGCACAGCCTGGGGAAACTACTGTATTACTCTGTGCCTCAGTCTTTTTCCCATAAATATGTAGGCAATAATAGAAATGACTTCGTCAGTGTGTTGTGTGGATTAGATAAAATAATATCCACGAAGCACTCGAACAAAGCCTGGCACATCTTACGTGCTGAACAGATGTTAGTTTTCCAACCTTACTTCTCACTGTGTTAGAATTTATCCTGGTCTTGGGCATGCCAGTCTACGTGTTTGGGCTGGAGTAGGCGCACACCTCTCGCTGGCTGTCTCTCTCACTCTTTTAGTCTTCTCTCTTCAGCCCTGTGAAGCTGGGTGCCCTTTACTACATCATACAATAATAAATAGTAAGCAGAATCACAGGAGTGGTGAGATTCACCCTAAGCCATTATCAAGATAAAATATGTCCTACATTCATTCCTGATAATATTTTATGGTTATTTTCTGGATTGAAAGTAGAGAAAATAAAGCATTGTTTGAAAGCATTTTATTCTAGGAAGCATAACTGTTGCTAATTCTATGTCAAATGTATCCCAATTCCTGGGGTAGTAAGCACATAATTTCTCTATTGCTTTACATCTATAATAGGATTAATGATATTTGTTCTTAGAAGAATAAATATAAAAATATTTATACAGTACTTAAATATTTTTTAAATGTCATGATCCTCTTAGGAGGTTGTATTTTAAAGGACTCATGAGTTTATATAAATAGAACTATTTGGAGATAAAACTATCAAAAATGAAAATAGTCTGTCTTGTGTACAGTATTTTGCTAAATCTCATTGAAATATATTTACATGCCCTTTAAAATGCGGATGATCCAAGGTCAATACTGTTTCCATTATCTTTGTGCTAACAGTAAGACCAATTATGAGACAAATAACAATGTCCTTGTCTGTATAAAACATGACACTAATGACACATCATCAGACAGACTCGTTCTTTGCTAATTGAGAAATAGTTATATATTTTGCTGAAACAGTCTTAATAATACTTTACTTTGAATATCCTTCCTCACACATGCAGCCTTTAGTTTTCGAAATATGGATCCCAAGATGTTTTGTAAATCTCCACTCATTTGGTAATCCAGAGATATTTAAGACCCAAGCTTGCCCTTCAAGGAGCTTATCATCTTAGTGGGTAGAAGGGGGTCTGAAAGGTCCTTGAGCTGTTAAAGCACTTCTTTTTCTGCAGATTGATGTGTGCAAAGGTCCAACAGAGGCATGAGAGAGTGGTTTATTCTAGTGACAGGAAGGGATGTGTGGAAATGCTTCTTGGAGGTGACCTTTAAGCTGAGCCTAGAGATATAAGGTGTTCACCAGACGGGAGGAGGAGAGGTGAAAGAGGACATTCTGCCAGAGGGATTATAGGCAAAGTCCTGGAGGTAGAAAGGAGTCCTTCAAATAGCATCATGATGCTGCGAGGCCAGGGCCTCACGGGAGAGGGCAACTTCAGAGGGGAGCAGAGGCTGCTTCGCAGAGGGGTTGTGGGCAGTGGGCATCGGTATTATAAAGAGAGCTAGGCTGAACATTTGACAGCATGCCAGTCCATAGGAAATGGTAAGACACCAGTAGAGGGGGCCAGCGGGTGGTGTGGTGGTTAAGAGCACTGGACTCCTACATGGCCAACCATGGTTCGAGTCCCGTACCTGGTGGCTTGCTTTCTCACTTTCTCTCTCTCTCTCACACACACACACACACACAAACACACACACACTGTTCCTCTCTGGTCGAATTTAATAAATAAATAAATAAATAAAGTTAAATAAAAGAATCATTTTTAAAAGCCCAGCAGGGATGTAATGACAGAGAAAGTTCTATGTATCCTGATGTCTCTCACGGAGCTGACAATACAGTTGAGTCCCCACTGAGTCTGGAGGACCCTCGCAGGGATGGTGGAGAGGCAGATTTGGAGAGAACATGAAGACTTTTCCTGTTCTCCTACCCAGCACTCAGGTTCTCCATGAAGGGAGAGCTGAACAGACACTTCACACACTCGTAAGGCTTCTAAGGCTGACTCGGTTGACCTGATGGTAATCAGGGGAGGGGGAGACAGAACCTGTGAGGCCCGTTGGATTCTCACTTTCACCACATGGTTCTGTGTCCTGCTCTGTAAGGTGTCAGGGAAGTAGGTTTGCTGTCTGCTTGCCGTCAGGCAACACCTGGTTGTCCCATAGTTTTTCCTACTTGTGTGGTGGTGACTGGAGGCAGGCAGCTGTGAGGAGTCGCCCTCAGTATGCAGCTAACAGTCACATGTGAAGAGCTTGCTTTGCATGCTTCTCTCTGTATTTCTTGGAGTATTCAGTGGGTAGTTGCCAAGTAACTGAAAATGCGTCTAGACACAGATGTTTCCATATTCAACAACAGGGCTAATTTTCTGCGCTACAAAGTCAAACGGATGTAACCCCCATCAGGGTGCACCATCCTGGTGAAGACGCAATGTTCAGATTGGAGGAAGAGCCACTGAACTTCACTAGCTGTGGTGACTATGTTCACCGTGCACAGGCACCTGCCTGGAAATAAACCTCCAAATGATAAAGAAAACCTCGGAAAGGAAGTAGTTAATGACAGGCCCGTAATTATTGTTACCCTTTTGTTAACCTAGGACACTTGAAAAGGTGCCTCAGTCAAATCTTCTTGCATCATGCTAATGACCAAACTTTCTGACAAAAGGCACCAATGATTTCAGTAGCTGTTTAGTTATCTATGGATGTGCTAGAAACCACCCCAAAAGGGTAAGGGTTTAGAATACCGATTTATTATTGTCTTTCACGGTTTAGCGGGTTCATATGACTCAGGGAGTGATCTTTGCGTGGGGCCTCTGGTATGATTTGGGCCAGCTAGTGCTGCAGTTGCAGACCCTGAACGCTGTGGCCGGGCCGGGCTTGTTGTGCTCTTGCTGATGACCATGACGCCTGTCCAGGGGTCTTGGTTTTCACACGGTCACTCCTGGGGCCCAACAGCGAGTGCCTCCAGACATGACATGGTTCTCCAACACCCAGCAGACTTAGTCTCTGAGCTCCTCGAATGTCACTTCTGCTCATTGTATTGACCAAGGGCACCCCAGACTCTAGGGAGGGGAAATACAAGACAATAAATTCCATCTATTTTTTAAACAAAGAATTACTTATTTAATTTTATTAATTATTATTATCATTCAATTTAACCACAGGAAGACAGAAGAGAGAGAGCAAGAAAGGGAGGGAGAGTGAGAAAGCACGCTGCCAGGAGGTCCGGAACTTAAACCATGGTCAGTCAAGTGGGAGTCCAGTGGTTTAACCACCACGCTATCTGCCAGCCCAAAACTGCATCTATCAGCAAGTAGTAAAATGGTGACGTCGCAAAAGAGAAGTGCGTTGGGAGATAATAATGAGGACTTACTATTTTTATTTTAAAAAATTTGTCAAAGAGCACATGCTCTCTGGAGAGAGACAGAGAGAAAAAGACAAGAAGAGAAAGCACCCTCCCCATCACCACTACCAAGGGGCATGGTCACACTACAGTCCCTTCTCCTCCATCTCTCCTTCCTGCTGGGACCTTGGGCACGGAGGCACATGCACCCAGTGTGTGTCTCAAGCCACTGGGTCTGGGAGGACTTTTTTGAATAACGTCATTTGCCACCGCAGGATATGCCTGATCTATTGAGGCTGCTGATTGTAAATAAACCTGGTATTTATGGATTGGCGAAGGCATGACTGGAGACTGTTATGTGAACTGGAAAATCAGTGACGTTGAATAACATGCACATGCAGATCTATTAAGTCTTGCACGTTAAATCTGTACTGACTCATGTTCTTATTTATTTATTTTTTTTGAAAGATTTTTGCAATAAGGCACATGCGCTTGCCAGAGAGACAGACAGAGAAAGAGAAAGTGAGAAATGATTCCCCAGGGAGGATGGCCATGCCACAATCCCGTCCCCTACATTCTTCTCTTGGGATTTTGGGCACACACGCACGCATGCCTGGCACCACCTCCAAATCTGGAACTTGAACCACAGTCAGCCACGTGAGTCCAGTGACATAACCATTATGCCATCTGCCAGTTTCCCTATCAATATATGTTCTAATGAGGACTAAACGGGACTTTTTTTTTTTTCCTTCTTATATTGATTATTGAAAACAGGAATAAGGAAAATTTTATGATAAAAGACTAAAACAATATGCATTGTAGTCTCTGTATGCCATCTCTGCCGTAACTACCCGGCTCTGCTGTTCGCAGTCATGGGCAATACATACAGACGAGGATGGCTATGTTCCCATCAAACTCTGTTACAGACACAGGGGCTGGGCCGGATTTGACAGGTGGGCCTTAATTTGTCAACCCGATCTGTGGCCTCTCCAGAAGAAGAATGCTCATCTTGTCCTGCCACTGATTCTTCAGTGAACTTGGTGTTGGGTAAGACCTGTAAACTCTGTTGAGTCTGATTTAATAACCGGACTCGCAGGGCCTCTTAGTCTTGGAGGTTTAACACGATGCTTTTGTGTGACATGGACACTCAGTGTCTACGCATCAGCTGGTCAACAAATGTTCATTGAATTTCAGCTGCGGACGTAAGATTATATACCGAGTTCAGGATTTTCTGGTTCAGTTGGATGGACAGGAGAATGAGAAGGGTAGAACACAGACTTCCCTCGTCAAAGCGGAAGTTCCTATTGAATTCATTATTGAGAAGAAATCCAAATTTATCATGGGGTCGTTGAAGATGGTAGGATATATCTAGACTGCATTTAAGGTATTTTAATACAAAAACTAGGAAGTTTATTTGTAAACTTCCTAGAATGTAGTGTCCATGCAAAAATTTTTTTTCTGTAGAACTTCTTCAAATGGAGGACACTGAGTATCTCGACCAATTCAACCCGGGGGCCAATGAAAGAAAGTGAGGTGGGCAGTTTAGGGTACATTGTTAGTAGCAGCTTATTGTATAGTCACCAATCTTTTTCAAATCTTTCAAAATGCTCATAAATGTAAGGTAAATATTTAGATTTCAATAGCATGGAGTTGTCTTTGTTTTGCTTAGTAAAAATTGAGGTTTAGGAGCCAGCAGGTGGTGTGGTGGTTAGGGGCTGGACTCTCACACGACTGATAGCAGTTAAGAGTCCTGGCTCTGGGGCCAGCAGATGCTGTCATGGTTATGTTGCTGGACTCCCACATGGTCGACTGCAGTTTGAATCAGACCTGGTGGCTTCAAACTCATACCAGGCGTGTGCATATGCATACCCCAAGTCCTGAGAAGAGACTGGAGGAGAAGGGATTGCAGTGTGGCCATCCCTTCAGGGGAGCGATTTCTCACTTTCTATCTCTCTGTCTGTCCAGTAAGCACATATGCCTTATTGCAAATAAAAGAAAAAAACTCTCTCTCTCAAAAAAAAAAAAAAAATGAATCTTGGATCCGGCAGCTTGCTTTCTCACTTTCTCTCTCTTTCTATCTCTCTGTCTCTCTCTGGTGAAAGCATATGCCCTGTAGCAAATTTTTTTAAAAAGTAAAATTAAATAAATAATTACTTTTAAAAAACAGTGGTTTATTTAGCTCTTGGTTTGGAGGCCCAAGGTCCAGGCTCATTTTTTCCAATTTTATTTTATAATTTCTTATTTATATTTAATTGTAATACATCTTTATGCTATACAATATGGTTTTTCAAAGCATGCTTTGAGAGCTTCAATAGAAATAATTGTCTAAAGAAATGAACAGATGACAGTATTTTAAAAAATATTTAAAAATTAATTTTTGCCAGTGGGCAGATACTTTTGCTAGAGAGAGAGAGAGATATAGACACACAGAGAGGAGGAGAGGGAGAAAGCACACGCTTCTGCCCTCCCTTGCCAATGAAGCATGGCCACGCCTTAATCCTTTCTCTTCCACTTCTCCATCCTGTCAGGATTTGGGGCATGCATGCACACATGCCTGATAAGTTT
Organism: Tupaia belangeri chinensis; assembly: GCF_000334495.1. NCBI lineage: Eukaryota > Metazoa > Chordata > Mammalia > Scandentia > Tupaiidae > Tupaia > Tupaia belangeri. Next base: position 4,978,515 of record NW_006159504.1, on the reverse strand, counting down.
TCCAAGCCACCAGGGCCATGATTCAAAATGCTGTTGGTATGTGGGATCTGGCTCCCTTAGCACATAAACCGCAGAGTGGTTTAGACAACAGTATTTTTTTGATATTAGTCTTTGGGGTTGAAAGCTATTATTATTGTTATTTTGGAGAGGTTTTTGCTAGAAAACTTGTGCGCTCGCCAGAAAGACAGACAGAGACAGAAAGCGAGAAGTCACTCCCCACAGGGGATGGCCGCCCTGCAATCCCTTCTCCTTCCTTCTCCTCTCAGAATCTTCGGCACGCACGCACACGCACCCAGCATGAGTTTAAGCTACTGGGTCTGGGACTTAAACCACAGTTGACTACATGGGAGTCCAGCAACATAGCCAGTACGCTAACTGCTGGTCCCGGTTGAAAGCTATTTTTGTTGTTGTTGTTGTTGTTGTTTTAAAAAAAAAAAAAGGAAAGAGAAACATATAGATAAAATATCTAAATTCATGTTCTCTTCTTTTGGTAAAGAAAGTTTTACGATAGAATATTACAGAAAATACTTGTACTTTTGACACATAACATAATGCAGAAAGTTTGTGTATATATGTTACATATATATATACATATGTATGTATGTATGCATTTAAATTTGTCAGAGGGCATGTTTGCTCACCAGAGAGAGAGAGAGAGAGGAGGGAAGTGAGAGAAGGCACCCTCCATGGGGGATGTTCACACTGCAATTCCTTCTCCATTTCTCACTTTTTACAGCATTTTACAGCACACACATGTGCTTGGCACATTTCTCAGGTTGCTGGGTCTGGGACTCACGCTGCACAGATGGCACGTGAGATCCAGCTGCCTCAACCTCCATGCTCAAACTGACCCTGTCAACATATTTCTGTTACAAATAAACTGAAATCTATGTTCTTTCTTTTTTAAGAGAGAGATTTTTGCTATAGGATGCATGCATTCCCCAGAGATACAGATAGGAAGTGAGAAATCACCTTCAAAGGGGGGTGACCAAGTCTCAATCCCATCTCCTCTATTCTCCTCTCAGGATTTTGGGCACGCACACGCAGGCACCCGGCTTGAGTTTTAACTTGAACCGCAGTCAGCTACATGGGAGTCCAGCACCGTAACCATTATACCATCTGCTGGCCCTGGAACTTTCAATTTAATCATAGACTCAGGAGGTTCCTCTGTTATTTTATACTAACATTCTTACCAATTTTGTATTTTGAATAGTAAGACATTCTTAGAGAAATTAAGCAATTAGATTTTAAAAGTACAGTATAGAAAGTATCAGGCAAGGCTTAATTTTTTTTCCCCCCCAGTGGCAGAACAGAAAAACTTGAAAATAAACAAAACTAACAGCAGAAGACATTTCCTGAGTTATTCCACCCTGAAGGCTTATGTCATGGTGACATGTGAACTCTAGAGGGAGGAACACCGAAGTGTGCTGAGTCAGGGACTCCTTGCTGTCTGTCTCTATTCCAGCAAACAAGGCATCCCAGCCTAGACGCAGACTCATTTGTGTCTCTCTCCCCCATGACCGCATGAGATGAAAATTCCAGGACGGGCTCAGGTGGCAGGAGAAGGAGGTGAAAATGAAATAGGAAGAAAATCTAAAAACGGAGAAGAGATGCTTTAACTTCATGAATTATGCATCGAAGCCCAGGTGTGAGGTTTTCTGTGAAAAGTAATTCCATGATAGGATTCTCGATGGGGTGATCATTTGAATGAGCACATTTCCTGTCTTCCCATGTGAATGGAAGTTCCGCAAAGCAAATGGGTGGCAGGGGAGAAACAGCACAGTGAACCCCTTTGAGTTCTGCTACTCCTCTGGCATGTTGGTACTCAGGCTTAAGTTCTGTCTCTATGATCAGATGCAACATTAGGCAGATGTAATTGACGCAAGTTCCGTCAAACTGATTGGAGGTCTTCAGTGCTTGTGGCTATCTGCATGGTGAGGGGACTAGCACTCCTGGATTGGAAAGAAAACATCTTAGTGGAGGAGTTACTGAGAGCTCAAGCGTCCAGAATGGTGGTGGGTTTTAGCTACACTTCGGAAATGTAAAAAAATACTCACAAGGCACCATATGTTTATGGAGGCTTTAAAAATAACTATAAAGTTCTCTTCAAATTGCCCTTCTGTTTCTGGGATCGCCTCTGATGAGTACATGCGTGCTCTACACAGTCCTAGTGGGCGGGACTTCACCCTTGGTGAGCCTGACTGTGTGGGGCAGACTCGGAATCGGTGTGAGGGGTTTACTGCTGCAGGGTTGACGGTGTAGCTTCCCCAGGAAGACCATGGAAGGAGAAAATGGCCACCATCTCGACTCTTATTTGCTATTAAACCAAATCATTGAACAACCCATAGATATTTTAAAGAATTTTCTAGCACACTCTGCTCATCTAAGTCTGTGCTTCCCAGCAGGAAGCTTGATTACCTCTTCTGCTTATAGGATGTATTGTCTTATTGTCTTTCTCTATTTCAAATGCATCATTTTTTTTTAATTAAGAGATTTTTGCTATAGGGCACATGTGCTTGACAGGGAGATGGAGACAGAGGGGCAGAAAACAAGAAATCACCCCTGGAGGGATGGCCATGATGCAATCCCTTCTCTTTCATTCTCCTCTCGGGATTTTGGGCACACACACACACACACACACACACACACACACACATGTACCTAGTGTGAATTTTAAGTTGCTGGGTCCGGGACTTGAACCACGGTCAACTATGTGGGAGTTCAGCGATGTAACCATCACACCATCTGCTGGTCCTGAAATTCATTGTTTTTATCCTCCCTCAAATCCTAATTCCTGTAGCTCGTTGTCCTTTACTTGTTGGTTTATTCCAGTTCTAGGGGGACTCTAGCACTTTCTTAAAATTGCCACAGGGTACATAGGCTCACCAGAGACAGAGACAGAGACAGAGAAGGAAAGAACACGCCTCCCAGTGGGGCATGGACACATCCCAATCTCTTCTATTTAGTTTCATCATTTTATTAGGATTTGGGTGTGTGCGCGCGAACACTCACACTCACACTCACACTCACCCACACTTTTTCATATCTGCTGTGTCTTTCAAGCTACCGGGACTAGTATTCAAACCACAGTTTGCCAGGTAGGATCTGTCTTCCTATATCATTAAAACGTGATCGTCTTGTCTTTTTCATTCTTTCTTCTTTCTTCTTTTTCTTTCTTTCTCTCTTCCTTTTTCTTTTTCTTTCTTCGTTCTTTCTCTCTCTCTCTCTCTCTCTTTTTTTTTTTCCTTCTTCTTCTCCTTCTTTCCCCCTCTATAGGGCATGTGAACTCTGTGGAGAAGGGGAGAGAAAGTGAGAAAGCAGCCTCCATGGGGGATGGCCACACTGTGATTCATTCTCCCCTCTCCTCTAGGGATTAGAGGATACACATGTAGGGATACATATGCCCACGTGCCAGGCCTGTTTTTCAAGCTGCATGTATGCCCACGGTCTGGGTCTCAAAGCGTGCAGTCAGCCATATGGGATCCAGCTGCCCTAGCAACAATGCCACTGACAAAATTCCCTTTTTAAATTCCAGCACTTTTTCATGAAAAATATTTTGGATCCTCCCCTTTTTTTGTTGGCTTCATTTTAGATCTTCTAATGTCCTTACCACCATTCTACTAGAATCACCAGTGTGTATTATGAACCCCAGATTGACAAGGCATTTCCTTGTCAGGATAAAACATTAAAGGCAGGTTATCGGTCTTCTGTACCCACTCGAAGATTGACAGTGGTGCCTAAATCAGCATCTCTATCTTTCAGTAAAACATGGTGCTAAATACCTCCAACTCAGCTGTTTTGCCCAACATATCAACTGTTCTCAAAAGCCCTTTACTATTTGTTTTATTAATGTAATTATAATGCTGTAAGATTTCTAAACTTTTTCACATGCTAGCTTCCAAAGAGGAAGTCCATATCAGCAATTATTTTAGCACTTTTTGACTTGATAAACTACTCATTTTATATTTAGTAAAGTAGATTAGTAAAACTCCTCATTTTCCTAATATTATTCGTATGGTTTTCTTCGTAATTTCCTATTGATTTCTTTTTCCTTTGCAGATGGAGAGTGGAAGGTGACTGTCGTCACGGGAGATCTTGAAAACGCCGGTACCACGGCAACAGTATCCCTTTTTGTCTATGGAGAATCAAGATGTTCAGGTCCTATTATTTTAGGATCTGGGAAATACCAGCTGTTTAACCCCAACAGTGCAGATATGTTCAAGGTAAAAGTCATGTGACTATAACTTGTTTTCTATGGTACATTATGGTATGTATTCCCTAAGATGACACGAAGAATGATTTTGTTGCTGTTGTTTTGTATTGCATTTGCATTACATTTTCTTGGTTACATGGAATTTCTTGTCCTAAGGGAGTTGGAAAATAGTAGTAACATTAGGAATATAAGAGTTTTGCTTCTTCCCCATTGTTATTTGTATGAAGACAAAAAAAAGTTTATGAATTTTAGAAACTTTAAAAAGACAGTGCGTAGATGGGGCTGGCAGGTGGGGTGGGAGTTAAGGCACTGGATTCCCCTGTGCTCGATTGTGGTTCCACTCCCAGACCTGGTGGCTTGCTTTCTCACTTTCTGTTTCTCTATCTCTCTCTGATGAGTGCACATGTCCTGGAGCACGATTTAAAATAATAATAAAATAAATAAAATAAAATAAATAATTCTTTTTGAAAAATGGCAGTGGATGGGAGCCAAACAGCACAGTGGTAAAATGTGATGCTCACGGGGCAATTCCACATAGAGAGATTCCCAGTTCAAGCCTAGAGACCTTCCTGAGTACTCTGGGCACACGCTTGCCCTTGACCTGGGGCTGCCTGAGCATGACAGTGGTTTAGAGTTAAGACCTATTGGGACTGCTGTCTCTTCTGCCTTTCTCTTTCTTTCTTGTTCATGGAAAAAAAATAAATAAACTTAAAAAAATTATAGTGAGAAAACTTACTAAGAATCCTACCAGCAAGTTGAGCCATTCCACTCTTGAACATCTGTCCCAGGCTTCATTCATATTCACACGTGTGTACACAGACACCCGGCATACATGACAAGGGATGTGCTGCAGTCAGAAGGTGGGACCGCCTAAGGCCTGGGGTCAGATGGCCCGGATTTCAGTGACGACTGACACCTGACTAATGTGATGAACTGGGCGAGCTCTTTAACCCTTCTGTGCTCACGTTTTTTCATAGCCCTTCCCTCAGAGGGTTATCTTGAGGATTAAGTAAATTAATTCTTTATTCGGTATACAAAATGCTCAATAAATGTTTGCTATTTACATTGTTGTACCTAAGCAATTTTAATTTTTATTGATTAAATGACACAGATAAATGGTACTCTTGGACATTGAAATGGCTTCTATGATTTTACTATTTTGTTATCATTATTATTATTATTATTTTGGTTTGAAGTATTTACATTTTTTTCTTTTTGGAGAGGTTTTTGCTCTAGGGCGCGTGTGCTCACCAGAAAGACAGAGAGACAGAGAGACAGAGAGACAGAAAGCGAGAAATCACGTCCTGGGAGGATGGGCACACCGCAATCTCTTTCCTCCATTCTCCTCTCAGGACCTTGGGGACGCACGCACACGCGTCCAGTGTGAGTTTAAGCCCCCGGGTCTGGGACTCAAACTACAGTCGATTACATGGGAGTCCAGTGATGTAGCCATTACGCCATCTGCTGGTCCCAGTATTTACATTTATTAAATTTACAGTCGGAATGGAAAGTCTCCTGTCATCAGTATCCTGAGGAGGAAAATCTAACACAAAGCAAATGAGTTTCCTGTCCCAGCTTTCCACAGTGCACTGTGAGGGGAGAATGCACGGTCATTTGTGAAAGTCTTCTCCATTTTCAAACGTGGTCTCTGTCCCCCAGCTGTGAGGCGCAGGCGCTGTTGGGTCCAAGGGCACTGTCTCATCTCACCCGCCTGCCCGGCCTCTGAGCAGCAGGAGGCTGGGCCAGTGTGGAGGACCGGAGTTCAGCTGTCTGGGGCGCTGTGGAGTCGACTGCCCCACTCCGCTAACATCAATTAAACCATAGACGTGCCCTTTCCTGGCATTCTAATCCCAGTGGAGACTTTTCAGTAAGACCTTGTTCCTTTGCACAGCAAGTTGTCCTCCAGGTGCGGGGCTGGGAAACTGCAGGCCGGAAGTAGGAAGGGTGCACACACTCCCCTTCTTGCTTCTCAGGAACCCTGGCTGGCTTGTCCTGCATGACACTGCAGCTGAACCCAGCCGCCTGTGTGTGCAGGGAGACTTCTCCCGTGGACCACACACCACCTGACACCATGGGCCTCCTGAGGGGATTCCACACAGCCTCTGATTCCGCTGCCTCCATCTTCCCATCCACGGATGCAACTCAGGCCCAGGAGGCCAGCACAGCCTCTGGGGCAGAGAGTGTCACCTCAGCTGTACTGACTCCCTCCAGGAGCACTGCTGACTCTTCGGGGTTAGGCGGAGCCTCTGCAGGGGGAGGAGCCACTTTCAGGGGATTATCATCCCTCTCAGATCATCCGTCCTGAGGACTTTCTGCAGGTGCTTTCCCTCTGCCCACCTTTAACTTTCTTTGCAATGATGTCTCAGTCCTGGCCTCTTTTGCTGTGGTAGGAATGTCCTTTTGGTTTGGATGAGCGTAGGCACATGGTCTCTTCTACGCAACTCATGTCTGGCTTTTGGAGCTGAATTTTAATTGCTGGCACCAAGCTCCTGAAATGTCTCGGTGAAGCAGCTGACTGGTGGCAGTTTAGAGGGTACTGGGGGAACTGGCATCTCTTCCTGAGGCTGTAGGCTGTCATGGCATTGCACCTTCTCCTCTGCACAGGAAGCTTTGCCACCCTGCACAGATCTTTTCCGTTTTCCCCTCTGCTGTGGTTGTTGGTAACCCTGTAGATGTGCTTGGTGGACTAGCAGCCCGCTGGTGCGCGGCGGTTCCTACGGACGCTTGTTCAAACCTAGCGTTTCCTTATTCTTCTGCTGACTCTCTGTGGATTTCCACTGCTTGCTTCTGTACTCAGAAAGTAGATCAGATTGATATATGAAAATTCTTTTTCTGTTTTTACCATTGTAAGTAAGGCTGTAACGCACATTTTTTTTCTGGTTGTTGGTAACCCTGTGGATGTGCTTGGTGGACTAGCAGCCCGCTGGTGCGCGGCGGTTCCTACGGACGCTTGTTCAAACCTAGCGTTTCCTTATTCTTCTGCTGACTCTCTGTGGATTTCCACTGCTTGCTTCTGTACTCAGAAAGTAGATCAGATTGATATATGAAAATTCTTTTTCTGTTTTTACCATTGTAAGTAAGGCTGTAACGCACATTTTTTTTCTAGGATTTTTGCCATAGGATATGTGCAGTTGCTAGAGAGAGACACACAGAGAGAAGGTAAGAAATCACACCCCGTAATCCTTTCTCCTCCATTCTCCTTCTGGGATTTCGAGCACACATGAACACATGCCTGGCATGACTTTCAAGTTGCTAAGTCTGGGACTCAAACCGCGGTGGACCATGTGAGAATCCAGCGCCTTTACAACTATGCACCTTCTGGCCTCACATGGACATACTTTTAAACTGCACTTTCTTTTTTATTTTTCCTTAAACCAAAGCTCTCTTCCTTTCTTATGATAAATTCTGAGAAATATAATTACTCTTTATCTATTTTGACAATCTATTTTGTAGAAGTATCTAATTTATATACTACAGTATGTTCCAGGATATAGCACACAATTAGTAAATTTTAATTATTATATCATTATGACAACCCAAATTATGGAATTCTTTCCTGCCATACCTAATATTTAATAATTTTCATGAAAATTTCTCCTTTCTTTGCAAGTTAAGAAATGTGACTGTGGATCTATGGACGTCATTGTTTTATTGTTTTATCGCGTACCACGACATTTGCCCACTTCAGGTGTACAGTGCATCGTGTTTAGCATATTCACACGCTCACATGCTCTACAATGATCACTACACTAATTTTTTCACCCCCAAAAGTAAGCCCATACCCACTAACAGTGACTTCCAACCACATGCCCCCACCAGTCTTAGAAAGCTAATAATGTGCTTTCTGCCTCTATATATTTTTCTTTTCTATACATTTTATGTAAATGGAATCGTGCAATGTGGAGTCTCTTGTATCAGACTTCTTTTATTTAGTGTAATGTTTTTAAGATTAGGAATATATTGTACCATTTTTCTGTACTTTATTTTTTGTGGCTAAAGAATATTCCATTTTATGGTTGTAACATAGTTTATTCATTCATCAGTTGATGCAAATTTGGATTATTCCAACTTTTCACCTATTATATATAAAGCTGCTATGAATATCATGTATGAGTTTTTGTATGGCTATGTATTATCGTTTCACCTGGGATATAATGTATCTGGGAATAGAATTGCTAAATCATGTAGCGACTCTGTTTTACATTTTGAGCAACAATCGAACTGCTTTCCAAAGTGGCTGCACTACTTCCATTTCCGCCAGGAACGTACGAGGTTTCTCCTTTTCCCACGTCCTCCCAACATTTCATTTTTGTCTGTCTTTTGATTCTGGAATCTTACTGGGTATAAAGCGGTATCTCATTGTGCTTTTGAAGATTTCTCTGACTAATGGCATTGAGCTTCTATTCGTGTGCTTTTGGTGTGCATATCTTCAATGAAGAAATGTCTATTTGGATTCTTTGCTTATTTTAAGTTTATATATACATACACACACACACACACTAAAGTATATGCATATATATATTGATGTTACATATATTAATTGCCAAAGGGTACTCACGCTTGCTAGAGAGACAGAAAGACAAAAGGAGACAGAGGGAGAAAGTACCAACCGATGGCCGCAATCCCTTCTCCTTTATTTCATCTTGTCTGGATTTTGGGGTCTCACACACACATGCTCAGAGTGAATGAAAAGGTAGAGAGTAGATCATGTTACAATGCACAAACCCTTTTGTTCTTTTAAATTTTTTTAAAGGAATTACTTTATTTAACTTTATTTATTTATCTATTTTAATTTGACCAGAGAGGGGCAGAGTGAGAGAGAGAGAGAGGGAAAGTGAGAAAGCAAGCCACCAGGTCTGGGACGCAAACTGTGGTCGGCCATGTGGGAGTCCAGTGCCCCTAACCACCGTGCCACCTGCCAGCCCTGTTTGTAGCAAGGTTCTAGTTTCACTGACTAAATGACCACTGTCACAAGCTTTTGTCAGTTTGCAGAGTTCTAGAAAATGTGATGTCAGTAGTTTCTGTGATGTATTTATGGACTAGTGGGTTTATGAAGGGCCTTGATCTACCATTTCAGAAGTTCACTCTACTCCTTATCATTACTGTATTTTGTTCTTTATTCAAATTTATATTCCATTAAATATTCCATTTGTTGCTGTGATTTCTATACTCTGCTAAAGATAAGAATGGACTCAATATAAATTTGGCTTTGAGCCTGCAATATGTCATGTGATCAAATCCTTGAAATATATAAACCACTAACCATGTTGAGACAGTAATTATCTCATTACTTTCAGAACAGTGAACATTTCTCTTTTCTATAACTGGTACTGGTGGTATATGATAGTGTGGCACTGTAACATTTTCTTGACCCAGTTTACAAATCATGAAGGGGAACTTCCTTGTAGCACTGAATAGACAGTTAAGGAAGACCCTAACTTCAACAAAGGACCTGCAAAATAGTGTCAATGGCCTTGCAGTCATTTTGAGATCTACTCTTCATAGAGTATAGAGTCATCCCTAAGGATGCATCTAGAATGTCAGAGTCAGGCTGAAGGAAACAAAACATACTTAGAAAAATAGTCAATGCAAAAATAAGATCAAAGAGTTCATTGTGACAGAAAGTTGGAGAGAATGCATGGAGAGGAATTGTTAGAGAACCGGGACTGGACCTCATTCAGTTGCTAACTCTTGAGTCTCAGCCATGCCTGACATGGACTACGTACTCATGAATATTTGTTGAGCACATGAAAATTTAATGAAAATGACTCTTTTCAAATTTGTTTAATATTTTCTGTTTTATCATGAGACACTCATTGTTGAAGTTCCCTTGTGATCATTCTCCCTTTGAGGGCATCATAAAGGCATCCCATGTGTCTCACATGGTCATTATTTACTTCTAAACCTGCCAGAGATTTAGCTGAGCTTTCTATTGCATTTTTTTGCAAAATGAAACACTAACTAGTACTCTCTGTTGCTTGGAAAAATTAGCACTTAGGTCATTCATTCCTGGAAAGTGGTTCCTGCTTCTGGTTTACTATTGTATGAAGTCAATGAATTTTGTAGATGAATGGGTTTAATATTTATTAAACACTCATAGGGCACTTGCACAATTATGTGATTGTCCCTTATATTCCTTAAGATAGAATGCCTAATACATTTTTGCCTATTTAAACACAATTTGTATCAGCAACGATTAGAAGACCCATATTTGAGTTTCAACTCTGACCTTTACTAAGTAAACATGGGTAAACCACTCAACATTTCTAAGCTTTAATTTCATTTCCTCCTTTATAACATAAGTACACTTGTACTAATACCTTATAATCTTGGCATGTACAGTGAAAGTTAAAAATTGAAATACCTTATATAAAGTAGAAAACATTCTTAGCTTCATACTCTTAAAGCTGACTCCAGTGATCTTTCCCACAAATTAGGGTAGGTTTCCTAATGGGTTGGGATTTAAGACACTTTCAAATGAATGAAGGCAGGAAAGCAGCTGGCAGATGGTTCGTAGGTGGCTGTGTTGGCATGGGAGTATGTGTAGAAACGTCTGGAGGCTGTCGTAGGAGGAAAGAACAGAGGGAGCCTCGGCAGGTTGGTCGGGCTGAGTACATAACATCAGGAAGGTTTATCTTGGGCCTTTTCAATGTTTAAAGGTTTGATGTCCATGTGTATCTACACGCTGTTAGCCATCAGCTAAATGGGTATGACCGTGTCATTCTGACTTTGGCACAACAGTGTACGGTTTTCTTCTTTACGTGCATTTTCTCTTTTCTTTCTCTCTTTTTCTTCTTCTTCTCTTCTTCTTCTTCTCTTCTTCTTCTTCCTCTCTCTCTCTCTCTCTCTCTTTCTCTCCCTCTCTTGCTAGTGGACCTGAAAGTTGGACATTGGCAGTATTTCACGCTGACTCTATTCAGCAATTTAGGAATAGCAGCACTAAGCAATACCCTGTTCACATAATAGACTTTCCTGCAGACAGTAGATTTTAGAACTAATGTAACAAAATCTTTTCTATCACAGACATTGAAATGTTCTTAAATAACCACTTCTACATTTGTACAACCAAATCTTCACTTATTAATTTTTATCAAGAAAAGTTAATAGAGTTGTTCCCAACAAATATAGAATAAACTTTGGAAATCAAAACCCCAATGCAAGTGATATCAGAAAAATGGCAAGTCTCAGCTATGGTACCCCTCACAGAAAAGCTTTCTAACAATTATCCACAGACAAGAATGCCTTTGTGAAGACTCCAGAACCTGCACATGAAACTGGAGCACCCATTTAGATCACAAAAATCTAGGGAAGCAGTATTAGAAGGACAAGAGGACCAGTTTCACTTTTGTTTGTGGTGTGTGTGTGTGTGTGTGTGTGTGTGTGTGAGTGTGTGTATGTGTAATGTTTTAGACAGGGTTTTGTTGTATTGCAACCCTACTGCCTCAGCCTCCTGAGTTACTGGGGCCACAGGTGCATGCCACCATGCCCAGCCTTTAGATAACACTGGGAATCAAATCTGGATTTCCTGTATGGTCCCAGCATGTAGAGCACAGTGACTTAGCAGCACGCGACTAGCCAGGAGCCGTTTCACTTTGACTGAGTTTCCCCTCCTCAGCCTGACATAGCAGCACACCTTAGGCCTACAGTTTTTTTAGTGGATTAAAGAGAGCCTTAGGTAGACATTTAGCTTCCCTAGCATTCTAGAGTATTTTATGGGAGGCCCACTTCTGACTTCCCTCATAGGGAGCACTACAGGAACTGGTAAGTCTAGATCACCTAAGGTCAGCCAAAAACAAAGTGGAATAGAGTTCACAGTGATTGGCACAGGGATCTTGGAGGCAGCTCTCAGTCTCTGCTGGTATTGTCATCACCCTAGCAGAGAGCTCAGTGTCCCGCCCTTATGGAGCTGACCTGGAGGCGCTGTCTGGCTGGGGAGTACAGTTTGCTTTTCTGTCTGGTTTGCATCCCTGCCAGTGATCCAGCTCAATATACAGCCCTGCCTGAGCAAGAAGTCAAGCCAGTCACCCTGTCCACTAATGGATCAAAGCCTGCAACTCTATCTAACCAGGAAACCCACACACAGTCTTTGCCTAGATATAGAGTCCAACCTATAACTCTGCCAGGAAGGGGAGACGAACTAGCCAACTTTCCCAACTGTAGGGCAAACCTTAGACCCTATCTGACCAGAGCCAGGCCAGAAACCCCACCAGGCCATGGAGCTCAGTCTATGATACCACCTAATTATGAAGATCAGCATCCATTCTCACGTGACCATAAAACCAAGCCTATGGTCCTGCCAAATTGCAGATCATAGCCTACAACTATGTAGTGCAGAGGGCAACAAATAACCCTACTCAGTTGTATGCACAGCCTGCAACTTCACCCGACTATAGGGAATAATCTTCAGATCCTTCCAAACTAAGGGTTCAGTATTAACCCCAACTAACTGTGGAGCATAGGCAGAAGCTATGCATGAGCAAGGAACCCAGCCAAAGACCCTGCTTAACTATACGGCACAGCCTCCAGCCCCACCCAATCACAGAACTCAATCTCTGGCCACTCCTAAGTGCAGAACTCGGCCTGTGGCTCTTCTTGAAAACCACAGCAGAGTCAAATGGGGAGAATATCCAGTGCCCCACTTGACTATGGAGCACAGTCAGCAGATCCATTAGTTGCAGAGCACAGCTAGCAGTCGTACCCAACCACAGAGGACAGTTGGTGGCCTTATACAATGTGAACCATTGGCAGAAAACTCCACCAGCCCATACTGACTGGTGGGCTGACTGGTGAAGGTCTTTTCCTGCAAAAGTTAATTGTAAAGACTGGATGAAATGACTCTTTTTTCAAATGCACAGACACACACCAGTACAAGGACAAATGATTGAAGACAATCAGGAAACATGACACCAACTAAGGAAACTAATGAAGCTCTAATAATGTACACTAAATAAATAGAAATCTATGAACTGACTGACAAAGAATTCAGAATAATTCTCTTAAAGTTCAGTGAACTTTAGAAAACACAGGTATACAACTAAATAAAATTAGAAAACAATACATAAAACATAAAAATTTCAACCAAAAAAAGAAAGCATTAAAAAAAAAAAAAGAAAACAGAGAAAACCTAGAGCTGAAGGACAAAATGACTACGCTGAAAACAAAATTGATTGAAATCTTCAATAGCTAAATTGACCAAGAAGAAGAAAGAATCAGTGAATTTGAAGAAAGGTTGCCAGAAATTATCTAGTCAGAAGAGCAAAATAAATAAATACATAAATAAATATTGTGAAGAAGGCCTGTGGGACTTATAGAACATTATAAAGTGAAACAATAGATGCATTTTAGAAATTCCAGAAGGAAAAACCTTAGAGAAAGGAATAGAAAACGTATTTTAAAAAATAAGAACTAAAAGAATTTTAAAATTGGGGGTAAAGAAAAAATTCCAGGTTCTTGAGGCTTAGACATCACCAAATAGGTGGAACTCAAAAAGATATAAATAGAGAAACGTTATACTTAAACTGTTAAAAGTCTAGACAAAGAGAGTTTTGAAGGCATCAAGAGAAAAATGACATGTCATACAAGGAAGCATCCAGCAAATTACTCAGCAGAAACCTTGCAGGCCAGGACATTGTGCTATCATATATTTAAAATATTAAAAGAAAAAAAACTGCCAACTAGGACCACTGTGCCAGCAAACCTGTCCTTCAGAAATAAAGAAGAGATAAAAGCTTCCGAAACAAATAAAAGCTGAAGAGGTCATCACTCCTAAACATGAAATACAAAAAATGTTAAAAAAAAAATGTTAAAGGGAGTTTCCAATCTAACTGGCCTTGTAGCAGTTAGGTTCTTTACAGAAAAGCTGAATCTCAGGGCCAAAAGTGTGCAGAGCTTAATATGGCAGGATCCCATATAGATGGCTGAAAAGCTCAAGTCCTGAACCTGGTGGCTTGAAAAACGCACTGGACATGTGTGTGCATGTGTGTGCATGCCCCAAATCCTATTATGAAAATGGAGGAGAAGGGATTGTGGTGTGACCTATGCCCTTAGGGGGTGATTTCTCACCCTCTCTCTCACTCTCTCTTTCTGGTGAACACATGTGCCTTATAGTAAACTAAGATAAATAAAATAAAATAAACACTTTGATTTAAAAGTAAGCAAGCAGACTGGATCTCCACAAGGCCAACCACAGTTCTAATCTTGGTCCAGGAGATGTGAAAAGCATACCAAGTACACATGTGTCTGTCACCCTGATGGGATGGAGAAATGTTAGAAAAAGGAATGTGGCATAGCCATGCCCCACTGGAGTATGCTTCTCTCTCTTTCTATCTCTTGCCCTTTCTCTGGTGATTTTACATGCTCTCTGTCAATTAAAGAGGAAAATAAAATAAAAGAATGGTAATTGAAGATGTAGAGATGTACGAATGAATAAAATTCAGTGGCTTGGCCCGGCTATAGTGGCACAGGAGGAAGGTATTTGTGTGCGATGCCAGGGCCACATGTGGGGCTTGGTTTTGGATCCTGGATTGACCTGAACACTCTGGGTACACTCACACACACTCATAATCCCTGTTGCCTGAGAGGCTAGGTGGAAGAACAGGAAATAATGATACCTGTCAAGGCTCTCTTTCTCTTTCTCAGGAAAGAAATAGATAAAATGAACTTTAAAAACTCCTAATTGGCAAAAGTAAATATGTAAAGTCAAAAATTCTCTAGCATTGTAATGATGACATATAATTGCTTTCAACTTCAATATTAAAGCTAAAAAACAAATAACTATACCTATTATAATTTGCTATTTAATGCACAATATATAACAGATATTAATTGTAACATCAGTAATCTCAAATGTGAGGAGGGTTAAGTAAGCATATAGAAATTTTATGTGAATTGAAGTTAAATTTTTATCAGCTTAGAAGAGGATGTTAAAATGATAATATTTTTAATTAAGCTGCATAATAACCACAAGAACGAAAGCCTGTATATACTGATTAAAACTGATTACACAGAGATTAAAATACATGAATCAGGGGCTAGCAGTTGAAATGGTGGTTAAGGCTCTGGACTCTCTCACATGGCCATCCATGGTTTGAGTCCCAGACCTGGTGGCTTGCCTTCTCACTTTCCCATGCTTGCTACCTTTCCCTAGTGAGTGCACAAGCTCTATAGCAAATTAAAAATAAATAAATTAATTAAATTAAATAAAAAATTCTTTTTTCATAATTAATTTTAACTTTCTTTTTTTATTTCTTTCATTCTTTCTTTCTCTTTTTCTCCTGTTCTTTCTCATTCTTTCTTTCTTTTTAGTTTAACCAGAGAGGGACAGAGTGAGAGAGAGAAAGAGAGAGAGAAAGTGAGAAAGCAAGTTGCCAGGTCCAGGACTTGAACTGCAGTCGGCCATGTGGGAGTCCAGTGCCCTTAACCTCCATGCCATCTACAGACCCTAATAAATAATTCTTTTTTTAAAAAAGGAAATGTATCAGAGTGTTGCACATAGAACTCCTCAAATAACAAAGAAAGACAAGGATAGAGGAAAACAGGAACAAAAAACTACAAAATAGACTGGAAAACGTACAAGTATTAAAAATTGTAATGGACACTAGAGACAAAG
>NW_006159504.1:4943420-4961157 GCF_000334495.1 Tupaia belangeri chinensis | reverse complement strand
CCCAACTAACTGTGGAGCATAGGCAGAAGCTATGCATGAGCAAGGAACCTAGCCAAAGACCCTGCTTAACTATATGGCACAGCCTCCAGCCCCGCCCAATCACAGAACTCAATCTGTGGCCACTCCTAAGTGCAGAACTCGGCCTGTGGCTCCTCTTGAAAACCAGCCAACAGCAGAGTCAAATGGGGAGAATATCCAGTGCCCCACTTGACTATGGAGCACAGTCAGCAGATCCATTAGTTGCAGAGCACAGCTAGCAGTCGTACCCAACCACAGAGGACAGTTGGTGGCCTTATACAATGTGAACCATTGGCAGAAAACTCCACCAGCCATACTGACTGGTGGGCTGACTGGTGAAGGTCTTTTCCTGCAAAAGTTAATTGTAAAGACTGGATGAAATGACTCTTTTTTCAAATGCACAGACACACACCAGTACAAGGACAAATGATTGAAGACAATCAGGAAACATGACACCAACTAAGGAAACTAATGAAGCTCTAATAATGTACACTAAATAAATAGAAATCTATGAACTGACTGACAAAGAATTCAGAATAATTCTCTTAAAGTTCAGTGAACTTTAGAAAACACAGGTATACAACTAAATAAAATTAGAAAACAATACATAAAACATAAAAATTTCAACCAAAAAAAGAAAGCATAAAAAAAAAAAAGAAAACAGAGAAAACCTAGAGCTGAAGGACAAAATGACTACGCTGAAAACAAAATTGATTGAAATCTTCAATAGCTAAATTGACCAAGAAGAAGAAAGAATCAGTGAACTTGAAGAAAGGTTGCCAGAAATTATCTAGTCAGAAGAGCAAAATAAATAAATACATAAATAAATATTGTGAAGAAGGCCTGTGGGACTTATAGAACATTATAAAGTGAAACAATAGATGCATTTTAGAAATTCCAGAAGGAAAAACCTTAGAGAAAGGAATAGAAAACGTATTTTAAAAAATAAGAACTAAAAGAATTTTAAAATTGGGGGTAAAGAAAAAATTCCAGGTTCTTGAGGCTTAGACATCACCAAATAGGTGGAACTCAAAAAGATATAAATAGAGAAACGTTATACTTAAACTGTTAAAAGTCTAGACAAAGAGAGTTTTGAAGGCATCAAGAGAAAAATGACATGTCATACAAGGAAGCATCCAGCAAATTACTCAGCAGAAACCTTGCAGGCCAGGACATTGTGCTATCATATATTTAAAATATTAAAAGAAAAAAAAAAAACTGCCAACTAGGACCACTGTGCCAGCAAACCTGTCCTTCAGAAATAAAGAAGAGATAAAAGCTTCCGAAACAAATAAAAGCTGAAGAGGTCATCACTCCTAAACATGAAATACAAAAAATGTTAAAAAAAAAATGTTAAAGGGAGTTTCCAATCTAACTGGCCTTGTAGCAGTTAGGTTCTTTACAGAAAAGCTGAATCTCAGGGCCAAAAGTGTGCAGAGCTTAATATGGCAGGATCCCATATAGATGGCTGAAAAGCTCAAGTCCTGAACCTGGTGGCTTGAAAAACGCACTGGACATGTGTGTGCATGTGTGTGCATGCCCCAAATCCTATTATGAAAATGGAGGAGAAGGGATTGTGGTGTGACCTATGCCCTTAGGGGGTGATTTCTCACCCTCTCTCTCACTCTCTCTTTCTGGTGAACACATGTGCCTTATAGTAAACTAAGATAAATAAAATAAAATAAACACTTTGATTTAAAAGTAAGCAAGCAGACTGGATCTCCACAAGGCCAACCACAGTTCTAATCTTGGTCCAGGAGATGTGAAAAGCATACCAAGTACACATGTGTCTGTCACCCTGATGGGATGGAGAAATGTTAGAAAAAGGAATGTGGCATAGCCATGCCCCACTGGAGTATGCTTCTCTCTCTTTCTATCTCTTGCCCTTTCTCTGGTGAGCACACATGCTCTCTGTCAATTAAAGAGGAAAATAAAATAAAAGAATGGTAATTGAAGATGTAGAGATGTACGAATGAATAAAATTCAGTGGCTTGGCCCGGCTATAGTGGCACAGGAGGAAGGTATTTGTGTGCGATGCCAGGGCCACATGTGGGGCTTGGTTTTGGATCCTGGATTGACCTGAACACTCTGGGTACACTCACACACACTCATAATCCCTGTTGCCTGAGAGGCTAGGTGGAAGAACAGGAAATAATGATACCTGTCAAGGCTCTCTTTCTCTTTCTCAGGAAAGAAATAGATAAAATGAACTTTAAAAACTCCTAATTGGCAAAAGTAAATATGTAAAGTCAAAAATTCTCTCGCATTGTAATGATGACATATAATTGCTTTCAACTTCAATATTAAAGCTAAAAAACAAATAACTATACCTATTATAATTTGCTATTTAATGCACAATATATAACAGATATTAATTGTAACATCAGTAATCTCAAATGTGAGGAGGGTTAAGTAAGCATATAGAAATTTTATGTGAATTGAAGTTAAATTTTTATCAGCTTAGAAGAGGATGTTAAAATGATAATATTTTTAATTAAGCTGCATAATAACCACAAGAACGAAAGCCTGTATATACTGATTAAAACTGATTACACAGAGATTAAAATACATGAATCAGGGGCTAGCAGTTGAAATGGTGGTTAAGGCTCTGGACTCTCTCACATGGCCATCCATGGTTTGAGTCCCAGACCTGGTGGCTTGCCTTCTCACTTTCCCATGCTTGCTACCTTTCCCTAGTGAGTGCACAAGCTCTATAGCAAATTAAAAATAAATAAATTAATTAAATTAAATAAAAAATTCTTTTTCCATAATTAATTTTAACTTTCTTTTTTTATTTCTTTCATTCTTTCTTTCTCTTTTTCTCCTGTTCTTTCTCATTCTTTCTTTCTTTTTAGTTTAACCAGAGAGGGACAGAGTGAGAGAGAGAAAGAGAGAGAGAAAGTGAGAAAGCAAGTTGCCAGGTCCAGGACTTGAACTGCAGTCGGCCATGTGGGAGTCCAGTGCCCTTAACCTCCATGCCATCTACAGACCCTAATAAATAATTCTTTTTTTAAAAAAGGAAATGTATCAGAGTGTTGCACATAGAACTCCTCAAATAACAAAGAAAGACAAGGATAGAGGAAAACAGGAACAAAAAACTACAAAATAGACTGGAAAACGTACAAGTATTAAAAATTGTAATGGACACTAGAGACAAAGTGGAAAGAGAGTGTGGGAGGGGAAGAGCGGGGGGGAAATGGAGAGGTAAGACACTTGTGGGGCACAGATAAGGTTTTATTATCTGTTGACGAGGATGTGTATGGTGGTCTCAACTGGGCTGGACTGAGGTGTATATCATGCTGGGTAAAGTCTCTTCACAATCTAAATGATGTAGAGTAATTTAATATATGAATAATAATAAAAAAAGAAAAAAATCCCAATGAACAAAATAGCAACAGTGAGTCCTTATCTATCAATATTCACTTTAAATGTAAATGGATTACATTCTTTGACCAAAAGAAATAGAGTTGCTGAATGGATTAAAAAAGCAAGATATGATATTATGCTCCCTATAAGAGGCTCATTTTAGCTTTAAGAACATGGAAAATGGTATTTCACACAAAAGGTAACTAGTAATAAGTACGGGTGAGTGTACTTATATAAATAGACTTTACTTAAAAAATGTGAAAGGAGACAAAGATGGTTATTACATAATAAAAAAGAGATCAATTCATAGAGAAGACAAAACAATTGTAAGTATTTATGCACACAATCTGGAACTCCTAAATATGCAACACAAAACCAAACAATTATAGTAGAGGACTTTGACAATAGTAGGGAATCTTACCATCAATAATTGATAGATCATCCAGACAGAAAACCAGTAAAGAAACACTGATTTTGAACACCCTGATAAGCCAAATTAACCTAAAAGACTTACATAGTACACTCCAATAGCAGCAGAATACACAGTCCTCTCAAGAGCACATGGGCCATTATCCAGGGCAGGCCATGGGTTAGTTCTCAAAACAGTCTTAACAAATTTAGGAAGAGTGGGATCTTGTTAAGTATCTTTTCTGACCACAATGGTACGAAACTAGAAATCAATATCAAGAGGAAATTTTTAAAATAGAAGAAATTCAATACACTCTTGAAAAACCAACAGGGAAAAAAATAATTTGAGACAAACACAAATGGAAACACAATGTACCAAAGCTTACGAAATACAGCAAAAACCATTTTAAGAAGAAAGGTTATAAATGAAATATAAAGATGTCTAATAAACAACCTTCCTTTACACCCAAGGAATTATAAAAATTGAACAAACCATGCTGAAAGTTAGCGGAAGGAAGGACATAATTGACATTAGCGTAGTAGTAAATAAAATGGTGATTAGAGAAGTAATAGAAAATGACCACAGACTGAAAGTTGGTTTTTCGAAAAGATAAACAAAATTGACAAATCTTTAGCTATGCTAACCCACTCTCCAAAAATGAGAGGACTCAAATAAATAAAATTACAAATGCAAGAGGAGACAATGCACCTGATACCACAGACAAGCAACAGATACTAAGAGACTACTGTGAATAATTATACAACAACAGATTGGATAACCTACAGGAAAATAATAAATTCCTAGACACATCCAACCTATGTGCATTGAATCATGAAGAAACAGAAAATCTCAACAGACCAATAATGAGTAAGGAGATTGAATCAGTAAAGTAAAACAATCTCCCATCAAAGCAAAACCCAGAACCTGAAGTCTTCACTGCTGACTTCTACCAAACTTCTGGAGAATTAATGCCAGTCCTTCTTAAACTCTTCCAAAAATTTGAAACTTAAAAAACATTATGAAGATTTTTTTTATGAGGTCAATACTAACCTGATATCGAAATCAGACACAAACACTGTAAGAAAATTGTCAGCCAATATCCCTGATGAACATAGGTGCGAAAATAGTCAATAAAATACTAGCAAGCCAAATTCAGTTGCACATAGAAAGGACCATATGCCATGATCAAGTGGGATCCGAAGGAAATGAAGTCAGTATCTTGAAGAGAGATCTGCACTCCTGTTGGTTGCAGTGTTATTCATGATAGCCAATGCATGGACACGATGTAGTGTCCATTATGGATGATCAAATAAACAAAATATGATATATATACATAAGGTATATATGTATATTAAAAATGGAGGCCAATAAGTGGCATGAGGATTAAGGCAGCCGGATCTTCCATGGCTAACTGTGTGTTTCAAATCCCAGACCCTGTGGTTTGAAAAATACCCAAAGTATACGTGTATGTGTGCCCAAAATCTTGAGCAGAGAATGGAGAAGGAGGAATTGCAGTGTGGCCATCCTCCTCAGGTGTTGATTTCTCACTTTCCTTCTCTCTCTCTTTCTGTCTCTCTTTGGTGAGTAAGTTTGTCATATAGCAAAAACTTAAAAAAAAAGTTAAAAAATAAAAGGAATATTATTCATCCATTAAAAGGAAATCCTGCTGTTTATGAAAACATAGATGAAATTTGAAGGCATAATGCTTAGCAACAGATGGCATTATGCCTTCAAATAAGCCAGACAGAGGAAGACAAATACAGTCATTCCTTGATATCTTCAAAGGACTGATTTTAGGATCCTCCTACTCCCAATGCATACAAATACCAAAATCTGTGGATATCCAAGGCCCTCACAATCAGCACTCTGTATCTGCAGAGAAAATTCAACCTGCTGTTCCGTATCTGTGGATGAGGAGAAAATTTACTTCATGGTTGGTGGAGTCTCTGGATGCAGAATCTGTAGATAGAAGTGGATGATTGTACTGTCCTCATGACCTCACTTAGATGTGGAATCTGAAAGAGTCAAATGCATAGACACAGAGAGCACAGTCGTGATTTCTAGGAGCCAGAGGGGATGCTGATCAGGAGCCTAAACTTTCAGTTAAAAGACAAACAAGTTCTGGGGGTACAATGCATAGTGTGGAGAATATAGTTAACAATATCATTTTGTATACTAAAATTTATTTAACCAGTAGATCCTACATGTTCTTAGCATTGAAAAGAGCGTTATAGGGGCCAGCAGGTGACATAATGATTCTGGTGCTGGGCTCCCACATAATTGACTATGGTTCAAGTCCCGGACAATGGTTCAAGTCCTGGACCCAGCAGCTTGAGAATAAGCCAAGGCATGTGTGTGTGCTCAAAATCCCAAGAAGAGACTGCAGGAGAAGGGAATTGCAGCATGGCCATGCCCCCAGGAGGGTGATTTCTCACTTTCCCTCTGTCTCTCTCTGGTAAGCACACATGCCCTGTAACAAAAAAATAAAAAATAAAAAAAAGATAGCTTCGTAAGATATCAATCACACCTCAATAAAGCTGAAAAAGAATAAAAAATAATTTAAAAAAGAAAAATACTTGACAAAGAGCATACATGGTGGTGGTCTCATAAGATGATGATGTAGGTTAAAAATTCCTATTGCCAGAGACATTATAGCCACCCTCTACTGTCGCTGCAAACAGACCTACTGATCTTCTAATCATATGAAAGTATAGCCCTTACAATTTTGTACAGTACATGACACTTGATAATGATAATAAATGACTATATTACTGGTGTATACGTTTACTGTGCTACGCTTTTTATTGTTATTTTTAGAATGTACTCTTTCTTAGATTAAAAAAAGTTCACTGTAAACAAATATGCTATTAATATATTGACCGGTAGCCGCCTACTACATCTGGTTTTCACCATATCTTGACTACATCATTTTCTCTTGTATTTGATTTAATTTTATGTTATTTTGTGCATCATGGCCCTTCTAGTGGGACAGGATGGAGAGGTAGAAGAGAGCGATGCTGATAGTCCTGACCCTGTGTAGGCCTAGGCTAATGTGTGTGTTTGTGTTTTGTTTTTTTAATGAAAAGCTTTAAAAGTAAAGACATTTAAAAATAGAAAAAAGCCTACAGATTGAGCACATAAAGAAAGATAATATTTTGTATAGTTGTATAGCATGGTTGTGTTATAAGCTAAGCATTATTACAAAGGAAACAAAAAGTTAAAAAAAGTTTATTGAGAAAAAATGTACAGTAAACTAACTTTAATTATTATATAAAAAAATTGAAATAATTTTAGTGTAGCCTGAGTGTCGAGTGTTTACAAAGTCCACGGGAATGTTCTGGGCCCTCACCACTCACTCACTGACTCACCAGAACAACACGTAGTCCTATAAGTGCGATGTTATTTGACCAAAATAATAAACAAAGAGAGTGAAAGATTATAAAGCACATGCAAACGCCAGGTATACAGTAAGAAGGTAAGGAAAATTGAAGTCCTTGCTTTGCTGTAAACTTGTTGGTTCTATTACCTACTTGTTCCCTGAACTTAATTATAAAAAAATCACAAATACTGGGACCAGCAGTTGCCGTAATGGCTATGTAGCTGGACTCCCATGTAATTGACTGCGGTTTGACTCCCAGACCCAGTGGCCTGAACTCACACCAGGCACATGTGCATGTGTGCCCAAGATCTCGAGAGACAAATGGAAGAGAAAGGATTAGGCGTGGCCATCCCCACTGGGGGGTGATTTCTCACTTTCTATGTCTCTGTCTTTCTGGCGAACACACGTGCCCAAGAGCAAAAACCTCTCAAAAAAAAAAAAAAAGAAAAAAAAAGAAAAAAAGAATTTCACACATTTAAATGTAAGATGCATGTAAATATGTAAATAATAGGGTTGTACAAATAAATGTCTTTATACAGTTTGAGATTATATTAGTTGATGAGAAAAAACTTTACATTACATGCCACATTACCATGCATTACATGGCATGGTAGCTACGGTGCTGAATTGCACATGGCTTACTCTCTGGTTCAAATCCCAGACCTGGCAGCTTGAAAAATGGGCTGGGCAATTCTGCAAGCATGGCCAAAACCCCAAGAGAAGAATGGAGGAGGGGAAATTGATGCATGGCTGTCCCCCTGGAGAATGATTTCTCACTTTCTCTCCCTCTTTCTCTGTTTCTCTTCTGCACGCACAACTGCCCTAAAACCTAGAAGTAAGTAAATAAATAAAGTTTTTTTCATTTAAGATTAAACCCTAAAATACCTTGGCAAAGTTATTTTCAACTATAATATAAAAGTTCTGTAAGTGGAATTTTATTTGACCAAGATAATGAACAAAGAAAGATAGCTGTGTAGTGATTGATTTTAATTCTATATAAATTTGGTAGTTTCTTTCTTTTTTTGGAGAGGTTTTTGCTATAAGGCACGTGCGCTCGCCAGACAGACAGAGAGACAGAGAGACAGAAAGCAAGAAATGACCCCCCAGGGGGGATGGCCACACAGCAATCCCTTCTCCTCCATTCTCTTCTCGGGATCTTGGGCACGCATGCACATGTGCCTGGCGTGAGTTTAAGCCATCGGGTCCCAGACTCAAACCAAGGTCGGCTACATGGGAGTTCAGTGACATAGCCATTGACGCTAACTGCTGGTCCCATGGTAGTTTCAATTTTAGTTTAAAAAAATCCCACACTGTTCTAAATATATTCCTTCAAAACAGATTCATTGAGACCTATGGTGTAGCAAATACCATGGCAAAAGTTTTTACTTTTTCTCTAAAATTTATATTTATAACTTATCCATATCTTTATAGTTAAAGTGGGTTTATTACAGATAGCATAGAATTGGTCTTACTTTTTCATCCTACCTGGCAATCTGTCATTGAACTGCATTTAGACCATTCACATCCAAAGCTATTATTTATATTGCTGGAATAAAATCTACCATTTGCTAGACATTTTCTTTTCATTTCATTTGTTTTTTTTTCTTTTCTTTTTTTCTCCTTCAGTCTTCTCTGGATTTAACTGTAATTATTTAATGAGTCATTTTTATCTCCTCTATTGACATCAGTCATACTTAATTTTCTCTCTTTTTTTTTCTTTAAGATTTTACAGTGTTTGTCCTGTGGTTTAGAATACTTACTTACAATATTATAAGTCTTTTTTCAAATAATTTTATACCATCTCATATCGATTGTAAGGCTCTTAGTATCATCCTAATTTCTATTTTCTTTCTCTTGTATCACTGTTCTCATACATTTCACTTTTATAAATGTGTAAATTACCATATATAATTACCAATTGCTTTAAATAGTTATTTATGAAAGAAAAATGAGAAAAAGTAATATTTTATTTGACCTTTATTGTGTCTATGACACTCTTTATGTCTTTTTGTAGATCAAGGTCTCTCGCCTATGCCCCAATTCTTCTGCATGAAGAACTCCTTCAATATGTTTTAACTGAGTAAGACTGTTAGAAATGAATTCCCTCAGCTTTTGGTTGGTTGTATGACAAAGTCTTTCTTTATTTTTTATTTTTAAGTGATTTTTTTTTGCGTGTATAATTCTATATAGAATTCTAAGGGTTTTCTATTTTAGAACTTTGAAGATGTCACTCCAATGTCTTCTGCTCACATACATCATGGCAAAAAGTCTAGTGTATTTTTATCCTTTTAGCCAATGTCTTCCATTGTGGCTGCCTTCAACGTTTTTCTTCATCTTAGCTTTACAGCTATTTGAATATGTTTGTACGTGTGTTTTAGTGTTCATGCTGCTTAGTGAGATGCTTGGATCTTTGGCTTCGTTTCTGCATCTAATTTTGAAAATTTTGGGATACTATCCTTCGCAAATACTTCTCATGCCTTGTTCTCTTTTTTTCTCTTTTTAAGATTCCAGCTCTGTATATATAAACCTGCTTGTTTGGTGTCATATCACAACTCTGGGATGCTTTATTTTTATTATTTTTTTCTTTGTGTTTCTATTAGACTATCTAAAAATTCAGATTTTTTTCTCCTTCAACCATGTGGAATCTACCAATGAGCCTATAAAAAGGAGTTCTTCATCTTTGTCATTGTTTTTTTAAATCTATTTTTTTATAGGGTGCATTTGCTTGAGAGAGAGAGAGAGAGAGAGAGAGAGAGAGAGAGAAATCACTTCCTAGGGAGGATGCCTACACTGCAATTCCTCCTTTTCCAGTCTCCTTTCAGGATTTCGGGCACACACCCACATGCACCTGGTGTGATTTTCAAGCCACCAGTCTGCCAGTCTGGGACTCAGACTGCACAACTGGCCATGTGAGGTCCAGTGCCTTAAGCTCTACTCCACCTGCTGGCCCCATTTGCTTGCCCTTTTCTGGTAGTTTCCAGTTATTGCATTGAAATTACCCATCTTATCTTGCATGCTGTTGTATATTCCATTACAGACTCCGACATATTGGTCATGATTGTGTTAAATTCCCTGTCAGATAGTGTGAACATTTGTGCATATCTTTCTTTGACTCTTCAGTCTGTGCTTTTCTTGACTTTTTCCATACGTCACATTTTTTTTTTTGTGATTTTCTTTACTTTTTCCATACTTCACATTTTTTTGAGCTATATATGACGTATAGGACAGTATATAATGGGGTAAAACAGGTCAATATTGTTTATGCTTGGAAATAAAACACGCCTTTACTGTAGGTGTTTATGCTCATGTAACCAGTAATGGGGCTGGCTTTAAAGTCTGTTGTTGGTATGGTGAACCTCAGTTTGGCATAGTCCTAATATTCCGTTTAGAGTGTAATTTAGTAAGACCTTCTGTTTAGGGTGACTAATTGATACAGAGTTTTCCTCAATATTGCCTTCCCAGTTGGCTTCCGTCTTCGTATGTGATTGGGCCCTCCTGATCTGACCTGCTGTGGCTCTCACATTTGTATTTCACTGCTATTTGCACTCACCCCTTGTTAACATGGTGGCAAGAAGGCTGTTTGCACTGACGTTCTGATGGAGCCTCAGTGTCACCCAGGCGCTGTGAACCTGGGTCTGGGATGTGGCCCTCACCAGTGCTTCTGCCCCTCCTTAGGTGTGGTGCACCCACACTTACTCCTGACAATTTCCTCAGGACCAGAGGCTTTCTTTTCATGATGCTGCTCCAACTACCCCAGCAGTTCTCATCACTGCCCTCAGGTGACTGTAGGGTTGCTCTTCTCTCTGTAGATTAAGTCTTCGTTCCATATGGTATATAGAGGGAGACAGGATTCAGGCTTCACCAGTGGCTGCTGTTCCTTCTATCAGCAAGAAGGAATCCTTCTCAGCGTTCTCCCTAATCTCCCCTGCAAATGCCTGATGGGTCCCTGGAGGAGAAGTCTGTGAGAGAGTACAGACTCATACTAGTCCACACCCAGCCTCTAGCCATTTGCTGGAATGGTGTAGATGGATTCTTTTACTGGCTTTCAGTATGTTGGCATCTTCCCCAGGTGAGCAAATGCTTGGGTCCTGTTTCTCCCTGAAGAAACCTGTTCCTCTCCAGATTTGGGCTTACTTTTTTATGCTGGAATCTGGTTTTCCAGGAAAAGCATTAACTTGTAGTTTAGGTTTTCTTTGTTGTAAAGGTGACAGTGACACTCTACAACTTTACCTCTTTTTTTTATTTTTTGGAGAGGTTTTTCGCTATCGGGCACGTGCGCTCTCCAGACAGACAGAGAGAGACATAGAGACAGAAAGCAAGAAATCACCCCCCAGGGTGGATAGTCATGCCGCAGTCGCTCCTCCTCCATTCTCCTCTCGGGATCTTGGGCACACATGCACACGTGCCCGGCGTGAGTTTTAAGCCACCGGGTCCGAGACGTGAACTGCGGTCGACTATGTGGCAGTCCAGCGACATAGCCATTACACTAACTGCTGGTTTCCTACAACTTTACCTCTTTGAACTCAAACAATGAATATTTAAATATGTAGATTTATTTATTTCCTTTTTAATTAGATTTTTAAAATAAAACTGTAGTCACTAAAGAGCTGCAGACAATATATTAAATTGAGAAATGTATAAAGGCTCAATAACCAATCAGATAAATAAGACATTCCTTTAGAAACATAAGTCCACTGTTCATTTTCTCTGAGAAGAGAATAAATAGCATAGACTGTAACAAAAGCAGTTAAATTCATTTTCAAGAAAGATTTTCTAAATAATAAAGGTAAAACTTCCTTGGCATAATATTTATTGTGGTTTCTTTTCCTTTGCCAATATGCAACAATTGAGGCATTTTCAGCATTCCCTAAGTTAGATTAAACCAATCTATAAGTAAGAGAATGGTTTCATAAAAGATTACTCATGGCATTCAGTAGAAAGTACTAAATAGCATTTAAGCATGTAGGCTTTTCTCTTTCTTTCCTTTCCCTTTCTTTTTCTTTCTTTCTTTTGTTTCTCTCCCTTCTTTCTTTCTTTTTTCTCTTTTTTGCTTTCTTTCTTTCTTCTTTTTCTTTTTTAATTTGCCAGAGTGTATATGCTTGCCAGTGAGATACAGAAAAAGAAAGAAAGAGAGAGAGAAACAAAGTGAGATGACACTCCTCCACGGGGGATGGTCACACCAGAATCCATTATCCTCCATTTCTCCCTCCTTTTAGGATTTTTGGCATTCATGCATACACGCCCACACACAACCACACACACATGTTTTTTAAGCTGCTGGGTCTAGGACTTGAACCATGAGAATGACCATGTGATATCCAACTGTTTTAAGCACCACGTCATTGGCTGGCCAAGAGAATATAGGCTTTTTAATGAGAAAACAAAACAAAACAAGAAATACCTTTGAATATGAATTTGGGGTAGGGAGAACAGGAAACCACCATCAGGATTCTTGGGAAAGATAAGATAAAATCTAACCAATATGTTACATCTAGTTTCTCAAAAAATATTTTAGGAAGACCAAATTTTACTTCTTTAAACCAGCAAATGTAATGGTTGTGTTGCTGGACTCCCATATGACTGACTGTGGTTCAAGTCCCAGATAAAGTAGCTTGAAAATCACACTGGGCACACATGCCCAAGATCCTGGGCAGAGAATGGAGGAGAAGGGACTGCAGCATGGCTATCCCCACACAGGGTGATTTCTCATTTTCCCTCTCACTGTGTCTGTCTGTCTCTCTCTCCAGCGAGCACACGCACCCTAACACTAAAACCTCTTAAAATACACACACACACACACACACACATACACACACATAAAAGATTGATATATACATACATTACATACATATATATATGATTGAGTCTTCAAAGGGGGATATTCATTTCAAGCTAGTTCAGCAACTGTGTCTTGAATACACAGAATGCTTTCAACGCTGTGTCCAAATCTCCAAAAGACACAGGAGTATGAAGTAAGAAGCCACCATGTGGAGGAGAAAGGACACATACACACAAAACAGGTAAGATGCCACAAATAGAATGAGTTAGCGCCCCCTAAGCTGTACAGACACAAAATGCCTCAGGGCCGCAGAGAAAGGATCTACAGTGCTCTCCTGGGCCTGGCTGAAGAGAACCTTCTGTAGCTGTTGATTAGTGGACCTTTCGACTCGGATCAGGGTCTGCTGGAGTAGGCTCTGCAGACACAGGGATGCTCGCTCAGTTCACGGGAGAGAAGCGCTTTGGCTTTCTTTGAATCCATAGCTCATTCTTTCTCTGTGCTTTTTTTGTGCGTCTCACATGAATTTCTCAAGTCCAAATGCAGCAACAGTTACACCTTTGCAGAATATTTCTTCTATATGCTTAAGCTTGCCAGGCAACCAAGACTTCAAAATAGTATTTTTAAAATACTTGCCAAAAATTTGGTCTTATGTTTTAAGCCTAATCAGAGGTCATTTTTCAAATTAGTTTTCATAACTACTTTTGGGATCTATGGGATGCATGAGCTGGGACCCTATATGAAAATGTTCGCACTGTCTCTGGAGGGGGTGGGAGGACACATGGACAGAATTTTGGAACCGATGATGAGATAATTAGATTATCATAGGTGAACATAGAAAAACAACACTACCCTGTAGCAACAGAAGTTAAGAGGCGCTCCTAGGGACCATGAAAAGTATATTCAATTTAGTAACAGTTAATGGATTTGATGTAACTGTGAGTACTCACCTAAGAAAATCGTGGGTCCAGAAAAATGTGCAACAAATAATGGCATTACACAGATCACCCACACACACTGTTCAGGGAAGGACGTTACTGCACAGTTTTTTTAAAAGAGTTGCTTATTGTATAAACAAGAGAGGTGTATCTCTATAAACTATTACAAAGTGATTTCTCGGATATATTTAGAAGAAAAAAGGTGGAGAAAAATGTCTATGCTATTATATCTTTAAGAAAAATATATTTATGAATATACATATGCATATATACACATACACACATACATGCATATACATATATGTGTATTTTTAATTTTTAAAAAAGGAACAATACAAAGACAAAAAGTCCATATGTGGAGGGAAGGTGTAGGTTAAAGGGTGCAGAAAGAGAAATTAGACTTCTTTGAATAAATTTTGTTTTGCAGCTTTGATTTTGAAACATAAATGTTTTATGTAATTTAAAAAGTTAGTTAGCATAGGCAACCCATGGCCTAGCTGCAATGGTACAGGAGAGAGGGAGTCACTGCATGGTGGCCGAGGTCCCACGGGAGGGTCAGGTTGGCTTCTGGTTCAACCCAAACAGGCTAGGCATGAGGTGAACACCTATGGCCTTAACTTACTGGGAGGCTGGGACAGGAGGGTTGTGACAGGGCAAGACTCCCTCTAAAATCCCTACATCCTTTTCTTCCTTGGTGTTTTTTTTTTTCCTTCCTCCCTCTTTTCCATTAAAAAAAAAAAAACAAACAACAATAACCCTGAAAGTGAAAAAAAATAAAGCAAATGAACTAACCCACACATCCAGAAGCTATTCCAAGTGACTTTGAAACCTAGTAGTTTGACCGTTGGAGCCTCAGAGGACAGGTAACATCACTTGGCTTGTGGCGGTTTTGATATGGTTAATCCAAGACTGGGTGTCTATGAATGGGGGTGGGGGGTAAAGCACATGAAAGGTCATGTCGGTGTCATTGATGTTTTCGGCAAAAGCAGAATGAGTATTTGATACTGAAATTGTTTCTGACTATCCTGGCTGGAGACTTTTTATAAGCATCCCCAGGCTTTCTGCATAGAACATACAACTATCTTCTGAATAGTGCTTTAATAAGTGTGTTCATATGTTACTATGGAAGCAAATATTAGTTATGCCTGTCTGGTTATTTATCTCTAACTCAAAACTGTTCTTCAGATGAAATATCTATATAATAGCAGAATTATTGACCTTCTCCACTAAGTTTGAGTATGGGGCTCTGGCATCACAGTAAATACAATTTACATTCTCAACTTTTCTGCAAAAGTAGAGGTATGAAATAAAATAAAATAATAAAGTACAAACAGTGGCCTCTTTTCTACCTGTGACTTGAATCACGTTCCTCTAAGTGGCGGCACCTGTTGTATACCCTACCGTGGGAAACTGGGGGTTAACTGGACTAAGTTCAAAAGCGTGACTGAGTGTACAAGGGGAAAATGCAAGGACCTGGCTGGGCTCTGGGTGTTGTGTGGGAACATTAGTGATTACATCCTGGCAAGGACAACAGCTGCACACTCACATAGTGAAAATGCTTTTTTTCCTCTAGATTTTTTTTTGTTGTTTGCAAGTGACACAGAAGGCAAATAAATATAAACAATATTTCCAGACAGTTCGAGAATCCAGCCATGACATACGGCCTCGGAAAGGCTGTGAACAGAGGCTCCTCACGGGTAGCGGCTCAGCCCCGTGCTTCCTCACTGCCCCGAGATGCGCGAGGTGCTAACGGGTGAACCCGATTCTTCCCAGTGTGGCCACCTCCCTCTTTGGCAGGCTGTTTGTATCTAACACAAAAGGGAAGAAGGTAACGAATGTGTGTCCGTTTTGTTTTTTGAGCCTCAACAGAGAGTGAATTGGAGACCGGAAAGAAGGACAGCCTTCCCATGTGGAATCATGAACGTTTATTTTAAGGATGACTGATTAAAAAAGAAAAAAAGCCATCTCTCTTAACAAGGTTTCTGGCTACATCTCAGTGAAGACATGTAACTGCTTTATGGCAAGCAGTGCGTATGCCACTGGCTCTGGGTTTTAAATGGCAGAGTTGCCATTGTTTTCACTCCCGTATTTGTTTCTTGAACACAACTTCTCAAGTTATCCACCTTGCTACATGTGAGCATATAGCGTAGGCAATCAGGATCACACCACACTTGATGGTTTTGCTAGTAGGACTGGAGTACTGGTCATCATCGGCACTTACGAGGGGCTAGGTGGTGGGCTGTGCTGACACAGAGCTCTGCCAGGCTGACCCATGTGGGTAGGTTCTGCGTTCACACCTGGAGACCTCCCTGAGGAGGCCAGGCCTGCATGTGCCCACAATCTGGGAGTAGCTGAGACTAGGGGAGATTGTGGGGCTGGGACTCTGTTGGGAGTGCTAGCTCTCTGTCTCCATCTGTGTCGCTCTTATTTGTGGAAAAAAGAAATGAACTTAAAAAAAAAAAAAAGATCCCAAGAGGAGGGAACCAGCAGTTAGCGTAATGGCTAAGTCGCTGGACTCCCACGTAGTCGACCGCGGTTCATGTCCTGGACCCGGTGGCTTAAAACTCATGTCGGGCGCGTGTGCATGCGTGCCCAAGATCCTGAGAGGAGAATGGACGAGAAGTGATTGCGGCGTGACCATCCCCCCTGGGGGGGGGATTTCTCGCTTTCTGTCTCTCTGTCTCTCTGTCTCTCTGTCTCTCTGTCTCTCTGTCTCTCTGTCTCTCTGTCTCTCTGTCTCTCTGTCTCTCTGTCTCTCTGTCTCTCTGTCTCTCTGTCTCTCTGTCTCTCTGTCTCTCTGTCTCTCTGTCTCTCTGTCTCTCTGTCTCTCTGTCTCTCTGTCTCTCTGTCTCTCTGTCTCTCTGTCTCTCTGTCTCTCTGTCTCTCTGTCTCTCTGTCTCTCTGTCTCTCTGTCTCTCTGGTGAGCGCACATACCCTATAGCGAAAACCTCTAAAAAAATGAAAAGAATGGCCCATATTTCTCTTCCATTTGCTTCATGTATTTACACACACACACATGTTTATTTTTAATAAATTGTTGCCAGTTACAGGCGAGAAAGAATATTTATCTCAAGAGGAAATGGATAATTTTGAAACAATACTGATATTAAAATTACTGAAAGCTGACCATGTTGTGCCCCAAATAAGCTAAGAATGCATCAAATTAAGTCACCTTTGTCTTTAAAGTGATTTGCCACAGAATTTAGCTTTTGAGAGAAAACTGAATAGAACAGGCAGGCTCTCTGTGGTAGGAATGTCTTATTTTTGTTTGTGTGATGGGGTGTCAAAATTATTATCTATTGACCATCTCTGAAGGGCCAGGTTTGTTTGAGGTGTGCTAGATCAGTCATCTGCTTATATTTTCTCCGTCTGCTATGACGTAGGATGCAAAAGGATAGGTAACTTGTAGAGAGCGATAGACACGCTCCTCTGTTGGTCCAGGCCTGATAAAACCCCTCTGTCACTGTATCATATTGCCTATTGGGTTAGGGACTGAGGTAGTCTTTCTTTCAGAGAGAGATTTTTGCTTTCATCAGAGACACAGAGACAGGAAGAGAAAGTGAGAAACCACACTTCAAGGGGGATGGTCATGTTGTAGTTTATTCTCCTCCATTCTCCTCTTTTAGGCACTCATGCACGGGCACTCACACATGCCTGGCCTATGAATTTCAAGCTGCCAGGTCTGGGACTTGAACTATGGTTGACCATGTGGGAGTCCAGTGCCTTAACCAGAATGCCACCTACTAGCCTCGAGACTGAGGTATTCCAATACAGGGGTCTCCAACCTCTGGGCTGTGGACCAATGCCAGTCCCCCAAGCCATACAGCAGGCGTGGAGGCAGGTGAGCGAGC
>NW_006159504.1:4934051-4943384 GCF_000334495.1 Tupaia belangeri chinensis | reverse complement strand
TGTCCCACTGCTTGCATTGCTGCCTGGGCTCTGCCTCCTCTTGGATCAGCTGTGATACTGGATGCTCATGGGACGGCAAACCCTGCTGTGGTGTGATTGTTACCTTGTGTATTGGAACGTGGTGGTGATGGAAATGGGGCGCATGGTGGATGTGGTTGCTTGGGTCCTCCTGGGACTAACTTCCCCTCCTCTGTGTCTGTGGAGGGCTTGTCTTCCCTAAGGCCAGTCCCTGGTGCTGGGAAGGTTGGGGACTACTCTGCTCTAACTCATCACAAAAACAGACAGAGGGTGTTTCTTGTCCTTCAAAGAGCAAACTCTTCTGAACTGGGAATGATATTTTTCTCTTTTTAGTCAGAAACAATCATGGTACTTCCCTGGTCAGGGGCTTACCTTTCTAAAATATGGCATAACCTAAGTCAGTATCTTACTGACTCTTTCACGCCTTTGATTGCTCGAGTGTACATCTATGATGTATTGAGTATGTGTTTCTTATATTCATCTCTACACGTGTTTACATTTAACTTTTCCTTTAACTTAGAGAGGTAGCTCATCCATAGTGACCTGTATTAGTAACAGTTTGAACAGAAATATAACCAACAGGGTGTGTACATTTATCCATATACAGTGAGATTTATTTCAAGGTATTGTCTCATAATACTTTAAACTTGCACATGTGGAAGTACAAGCCCTCAATCTGCTGGGTGGACCAGCAGGCTTGAGACCCGGGGACTAGCTGCCGTCTGATTCCAAATGCACTCTGCTGGTAGAATTCCTTCTTGATCAGGGGAGGTCAGTCTTTATTCTGTTAAGGGCTTCAACTGATTGAATGAGGCACATTCACATTATAGAAGGTAATCTGCTTTGCTCAAAGTCCACAGAGTAAATCTAATCTCATCCAAAACAAACAAACAAACAATAACAAAAAAACCTTTCACAGAAACATCCAGATTAATGTTTGACTAAATATCTGGGCCCCATGGCCAAGTCAAGTCGATACATAAAATTAATCATCACAGTCCTAAAGTTTCTTCAATAACCAAGTGAAGAGGAGCTCACAGGATGTGGGGGGTCACTGAGATATAAGGAAATGTCTTTCTGTCCAGGATCAGGATTAGGGAAGTGGTAGCCATGCAATGACTCTTCCAGAAGCCTTTCCCCCTCTTCACTCTTCACCTTCAGTAAAACAGGATCCTCCCAACAAAGGTTTATCCTTCTCTCTCCCGCTCCCATCTAGCCTGACCTTCCCACCACTCTGCAAAGAACTTCAAGGGTGTGTGGGAGAGAAGAAGGAAGAAGATATATTTTATCTTTAGCTCATTGTCCAAAACCCCTTGGCTGCTTCCCTCTCATGAGGGTGGACATCTTGGCATCTCCCCACATTTGTGGTAGTTTTGCCATCAGCGTGAGCTTTGGCTGTGATTGAAGGCTGAGGCTGCTAGCTTTTGGAAGTTAAGGGGAGTGGGAGTTATAATCCTGATCTTCTGAGAACACTTGGTGAAATCGTATGGATTAGGACACCTAGCTATAGGTCACGATTCCATCTTGGAATTCTTTCTCTTTCTGTCTTTCTTCCTTTCTTTCTTTCTTTCTTTCTTTCTTTCTTTCTTTCTTTCTTTCTTTCTTTCTTTCTTTCTCTCTTTCTTTCTTCTTTCTTTCTTTCTCTCTCTCTTTCTCCTTCCTTCCTTCCTTCCTTCCTTCCTTCCTTTCTTCCTTCCTTCCTTCCTTCCTTGTTTTATAGAGAGACTTTTGCTATAGGCATGTGCACTTGCCAGAGAGATAGAGAGGCAAAAAGCAAAAAAAAATCACCCCTTCTGCGGAAGGGAAGACCAAGCCACAATCCCTTCTCCTCCATTGTCTTCTCGGGATTTGAGGCACCCATACACACACAACTGGTGTGAGTTTTAAGCTGCTGGGTGTGGTACTCGAACTGTAGTCGACTATGTGGGAGTCCAGCAACATAACTACTATGCCATCTGCGGATCCCCATCTTTGAATTCTTAATAAATCAAGAAGATGTGAGGAAAGCTCTCCTTCCTGTCCTTCATTGTTCACTTGACCATTCTTTTACCATTTCTTTGTTTAAAATGTTAGTTCTGTGAAACCAGCAGGTGGTATGGTGATTAAGGCACTGGATTCACACATGACTGACCACGATTCAAGCCTGGTGACTTGAAAATCATGCTGAGATGCATGTGCGTGAGTACCCAAAATTGCAGGAGAAGAACAGGGGAGAACAGATTGTGGCATCCCCTTGGGAGTGACTTTTCACTTTCCTTCTCACTATCTTTCTCTAAAAAGTACATTCACCCTATGGCAAAAATCTAAACAAACAAAAGTAACAAAAAAAAGTTATCTCTGCATGAGTATGACCCCATAGAATTTAGAAGGGTGTGGTGAAAAGGCGTGTGCATATGTTACTTATCTACTGTTCTTCTCTTCTACCTAAAAAGTACCCATTGCATTACCACAATGGCTACCCATTCTACGTAGACTGGCTTCACAGAGCCCACTAAAGCCTGTAAGTTCTTTATATGTGCACATCTTATTTGTTCTATGGCATAAACAGTTAATTAATAAGTATGGTTTTCTAATGCTAATGAAGAAGGTACATTTTCTATGAAGCTAAAAGCTCTAGCTCTAGAAAATGTTCGAATAGTTTTAGTATTTATGCAAATGATTTCCCGTGACACTTCAATCTTCATTAAGAGTTTACCTACATTTCCCTTTCTATTTCTGAACCCTGATTCCTTCAGTGCCTTAACTTAGAAAGGAATGTGGGTTTATGCACAATTGAATTGTTTTGCTTTCAATAACTTGGAGATCTTTCTAGAGTTTATATTAAGTACAGCTTGCTAACACCTTATACTATCACGATAAACAGCTCAGATTCTTACCAGGCATTCTCTTTCTTTATTCTGCAATGCAAAATTTGGATCGGCGTCAGTGGGAGTGATGTTTATTCTTCTAAAAGAGGCCTTATTCTCACAGGATTTCAGAATACCCTGGTGAAATAGTTTCAGCCATAGGGGCTCAATGGAAGCAATGGAGTCTCCACTGGCATCTGAACCGTGCAAAAGGCAGACTCAGGCAATACATCAGTGTAGAGAATCGTGTTGTCCAGAAAAGCTTTACTGACAAACATACCCTCTGTGTTTATTTCAACATCATGCCAGAAAGACATGCTGTACGATAAGATGACTGTTACTCTCACAGCCATTGTACTGCAGAAGAAATAAAAATCTATTTAGTTTGGGCTTTGCTCAGAAACTATAGCACTGGTCTAGAGCAACTTGCAGCACCCAGAACTTGACTGAGAACCTCATGCATGCCATCTGCCACGGTTAAGTCGATGCTGAAAATTAAGTGACAACTTGAGCTATATAACTTCAGGTGGGATTAAGGAAGTCAATTCGGGATGCCGTGTAATTGTGAGAGCATTTTCCTTTGAATTGCAGTGTTAAAGAGGTAACTGCAAAACACTTGACAGTATTCCAGTTGGCAAGTAGGAGCATTTTAATAAGTCAATACTGCTGAGAGTCCAGTGTAAAAGTTCATCTGAAAGTGAAGTAAATTGGGCCGATGAGCGCTTTCATTGCTTCAAGCCGAGTGGGTATTGGTAGCACGCATATGAGTAACCTTTCAGAATAGTGCACACACCTGACCATATCCTCGAGCAAATGCCATTATAATCCTTGCCATGGTTTTCAAAAAGTAATAATAAACATAATTTACCTTTGACACCAGCATTAATTTGTAATTATTTGGGTAAAAAGATAAAAGAGAGATACTAAGATATATTTTTAAATGACTCATATGCTGGAATTGCCTGTTTCTCATAAGGCAGTCAGTGAGAGAAGATGGCTTCAACCAGGTGATAGTTTTGATTTCAGCATAAGGATTTTAGAAGGGGTGTTTGTGAATGTTCATAACACTTCTTGCTATTCTTTGGGCAATTATTTTATTACCTATGGTAGGTAATCACTTTTTCAATAGATTTTCAAGTTTTCCACCATTTCATCTTTTGCTTTTTGCCATGGTGATGATGACTATGGCTTGGTTGTTAAAATGTTTTTCCCAGGGAACCAGCAGTTAGCATAATGGCTATGTCGCTGGACTCCCAGGTAGTCGACTGCAGTTCGCGTCCTGGACCCGGTGGCTTAAAACTCACGCCGGGCACGTGTGTGTGCGTGCCCAAGATCCTGAGAGGAGAATGGAGGAGAAGGGATTGTGGCGTAACCATCCCCCCTGGGGGGTGATTTCTTGCTTTCTGTCTCTATGTCTCTCTCTGCCTGTCTGGCGAGCGCACGTGCCCTATAGCGAAAACCTCTTCAAAAAAAAAGAAAAAGTTTTTCCCAGAGGTGTTCAAATCTCCTGAAAGGCACGAAGGCTCTCAAAGTTCGCCATATATTCAGTTATTTTTCCCTTCTATTGGGGAATGTTGGGTCATTGGAAAAGCCATAATGTATTTTTCTGTTCTTCTATGCAAAAATGCACCACGACTTTTTCGACATCCCAGTAGTTAGAAATAAATTGACTGTTAACTATTGTTCCCAAGTAAATTCCATCAAGATCCATGTGGTTTTTGCTCAGAAAGATAAATTTCACATTATGGCAACAAATGAAACATGTAATGCTTGCACTGTTTCTGAGGAAATCCCTGTTCAGTCACTGGGCCCATTTGCTATTCAACGTTGCTTCTGGAGAAGGGGGAAGGATCAATCCAACATGACACAGGAGATTCATAATTGTAGATTTCCATGGCTGATCATACCAAAGAAGGTAACAGGGGACACCGTCTCATCCCCCTGGCTGTGAAGCAGAACCTGTTAGCAGGTCAAGTCTTTGTTTCTGCCACCCCAAACGTGAGAGACTCCACTCTGTGCAAACGTGTGAGAAGAATGAAACATGCACACAGGGGCCAAACCCGGGGCGGTGATCTTTGAATGTTGTGAAGTATAGTTGTGTGCAGAGAAGTAAGAGGTAGCAGAATAAACCCTTACTGAATGGCTCTAGGTTGCCACAGTCCAGTCATGGTGATGTGCCCTGCTAAGATGCTGTACTCCACAGGCTGGGACCATGCAGAAGGCCTGGATTCAACTCCTGCACTTACCAACTAAAGACTAGAGCTGGTGGTGTGCACCTGTGATCTTAGCGATTCAGGAAGGCCGAGGCAGGGGAGGCAGGGGATCTAGGCTGGCCGGCCTAGGTAACAGCAAAACCCTGTCTGAAAAAGAGCTGGGCAAGCCTGCAGTCCCAGGTGGGTGGCTGAAGGTGGAGAATCATGACACCTGGACTGTGAGACCTCATCTAAGGAAACAACAACAATAACAACAACTGAGCCAAAATAAAATGCTTCGGGAAGGGAGAAATCCCCGATCTTGACAAGCACGTTAGAGGAAATTCTATCCATCTTCTTTGTCGGTGCAGCTCTCCTTGCCACTATTACTGATGCCTCTCCAAGCCAGGCCTTGTCTTCTCACATCTGCACGTGGCAGCATTTTTATCACAGGGCCCTCCTGCCAGCTTTGTCCTGTGATCGATTATCCCCAACCCACCTACAGCGTGTCCTCATCAACACTACTTTGAATACTTTTTCTGTTAATAATAACATGTAACATTTTCTAGTATTTTAAGGCAGTACTTCCTGTATCCATGTGGCCTCCAATATCAAAAACTGACATTGTAGTAGCATGTCCATTTCTTCATTTTTCTTTTCTTTTTTCTTTTTAGTTTTTGGCTTAAGAAAACCCCAGAAAACAAACAAACAAAAAACAAACAAAAAACACAACTCACTGGAGAGAGACAGAGAGGGTCATTGAACTGGAGACAAATAGAGACAGTGAGAGGGAAAGTGAGAAATTACACCCTCCCACCCCAGCAGGGATGGCCAGGTCACAATTATTTCTCCATCCTCCCGAGATCTTGGGCATACACGCACATGTGCCTGGCGTGCTATTAAAGCCAGCAGGTCCAGGATTCAAAATAATGGTTGGCAATGTGTGCATCCAGCGCCTTAACCACGGCCCCTGCTGGCCCCAACATGTCCATTTCTGAGCTGCGTGCTTCCAGCGAGATGGAGTCGTGTGTCACAGCTTCCTCCGTATTCAGCATGGTTGGACACAGGCCCTCATCTATGAAAGACGTCGGTTCGAATGTGATGGTGAGCTTTATGTACATATTTCAAAGTTTAGATAGCCTTTGCTAGGGTCTTGTTTTGTTTTTTTAGAATCCAGGGATTTAAATGCAGATGTAGGAAATGCTTTTGGAAACTCTTAATCGGTTCAATTTATAGCTTGATCTTGACACTTGGATGTTTTTCGTTGCGCTCAGGACTGCACAGATGAATTCCAACTGAAAGCTCACTTACAACATATGCCCCACCTTCCCACTGCTCAGCAAGTCTCAGCTTCGGGTCGTTTCTCATCAAAACCTGACCTGGAATCCTGCAGTGGTAGCTCAGTTAGAATTAAATAAAAACATTTCATAGGTAAACATTGTTAGTGGTCTCAGTTTTAAGAACAGTTTGTATTCTCTTCTCTAAAAACTAGTCTATAAATTATGGGTCTATATATTAGAGTGAGCAAAATCATGCCATACCAAAGCCAAGATTAAAACTCACAGATGTCATCAATATAGAAATGTGTACATTTGCCAAATTTTTGTTTGCTTTAAAAGTGTATATGTGTTTTATCAGCTGTCTCGTCCCAGCCCTATGATGATGCACAGATTCGTGTTCAAACACCTCGTCCTCGTGCATAGCTTCTCAACAGTCACCCTTAGAGCTATAAGGTTATTTTAAACATTCACTTCCAAACCTGTTTTCCATTGCCTCATACGCACATGTTAATTTTACCTTCCAGAAATTCTATGGGGTCTCAAGCTTCAAAAGAGTATGTTCGTCCTCTCATGACTCTCTCACTTACCTAGCTAGTTATCGTCCATCTATTTATTTAGCTTCTAGCTAGCTATCTGTCATTTATTTATTGAATTGGAAAGTAAAGGAAGTAGAAATGGTATACTGGGTAATTCTGCAAAGATTTAAGCAGCTATTGTTATTTCAGTCTCTTAAATGCCTGTGATAACTCATTCTAACTAATCCATCTGGTCAACAGATTTTCGTGGTATTAACACTTCTGTGCCACAAGTCAAAATTTAGTTTTTGCTCTCATTCTCTGTGAGACTGGAGTTGTGGGTAATGGTGAAGAGCTGTGGAGGGAAACCCAGTCCAGCTTTTATATCTTGCAGGCCAGCCAGGCAGGCAAGTCACAGATCAAGCATGAACGTGAAGCCGTAGACGTTGAACTCTAATTATACCTGAATCGTCTCGAGCAGTTTCGTAAGTCTAGTAACAGCAGGCAATCAAACAATATCTGCATGATTTTTCATTCTCCTTTAACTGGACTCAGAGATTGAGTGAATGGACAGAACCCAGCATGTTGAGAAAGGAATGCAGGCTTCAGAATGGCCACACTGTCTTGGGGGACTGAGCTCATGGTCAGCCCACCTGGGCACCCAGGGAGGCACCCTTTCCTCCATGACTTCTGCTGCCTCAGCAAGCTCCATCTCTGGCTTAAGACAGTATGGTTTTAATTTTATTCATTTGGTCTGTCTTGGGGTCATTATTTTGGTGTTTTATGGTTAATCAGCACTATGGTGTCAACATTTACCAAATGGTTAACCTTTGTTCCTAATGCAAATTGAAATACAATAGTGTCGTGGTAAAGCCAATCACTGCCCGTAGAACCGAAGAGTTGACTGGACACACTCAGCCTATGTAAGCTTGGAGCAAAATGAGAAAACTGTTCTGCTCCATGGGTGTGAAGGACAGTTCAATTTAATCAGTTTTAACATTGTTTAATCATTTGCTCTTACAAACAAAATATTACCTAATTCCCTGGAAAGCCACAGAGATTTGAGGGCCAGGCTGGCTCATGTGCGCAGTCACACATGCAGACTCATGCACACAATGTTCACATACGTTTGTTTGATAAGCACAGGCTGTGTCTGCACAGGGGGTGATTATGTAGGAAGGTCAGGGGCAGGAGGGAAGATCTGAAGACTCACTTGATTTACACTGATGGGACGCCAATTATATTTGCTGTTTCTATTTTTTTGGGGGATGGACGAGTAGAAGCTTTATTGGTTGCAAGTTCTCCTCAGATGCCTGGTCTGCTGGGACTGGATGTTCCTGGTGAACACCCCCAGGCCTAAGCTCCAGGTTTCCTCTGGCCTTCCGAAGGATTTTGTGTAGACCAGGTTCATCTCTTGGGAAAGAATTTCCCTAATGTCTCAGTGTGCTGTGGGGTAGAAAGGACATGCACTGTGAAATCCAGTCGTCTTAAGCTAAAGTCCCTGCTCTGAAACTTAGGGGCTATGGGGCCTTGGGCAAATGACATAAACTCTTTGAGGCTCAATGTCCTCTTTTGTAAAATGGGGAGAACTATGTGTATCTCATAGAGCTCTCATAAAGACTTAAAATAGCATATGCAATGTATTGGCAGAGTCTCCTTCCCTCTACAGACAGTGGTCGTGTTGTTTCTGCCCTTGGGATTGGGATTGGGATTAGACCAGATGAATGTCTCAAGAATGGCTGAATTCTCAGCCTTGGACCAGAGCTTTAGATGGGCAGTTTGAATTTCACTGTAGTTTTATTTGTAGGACTGGGTTAGTTTTAAATGAAAAGTCTATATTCTCAGCTATATTAGGCACGTATCTAAGGCATTTTCTTTTCTTTTTTTTTGGCTATAAATTAATTAACTAATTAATTTTACAAATACTTTATTAATTTATTATTATTATTCATACATTCAATTGCTATACATCATTAGATTATAAAGAGACTTTACCAAGCATGATGCACACCTCAGTCAGTCCAGCCCAGTGTGAGAATACTATACGCGAAAATAAATAGACCTATTAAAGAATCCAAAAAGTTCATGGAATACTAAGAATTAACCTTAAAGTGACACAAGTCAAGAATGAATGTGCACTTGAAATAACTCAAAAGTAAAAAAACAAACGAAGACTACCTCGAAGTACTGTATGTCCCTCGAGGCATCTCAGACTGCAGTAGCAGATAGCGTGGAGTGGACGGTGGTTTGTCGAGGACAAGATGGCACGGTGGATAACCATTAGAATATACACACGCTGATGTGTTTTCTCACGTTTGCCGAGTAAGCTCTGGAGTGATTTGGCCCTTGAATTGGACTATATGCTGGCAAAAGACTCTGGCCCTGGAGCTTGGTCTCCAGGTTTTCCCTGTGAAGTAAGCGCCCTGGCTATGGCTTCAGTGCTGCCAGGATGCCCTCGCAGGTGTGCTGGTTACTTGACACT
>NW_006159504.1:4927523-4933994 GCF_000334495.1 Tupaia belangeri chinensis | reverse complement strand
TTTTTTTTTTTCCTCACATCGGAGTGGTCTGCTGTTGATGACAAAATGACAGTGTGCGTAAGTCTAGGAAAAAGTGGAAAGTTTGCCTAAAAAAAGAACCTCAGCATATGGTCTAGTATTCCTTTTGTGGTTTAGGTAATTTAACGGGCACACACTGCTCGCCTCTGTCCAGCTCCACACATGATTGCTGTTCCCAATCCTATCCTTTGTGGCTGGTTCTTCTTTTAAAAGGTTGTTTTTCTACATTGTTTTTTTGGGAGGGGAGAGTAGAGGTTTTTGCCTTAGGGTACATGTGCTTGCTGGAGATAGACAGAGACAGTGAGAAATCACTCCCTGGGGGGATGGCTACACACAATCCCTTCTCCTCCAAGGATCTTGGGCATGCACACACACCCGCCCAGTTGAATTTCAAGCCAGTGGACTGGGACTCAAACTGCAGTTGGCCATGTGGGAGTCCAGCAATCTAACTGTCGTGCTGTCTGCTGGCCCCGTCAGAAGTCAGGTAGTCTGTGGAAGAGCTGTCATCAAAATGCTTTTGTGATATGCATGTAAAATGACTAAAGTTTTCACATTAAAATCGAGTTTTAAAACTTTCTTCTTCAAAGGAGCATAAATAAAATATTGGAAGTGGTGGATATATTTTTTACCTTGATTGTACTGATGGTTCATGGGTGTATGCATATCTGAACTCATCATTTTATATATATCATATATGTGCAGTTCTTGTATATCAATTGTACTAAAGCTGTACAAATAAATTAATTAAAAACTCTCTCTTGGGACCAGCAAATGGCATCATGTTTACATCACTGGACTCCCATGTAGTTGATTGCTCTTCGTGTCCCAGACCTGGCAGCTTAAAACTCAATGCTGGGTGTGTGTGTGTGGTGTGTGTGCAAAATCCTGAGAGGAGAATGGAGGAAAAGGGATTGTGACATGTCCTTCCCCCTTGGGAGAATGATTTCCCGCTTTCTGTTTCTCTGTCTCTTTCTGTCTCTCTAGCGAGCACACATGTCCTATAGCAAAAAGTCTCTCTCTAAAAAACAACTCTTCCTGGAGCCAGCAGGTGGTGTGGTGGTTCAGGTGCTGAACTCCCACATGGCCATCTGTGTTTTGAATCTCAGACCCAGCAGCTTAGAATTCATGCTGGGCACGTGTATGTTTGTATCCCAAATCCAGGAGGAGAATGATTGTGGTGTGGCCATCCTCCCTGGAGGGTGATTTTTCACTTTCCCTCTCAGTGTCTCTGTCTCTCTGGCAAGCACATGGACCATATGGCAAAAAGCCTTTCGAAAACACCGAAGCAAAACAAAATCAACTACAACAAAAAAATCTCTTCTTGTACTTTCATTAAATTAAATGCAAGAATTATTTACTAATCACTACTTAATGTTTACACAAACTTTTTGTGGAATATATAAAAGGGAACTTTAAATATTCTAGCCTATGAGTAGAACCAATATTGATTTGGTATATTTAAGACAATGCATAAGAGCTTAACAATATTCCTAGGGCTAGCCAGGTGGTCTGGTGGTGGAGGTGACTGGATCCCACATGGCTAACTGTGCAGTTCGAGTCCTGAACCTGGTGGCTTGAAAAGCACATTGGGTGCATGTGTGTACTT
Organism: Tupaia belangeri chinensis; assembly: GCF_000334495.1. NCBI lineage: Eukaryota > Metazoa > Chordata > Mammalia > Scandentia > Tupaiidae > Tupaia > Tupaia belangeri. The sequence goes on along the minus strand of NW_006159504.1, from coordinate 4,932,370 downwards.
GCCTAAAAGCTTGAGAAGAGAATGGAGGAAAAGAAATTGCGGCACAGTCATTCCCTTCTGGGAGATGCTTTCTCACTTTCTCTTTTTCTCTCTTTGGTAAGTACACGTGCCCTATAGCAAATTAACAAAAAATTTAAAACAAAATTAAAAAAAATTTAAGACCAATTTTTCTAACAGAGCTGTGACTGTTGAGAGAGACTGCAGAGGAAGTCTGGAATATTTTTACAATATGGGATAGCCCATTTTTAGACTGACCTCTTAATGGCAGACAGATGGATTGGATAGCTTTAGAAGTTCCTTTCCAGTCTTTTAATTTTTGTAGCATTTTTACAAAAACGAAGATGTGTGTGTGTGTGTGTGTGTGTGTGTGTGTGTGTGTTAGAGAGAAAGAGAGATAGAAAGAGAAAGAGAAAAAAAATAAAGAACAGCAGCTGAATAGCTTAGATTTTTAAAGTAGATGTTTGCCTTAAAATTATTTTGCATAATGTTAGTATTTTGCAAAAAGATAATTCATATTTGGCTCCATTGCTAATTATTGGGTTGTCGGAAAAGTCATGACACATTTTTCTGCATAGAAAAGCATAAAAAAAAAACATCATGACTTTTATGACAACCCCATATTATAATACGGATTAATTTATATCCAGACACAGACATTGAGCCTTCGCTTTACTGTTATTATTTCAGGAATTATTTTATTTAACTTATTTATTTATTTTAATTTGACTAGAGTGGGACAGAGCAAGAATGAGAGTGAGAGAGAGACAGAACGTGAGAAAGCAAGCCACCAGGTCCGGGACTCTAACCCCGGTTGGCCGTGTGGGAGTCCAGTGTCCTTAACCTCCATGCCACCTGCCAGCCCCTATTTCAGAAATTTTAATGCAACATAAATATGAACTTGTAGCATACTGATAATATTCCATTTTCCTAGAACCGCATCTGAATGTCCAGATCTCAGGTCTGCTGGTTTTGTGATTGCTCTGTCTAGCTCAGTTCTTTCAGAGGTATGAATGGGGAATGTGGCTCTCAAGGAAGGTACAGTCTGGAAAGTAAAGCCTTTCTCTCCAATACTGAACAATCCCCGTGAGAGAAAGGGAGAAATTATTTAACAAAGTCACTATGACTACACAGAGATTTCTTTGGTGAGAAAGCTGTGTTCTAAAATGCATAAAGGGGCAAAATTAAGAACGCGTAAAAATGAATACAGGAGCTTTCAAAAAAGGTCTTTGTAAGGTTAAAGTCTTATTACAACAGAGATTTTTGGCAAAGCTAATAGACATTGAAAGCAAAGAAGAATTAAAGAATAAAGGGCTAGTTCTCATGCTTGGGTCAAATGGTCGATGTGGACAAAATCCAGGAAAAGAAAGTGAGTTGCCAAGCTTTGACTTGACCCTCACAAGTGATCTCCAACCTGGACACACGAGGAGCCTTCGCAAAGCTTGTGGAAATGTGTATCATAAAAAACTATGCTCGGACTTAGAAAACTTTTTTTTGTGTGTGAGAGAGAGAAATTTTTACTATAGGGGGTGTGCACTCACTGGAGGGACAGAGACAGACAGAGAGACTGAAAGCAAGAAATCACGCCCCCCCCGAGGGGGGGGGGATGGCCCAGTGTGAATTTTAAGCTGCTGGGTCCAGGAGTCGAACCATTGTAGACTACATGGGAGTCAAGGGATGTAGCCATTACCCCATCTGCTGGTCCCCAAAAAACTTGTATTGTAACACAATAAAGTCATGCTTTTATTCTATTTTCCCACAGACTTTTGAAGTGCTCTCATAAGACAAATAAGGTGTAATTTCAGATCAAGAAACAGAGGAGGTAGTTAGATAAATATGTCACGTGGAATGTATCCCTGATATACTCAGGATCCTTGCCTCTGTTTCCATTTCCAACATCTATGTCAGGGCTGTAGTCCTCTCCCTTCCAGGTTAACACTCTAGTCTCTTAAGTAGACTCCTTGATTTCCCTTTTACTTTCTTGCAATCCTTCTTTCATAGAACAGCAGAAAAATCTTTTTAAAAAACATAAACGAGATTGTGTTATGTCCTGCGGAAAAGCCCTGTGTGACCTCCCATCCCTTTCAGATGGCATCTGCCTACCCCATGTCCTTCATCTGTTCTGGGCTGCTCCTGGGTTCAACAGCCAGGAGACTTCTCTTCTGCTCCAAGCTTAAATATTCCAAACACATCCCACTGTAAGGCCTTTAAAAGGCGCTGGTAGCTTGTCCCTCTGCTGCAAGGCTTCCTCCTCTAATATCCACCAGCTTTGTCTTTCAGCTCTCAGCCTGCACATCACCTTCTTGGAGAGGCCTTCCCTTGCCATCCTATCTCAAGAGGCAAACCAGTCTCCGAAGAGGACTGAGCATGTCATTGTCTTTTTTTCCCATTTGTCATTTGTGTTATTGCTTCTCATGCCCCACTAGAAGGTTTGTTCCACAAGGGCAGCCACCCTTTTTCTTCACTGTGATCTCTTCCCAGTGCTAGGAACAATGCTGGTATACAAGCTTTCAATATACATTTTTGAATGACTGACAGAATGAATGAGTGACTAAGAACTGGGGAAATTCTAAGAGGAAATCAACACAGGTTAGTGTTGGTGTCTTGGGGATGCTTTTGGAGGAGTGAGATCAAGCCAGAACTTTTCCAAGGACTTTGAAAGGTGGAGGAGAGTCCTGGGCACACTGCAGTCCTGGGGATGATAGGAGAGAAGCTACTGACAGGGAAAGCCCGCAGCCTTCAGAGCTGGTGAAGAATGAGCTGGTCTCCAAGCCAGAGTGGTGGAGAATCAGACTGAAAAATGGGGGGTATTTGAAAACCAGACAAAAAGATTGGTTCCTCTGTGGAAAATGGAGTATATTTCTTTGTGTGTACACTATGAAACTATTATTTTTTTTTTGGAGAGATTTTTGCTATAGGGTGTGTGTGCTCACCAGGAAGACAGAGAGAGACAGAGAGACAAAAAACTAGAAATCCCCCCCCAGGGGGGATGGCCACATCATAATCCCTTTTCCTCCATTCTCCTCTCGGGATCCATGCACACACACGTGCCCGGGTGAATTTAAGCCCCCGGGTCCAGGATTCGAAACACAGTTGACTACATTGGAGTCCAGCGACATAACCGTTACTCCATCTGCTGATCCCTATAAAACTATTTTTATTGCAAAGAAAGTTATCGTAATTAATTTTCTAAACAATTTTCTTACTTACATAAAAATAATTTTATTGTCATTGTTAAATGACGCTGACACCCCATTATTCCATTGGCTAGTTCTACTGGTATTCACGCTTGTATGATGTATACAAAGTAAACCTTTTTTCTAAAAATAATATGCACTCTTTAATTTTTAGCCTCGAGTTATAGTATCACAAAAATTCCACTGATGAAAAGTCATAATTAGTATGTGACCTATTTTATTTTATTTTCACAAAGGAACTACAAAAGTCACTTCATAATTGGGAGACAAGGCATTCCTTTATAAACCTTGTATTTCCTGTCATAAAACTTCAACAAACCAAGTGCTCACAACCAGCATTTTCCTGTAGTATAAAAAGAAAAAAGTGAAAACAAACTCCAAAGCAAAAACATCTTCGGTCATTTTTAACACTGCAAAGATGCAATATGTTTATAGCACCAGCTTGGGTCGTTTTTCATGCCAAGGTCATCTTCAGCTGCCTTGGCAATGGATTTGACTGACAGTTTTGAGCCAAATGTTCACTGGAGGCCTGCGTTCTTCATTTGCATGCTTCCTAAGCAACCTTGAACTAGCTACTTTAGCTCAATTTCCTCAACTGTGAAATGGATTCAATAAACAGTGTCTTTGCAAAAACGCAAAGGGCAGCCGAAATCAGCCTTCTGCTCACGAAGGCCTGTTCTGACAGACTTCTTGTCCTCTCGCTTCCATCAACCCGAGGAGATGTTATTTTATAAAAGTCCATCAAATTTATTTAGGTGGAGAATTTGTTCAAAATAGCACCCATCTCAAAACAAACACATAAAGATTCAGTAGCAGTGAGAAATCCCAACACAGAAAACGAAGACCAAGAGCCCTCTTGAGGCCAAAGGACTTGCAAGAGGAGCTGCTGAGACCTCAGGCCCAACTTTACTAAGGAGCGAAAGTGCCTCCTGCAGAGAGACTGGAAGGGGTGTCACACTGTCCCTACCGTGGTTCTCCCAACTCAGGTCTCAGGGTCTGTGCCACTGGAGAAAGGCAGCCCTGACTGCGTCTCTGACCCTATGAGACAAAGTACTGTTTGCTCTTCTTCTTCAAGCAAGAGAACATTTCCCGCCAGGATCTCAGCATAAGGTGGGTCTGCAAATCCCGGAAATCGCTGAGCCAAACATAGGAAGAGACTGGCAGTGATGGGGCACATCCTTCCTGCGAGGCAGAGTCTTTGGGAGAGGAGGGCTCAAGCTGGAAGCAGAACTCAGGTCGTGATCACTGCACCAGGATGTTTCTAAGACGGGACGGGCTGCAGGGGCCTGAGGATCAGGAGGTGAATTACATTGCAGGCTGACACATTCAGGAGGTGGCTTGGCATCTCAGAAGAATAAAAGAAGACCTAGGACCAGCAGTTGGCATCATGGCTATGTCGCTGGACTCCCATGTAGTTAACTGAGGTTCGAGTCCTGGACCCGGAGGCTTGAACTCATGCCAGGCGTGTGTGCATGTGTGCCTAAGATCCTGAGAGGAGAGTGGAGGAGGAGGGATTACAACGTGGTCATGCTCCCTGCAGGGTGATTTCTCACTTTCTGTGTCTCTGCCTCTCTCTGTCTTTCTGGTGAGCGCATGCACCCTATAGCAAAAACCTCTCCAAAAAAAAAAAAAAGAAAACCCGCCGCCCAGGAA
>NW_006159504.1:4915698-4926931 GCF_000334495.1 Tupaia belangeri chinensis | reverse complement strand
CTCTCTCTGTCTTTCTGTGAGCGCATGCCGCCTTATAGAAAAACCCTCTCAAAAAAAAAAAAAAAGAAGACCCGCCGTCCAGGAATGCACAGGAGGATCTGGTAGGAGAAAATATCCTGAGATAAAGAAGATGAGGGATAAAGTTGGGAATGGCTTAGAAAGAAAACACAATGTGGAATGAAAATTCATATTCAGATATGCAGAACAGCACTGCGGGAGATGGAATCTGTGATGTGGGATGTGCCAGAAATGAACTCGCAGAGTGGAAAAGAAAAGAAAACTAGAGAAAAGAAGGCAGGTGTATAAGATGGAGGATAAAAAGCCAACCAAGGTGTTTGGGAAGTAAAAACAAGGGGGTATACAGTAATAGTCACCAGAAATAAGAAGAGATGGGCTTTCTGTAGTTATAAAAATACTATTGCAAATAAATGATAGGCTTATGAGGGTCTACACAGAACCAGTGGAAAGAGACTGCTTACCCAGGTACACTCTGGCAATTTTTTGTAACGCTAAGGATATTCCTACAGGTGTCTGCCCAGAGCACAGATGTTGCCAACTGTACAATCAACTTACACGAGCACATTTACACTGATTTCGACAGGCTGATACTGTGTAAAATACATCGTAGTAATCATGGGTTTGATTCCTTATTCTGTTTTACTGTGTAACAGAGGCCACCTAGTACCTTCCAAACCTTCTCTCAGCTCTCTGCTCTCTAGAAAGGGTGTATAAAGATCTCCCTCCCGTGTAGGCTGTGGGAGGCATCTGCACAGGCAGCCTCCATACGGTGGCTGAACTCGCATACTCTAGGGAAAGGGGAGAGCAACTGAATGGTGGGGAAAATTGGTATGAATTCATGACCTTAAGAAAATGCACGATTTCCAGTGTGTCACCACTGTGCGTTCCAACAGCAGCTGCTCTTTTCCTCATCACCAATCTCATGTGTCCTGTAGCGCCCATATTCTGTCCCTAAAAGTGTATACCACTGCAACAAAAACAACCAGGGTGCATGGGAGGGAAATCAGCTCCGTGTCTTCAAGTAGGAAAAGGCAGAACCAGTCTGGAATATCCCTCTTTGTCTGGCATCAACGATAGCTTAACAAACGTCAAGGACAGTCCTAGAGAGCAGAGGAGTGAGCTTAAAGGGCTTCCATGAGCTAAGCTGCAAGTCCCATCACCGTAATAGTGATAACAACCATACACCTAATTGAAACAAATTGAGTCTGTGAAAAGCCATGAATTAGTAATTATATTCAGAGGAGAAAAGTGAATAGAAAATGTGCAAAATGTAGTTGTAATATGAAGGGGGTATATAATAGTATATGCTTAATTATTTATTGATTTAATAAATAAAGCAATATTAATAAATGGCATTCCTATAAAGCCCTGTGCCACTGAAATTTTAATAAATTCACTTTTATGGAAGATGTAAACCATCTGCAACATGCTACAGAGAAAAGTTACCCAGCAAGTAGCATCTTCACTTACAAAAATCTTCTCTTTCAATGTAGCCACCATAATTTTGGATAATGATATCATTTAGTATAGCATAGTTGTTATTACCTGGAATATAAAATAAAGAAATGAGAAAAATGGAATCATTAACAATTTCGTTTACATAAATAAATTTAGTTTCTTTTCTATTTTGCCAATTGTTTACATCTTTTATAGATGCAAATGTATAAAACTTCAAACGGCACATTTATTGTGTAGACAGCTTGATACAGGAGTATCTTGCTTCTTATCTTAATTACATATATATTTAAAAGTGCAGAAGTGTACTTGTTTCTGTGTGAGAAAAGGGAAAAACAGATTAGAAGGAATCCAAGTATCCAGAAAAAGACAGGTATTATACCAAGGCACGGAAGGACTGCAAGATCAAGGAATGAAGAGGGGAGGGGGGTTCACCGTGTGCGCCAGAACAGTGACTTAGCTAAGTGACCAGAGGAGGGCTAACTCCACACTCGCAATCTCCTGTCTCCTGGGGCGAGGCCTCTAGTTGGTTGTACTAAAGACAAGGAAATGCTAATAAGGACATTTTAAAAATGTTTAAGAAATTTAAAGAGTTCATAAGAGGGCTCTCATCTTTCATAGTTAAACTTCGATATCAAAAACACGACTTTGACACTAGTGCAATGCGTGTGTGTAGTCCTGTGTCATTTTATAAGGTATGTAGCCTCGTGTCACCACCATGGCAATCATCCTATGGTGTGACTCCATCCCCCTGAAGTCTCCCCTGTGCTGTTCATCTGTGGTCTCTCCACCCCCGCCCCACTCACTTTCATCTCTGGAAAACAGTATTTTAAGTCTCAATAATGCTTTGAATATTGTATATTTGGGATCATGTATTAATAGCCTGTGACCTTTAGAGACTGGCTTTTATTTTTTCACGTAGCTGAATGTCCTGGAGATCCATTCAGGTTGTTGCCTGTCACCCAGCGTTTTCTTTTTCATCACCAGTAGTACTTCATGGTGTGGATGTATTCCAGCTTGACCTTTCACCTGCTGAGGGACGTTTCGTTTCCAGTTTGAGGCTACTATAGAACAACTGAGTACAGGATTTTGTGTGGATGTGGCTTTGATTTCTCTGGGATAGATGCTCAGGGGTGCAATTGCTCCGTTGTAGAGTACTATATGTATGGTTTTAAAGAAACTCAACTATTTGTACAGATTAAATGCCTATCAGCCCAGTGTGAGACACACACACACACACACACACACACACACACACACATTTGCATCCTTGCAAACATCTGGTGTTGTTACTAATGTTATATTAGTTGTTTTATTAAGTGTATAGTGATATCTTGTTGTGGTCTTAATTTGCAATTTCCTAATACAAAACATTTTTTCATGTACTTTTTTTCCGTCCTACCCTCTTTGGTGAAATGTCTTTTCACATCATTTTCCCATTCTCCAACTGGGCTTTTTTTTTTTTTTTAATGTTGAGCTTTGAGAGTCATATATATATATATTCCCTAGATATGAGTCAATTATCAGATATGTTATTTGCAAATATTTTCTCCCAGTATGAAACTTACCTTTCAATTCTTTTAATGAGTTCTCCCATAAATAAAGTTTTTAATTTTGCCGAAGTTCTGATTTTTACTTTTATTTTTCTTTAATGGAACATGCTTTTTATGTCTAAGAATATAGAACATGAGTCAAAGAACTCTGATCTCTCTGCTTGTTATGTTCTTTTCTTCCATTATTGCCAGGGTAGAACATCCAGAATTATGTTGAATAAGAACATTGGGACCAGCAGTTAGCATAATGGCTATGTCACTGGACTCCCATGTAGTCGACTGCGGTTCGAGTCCCGGACCCAGTGGCTTAAACTCACGTTGGCGCATGTGCATGTGTGCCCAAGATCCTGAGAGGAGAATGGAGGAGAAGGGATTGCAGCATGGCCATTCCCCCTGGGGGGTGATTCCTTGCTTTCTGTCTCTCTGTCTTGCTCTGTCTTTCTGGAGAGCACACGGGCCCTATAGCAAAAACCTTTTCAAAAAAAAAAAAAAAAAAAAAAAAATGACAGCAAATGTTTTCCTCTTGTTCTGATCTTAGGGGAAAACATTCCGCCTTTCACATTCAAGTACAGTGTTGACCGTAAGCTTTTTGTAGACTATTCCTTTTTTCCTGAGAGTTTTTACCATGATAGGTATTGAATTTTATCACATTTTACCCCCATCAATTAACGTGACCATGAAATTTTTCCTCTTTAGCCTGTCAATACAGAGAATTTTCAAATATTTAACCAAACCTCTCTGCCTTAATAAACCCTACTTGACTTGGTCATAGTATCTAATTCTTCTTTATCTATCACTGAGTTCTGTCTGCTAATATTTTTTTTAAAGAACTGTTGTATCTTTATTCATGTGGGATACTGATCTGTAGTATTGTATCTTTATCTTTTGTTGTTGTTGTTCTTTTTAGGTGATTTCTTTCTGTGTGTTAGTTTTCAGGCTTTTCATGCCTTCATGGAGTGAGATAGGAAATATTTCCACTGCTTTATTTTCTGAAGAGATTGTGTAGAGTTGATAATTCTTCTCTAATTATTAGGTAGAATTCTCCAGTGAAACTGGTTTTAGGCCTGCAGATTCTTTCTGGGGAGTTTTCAAATTACAAATTCAATTTTCTTTCTGATTACAGGGCTATTTGAATTACCTATTTCAATGTTTTTTTTTTTTATATTTAGTTGTATGAGTTATACTAGCTTGTATTTTTTTAAGGTGATCTATTTAATCCAGGTTGACAAATTTATGTGTAAAACTGTTTTCTATATTCCTTATTATCTTTTCAGTGTCTGTAGGATCTATAGCAATATCCTTGTTTCATTTCTAATATTAGTAATCCATTTTCTCTTTTTTCTTTATCAGTTTTTCTAGAGGTTTGTTCATTTTATTGATCACTTCAAAGAACCAGAGTTTTATATGGTTGCTTTTCCATGTTTTTTGTTTGAAGTTCACTGATTTCTGACATTTTATTATTATTTTTCCTTTTGCTCATTTGCGTTTATTTAAATCTTCCACTTCTGGTTTCTTGAGGCAGAAGCTTAGACTCTTGTTTCAAGTCTGGCTTTTCTAAGGTAAAGGGTTATGCTGTGTATCTCCCTCTCAATGCTACATTAGCTGTATTCCACAGGTCTTGATATCTTGTATTTTCATTTCTGTTTGGTTCAATATGTTTAAAGAAATTTCCCCCATGATTTCTCTTTGACCCATGGATTATTTGGAACGGTGTCTAGTTTCCAAAAATTCAGGTATTTTTCTGTTTTCTCTCTGTTACTGGTTTCTTCTTTAATTCCATTTTAGACAGAAACGTACTCTGCACGATTTCAAGTTAAAAAAATTTGTCGAGGTTTGTTTTAGAGTCCAACATATGGTCAATCTGTTTTTTTCTTTTCCCCCCATGCTTATTTATTTTATTCATGATAGAGAGCTCATTTGATAAAAAGAAAGACAGGCACCCTTACTGGTCTGGCCATGCCATGATCTCCTTCCCTTAGCCCCCCAGCTCATCAGTATCTTAGACATAAGTGTGCATGCACATCTGGTGTATTTTAGGTCAATGAGCCCAAGGATCTAACCTGTCTTTGGCTATGTGGCTTCCAAAGCCAAAGTACAGTATGCTACAGACTGTTCCACTGGGGCTGGGCCATTGTATTTTTCTTTTCTTTTTTCTTTTTTATTTTTAATCCACTATAGAGCATGTGTGCTCACTGGAGAGAGGAACAGAGAGAGAGAGAGAGCAAAGGAGAGGAAAAGTGAGAAAGCACCCCCTAGGGGGATGGCCATACCACAATCCCTTCCTCTAAATTCTCTTTTTGGGATTTTGGGCACAATGTTTGGTGTGTTTCTCAAGTCCCTGGGTTCAGGACTAGAATCATGAAGTTGGCCATGCGGGATTCAACTGCCTTAATGACCATGACGTTGGCTGACTCCACCATGTATTTTAGTCTATATTCCATGGACACTTGAATGAATGCGTGTTCTACTGTTGTTGGGTAGAGTGTCCTATACACATCAGTTAGTTCCTGTTGGTTGGTGATGGTGCTGAGTTCTTCTATATCCTCAATGATTTTTTTGTCCAGTTGTCATATCAGTTATTGAAAGAGGGATGTTCGAGTCTCCTATTATATTTATGTCTATTTCTCTTTTCAGTTCTCTCACATTTTCCTTTATATATTTGTTATAATTATGTAAAAGATATAGGGAACCAGCAGTTAGCGTAATGGCTATGTCGCTGGACTCCCACGTAGTCGACCGCGGTTCGTGTCCCGGACCCGGTGGCTTAAAACTCACGCCGGGCTCTCTCTGTCTGTCTGGTGAGCGCACGCGCCCTACAGTGAAAATTTCTCAAAAAAAAAAAAAAAAAAGCTGAGAGACAACTCCTCTTCCTCAGCCCTGTATAATTATGTAAAAGATATAATAAATGTTTAGAAAAAAGGCGTCTGAGACTGCCAGTGATTGATTCAAGTCTGAAACACCTGGGATCAGTAACTATATTTGAGAAACTGGTATTCAAGTAAATGCTTAAACAGTGAGACACTTTTTTATAAGCAAAGAGGTAAGGGAAGGACCTTGAGCTAAGAGTCAGGTCCTCACTGCAGGACTTGGGAAATGATGGAGATCGCTATGCACTGCCAGTGCCTGCTCCACAGAGGAATGCTTTGTCAGTATAGCACAGGGTTATCTTCTTCCCAAATACAAAATGGTGATGCGTAATTGCGGTTGTTTCTTTTGTGCACTGTGGAGTTCTTTGTTCTATGATGTTTCTTTAAAGATTCAAGTTGTTTCACTGAGCTTTTAGAAAACAGCCATTATAAGCAGTTCTGTTTTTGATATAAACATGGGAGTCTCTTTATTACAGTTAGCAAAATTTAAACTCCTATCAAAATTATAGTAATATCATATATAATCCAATTACAAATTCAGTCTCCATCAGGGAGGCCTAGACCAATGGGCCTGAGCTCATCAACAGGGACCCCTGCCCATCCTGCAGTCAGGAAGGAGGGACTTCTCCAGTCTGCAAGGACCACTGCCCAGTTTCCACAGTCCCAGAAATAGAATGTAGGAGCTGCTAACCTATGGGTGCTGAGGCTGTTCTTCCATTCACCAATCCAGGAGCAACAGGGAGGGAGGCCCAGACTACTGAGCTTATCAGCATGGACCTCTATGCTTCATGAAGTGGCCCACCACCTTACATCCTACCCGGTCAGCTCAACCTCCAGCCACACTGGGAGCAGAAAGGTTTGAGTACACAGGAATCGAATACTCTGAAGGAATTCCCTCTCCACACGCCTCCTAGTACTAAAGGGAGAGAAACTCCCCTGTGAATATCTGAACTCCTAACTCCCATTGTGGATTCCACACTTCCACCCACAGTAGAGGAGGGAAACTAGCACAGAGCTAGCCCATACCACAGGGAATTACTCAAGGACACATCTATAGAAACCTACTCCATAGAAATAGGAAGAAGCGAATATATCACCAGATGACTGAAGTCAAAGCAGAACCTCAAGAAATAGGAGAAAATCAGGAAATACCCCCCCCCAACCAAGGAACATAGTAACTCCTCGCTAACAATGGATAACACATAAGAGATGACAGAAATGTCAGAAAGAGAATTCAGAACATTCATTATAACAAAACTCGGTGAGATGTAGAAGAAAACAAGCAACACAAGAGGAAACAAGCCAATGCCAGAAGATGAGGAAATACGTCCATGATTTGAAGCAGGAACTCCATAAAGAGATAGACAGGCTGAAAAAGAGTCAAACAGAACTTCTGGAGACAAAGAATACATTGCAGGAAATCAGAACCTATCTCAAAAGCATCAACAGTGGATTAGACCACTCAGAAGAAAGAATCCTAGACCTTGAAGACAAAATCTCCAGTTTAGTCCAAGCAACTGAAAAGAATAGAGGAATAACTATGAAAAATGAAGACAACATAAGGAAAATAAAAAAAGCTGAGAGACAACTCCTCTTCCTCAGCCCTGTATAATTATGTAAAAGATATAATAAATGTTTAGAAAAAAGGCGTCTGAGACTGCCAGTGATTGATTCAAGTCTGAAACACCTGGGATCAGTAACTATATTTGAGAAACTGGTATTCAAGTAAATGCTTAAACAGTGAGACACTTTTTTATAAGCAAAGAGGTAAGGGAAGGACCTTGAGCTAAGAGTCAGGTCCTCACTGCAGGACTTGGGAAATGATGGAGATCGCTATGCACTGCCAGTGCCTGCTCCACAGAGGAATGCTTTGTCAGTATAGCACAGGGTTATCTTCTTCCCAAATACAAAATGGTGATGCGTAATTGCGGTTGTTTCTTTTGTGCACTGTGGAGTTCTTTGTTCTATGATGTTTCTTTAAAGATTCAAGTTGTTTCACTGAGCTTTTAGAAAACAACCATTATAAGCAGTTCTGTTTTTGATATAAACATGGGAGTCTCTTTATTACAGTTAGCAAAATTTAAACTCCTATCAAAATTATAGTAATATCATATATAATCCAATTACAAATTCAGTCTCCATCAGGGAGGCCTAGACCAATGGGCCTGAGCTCATCAACAGGGACCCCTGCCCATCCTGCAGTCAGGAAGGAGGGACTTCTCCAGTCTGCAAGGACCACTGCCCAGTTTCCACAGTCCCAGAAATAGAATGTAGGAGCTGCTAACCTATGGGTGCTGAGGCTGTTCTTCCATTCACCAATCCAGGAGCAACAGGGAGGGAGGCCCAGACTACTGAGCTTATCAGCATGGACCTCTATGCTTCATGAAGTGGCCCACCACCTTACATCCTACCCGGCCAGCTCAACCTCCAGCCACACTGGGAGCAGAAAGGTTTGAGTACACAGGAATCGAATACTCTGAAGGAATTCCCTCTCCACACGCCTCCTAGTACTAAAGGGAGAGAAACTCCCCTGTGAATATCTGAACTCCTAACTCCCATTGTGGATTCCACACTTCCACCCACAGTAGAGGAGGGAAACTAGCACAGAGCTAGCCCATACCACAGGGAATTACTCAAGGACACATCTATAGAAACCTACTCCATAGAAATAGGAAGAAGCGAATATATCACCAGATGACTGAAGTCAAAGCAGAACCTCAAGAAATAGGAGAAAATCAGGAAATACCCCCCCCCAACCAAGGAACATAGTAACTCCTCGCTAACAATGGATAACACATAAGAGATGACAGAAATGTCAGAAAGAGAATTCAGAACATTCATTATAACAAAACTCGGTGAGATGTAGAAGAAAACAAGCAACACAAGAGGAAACAAGCCAATGCCAGAAGATGAGGAAATACGTCCATGATTTGAAGCAGGAACTCCATAAAGAGATAGACAGGCTGAAAAAGAGTCAAACAGAACTTCTGGAGACAAAGAATACATTGCAGGAAATCAGAACCTATCTCAAAAGCATCAACAGTGGATTAGACCACTCAGAAGAAAGAATCCTAGACCTTGAAGACAAAATCTCCAGTTTAGTCCAAGCAACTGAAAAGAATAGAGGAATAACTATGAAAAATGAAGACAACATAAGGAAAATTCTAGATACCATTAAATGGCCAAATATCTACAAAATATTACAGAAGACAAAGAGACAGGTAAAGGCATATAAAATCTCTTTCATGATATATTAGCTGAAAATGTTCCAAATTTAGAGAGGCATGTAGACATCCAAATTCAGGAAATACAAAGGACACATAAAACATAAGATCCTCTCCAAGGCACGTCATAGCCAAATTGGAAAAAAATCAAAGACAATACTCTAATAATGGCAAGAAAGAAATGCCAAGTTGTTTCCAAAGTTTACTGCATTAGACTAACATCTGACCTCTTAAATGAAACAATGTAGGCACAGAAAGAATGGAAAGACATATTTTTAAAAAACTCTGGGAAAAAAATTTCAGCTGAGAGTACTAAACCCAACGAGATTATTCTTCAAATGGGAAGGAGAAATAAAATCATTCCTGGATAAATAAATGCTGAAAGAATTTATCAAAACTAAACCAGCTCTTGAGGAAATACTTAAAGGAATACTACAGCAGGAAAGCAAAGTGAGGGAAACAGAAGTAAGAGAACACAAAACAACTAGAAAAAAAGATGAGTCCACACATACAGATAATAACATTGAATGTTGTGATTAAATTTCACAACCAAAAGGCTAAAAGTGCAGATTAAATGATTTTACATACAAGCATGTATAAGTATAAATTCACTGATTATTTGATAGACAGTTGTCGCCACAGATACACATGTACATATATAGTTATACATATCTATATCTATCTATTCTAGCCACTACTCATTGTATAAAACTACATAACAGAGGTAATCCCAAAATATTACAAGTAGCTGAGCCTTTCTTTGGAATAAATTGAAAGAAGGCTGAAATCAAGAGCTTTGTAGAGCCCATTAATCATCAAATTACTGACTTAGCCATGTTTTCACTTTTAAACATCTCTTTCCAATTTTGTTTTGTTTTTGCTTTTTCAAGGACTTATTTCTTTGTGGACAGTACAGTACTATGGTCTTACAAGAACTCACAGTTGGAGAGTAAGTGTTTTATTTTTTCCCTTATTTCTTCCTAATAGGCTATTGTAATGCCATAAATTTTTTCATATGATAAACTCTTATCTCCTAAAGTCCTCTACAGGGAAATTATACATTTTTCTTTCTTTTCTTTTGTTTTTCTTAATTTTTTTGAGAGAGTTTTTTTCTTTAAGGCACTTGCTGGAGAGACAGAGAGAGACAGTAAGGCAGAAAGTGAACAATCAGCCCCTGGGAAATATGGCCGCATCACAATCCCTTCTCCTCCATTCTCCTTTTGGGATTTTGGGCATGTACGCACACACATGTACATGCACCAAGCATGAGATTTAAGCTACCAGGTCTGGGACTTGAACTGCAGTCAACTACATAGGAATCCAGTGATGAAACCATTACACCATCTGCTGGTCCCATAAATTCTTCTTTCTTTGACTATGTTAAGATTAGCTTTGTTTAAAAAAATCTATCTTTGTTAATTTATGAGACATTTTGTTGTCCAAGTTTTAATCGGTTTGTTTTTCTATAGAACTGTATTTCTGGTAAAGAACTTAGACAATTCAGTACACATTTCCAGAATAACCAGGGAAGCAGGTTTTGAATGTTCACAATATAAAATATTATTAAAAGTAGAAGGTAATAAGGGACCAGCAGACGGCATGATGGTTATGTCGCTGGACTCACACATTATCGATCGTGGTTTGAGTCCTGGACTCAGCAGCTTAAAACTCATGGCAAGTGCATATATGTGCATGCTCAAGATCTTGAGACGAGAGTGGAGAAGAAGGGACTGAGGCATAGGCATCTCTCCTAAGGATGCTTTCTCACACTCCCTCTCACTGTGTGTCTCTCCAGGGAGTGTACATGCCCTACAGCAAAAATTAACTAAATAATTAATTGGAAAAAAAAAACTGTGTTGGGTGCCACACTAAGTGCTTTAATGTTTCACTTAAATTTCACAAAAGCTCTTGTGAGAGAGAGATTATTAGCACAATTATACTGTTGAAGAACTCAGATTTTGTTGTTCAGAAGTAACTGGGAACCAGCAGTTAGTGTAATGGCTATGTCGCTGGACTCCCACATAGTCGACCGCGGTTCGAGTCCCGGACCCGATGGCTTAAAACTCACGCCAGGCGCGTGTGCATGTGTGCCCAAGATCCTGAGAGGAGAATGGAG